>NC_140968.1:12276773-12294273 GCF_056783735.1 Eptatretus burgeri
AAAGAGAGGCGTGGCTGGCTGGGTGGGGCGTGACTCAAGTGTTCTACAAGACCGGTGTTGCGCAGCCGTTGCCACCAATGTCAAGGCGATCTCCTCTCCTTTTCTAAGTCACCCCGAGGGCGAGTGCATCATCAATGACACACCATGCCCCTCACCTCTCATCTTGCTCACCATTGGGCGCCGCTTGGCCTGGTGGGCAGGCCGACTCCGGAGCAAACTCCCACCCTGAGACATGTGAGGTAATTCGGGCCCAGCAGGTGCCTCGCCTATTTTCCCACCAAAACTGCTGCATCAGGGCCTATTGGGAGCTTTAAACAAAGATAAATGACAGATTCCAAAGGGGAGGATGCAAAACATAGGCTCGCAGGGCTGGTGATTCTCAGACCCAAACGTTGAAAGGGGAAGACGGTGTCTATCTATTTCATAAGCAATGTATATCTAATGTCACCTTTAATCACTTAACGCTTATGATATGTATATATATATATATATATATATATATATATATATATATATATATATATATATATAGTTCTTTCGAACAACCTGGTGTTGGCGTAGTGGTTCGGGTAGCAGCTCGGGATCCAAATGGTCCTGAGTTCAAGCCCCGTTGGCCACTTTAATTAATACACACCAGGAGGGTGACTCAGCCTGTCATCCTTCCGAGGTTGGCAAAGTGAGTACCAGTGTACTGGCCCCAGTGTATGCCCCGGTTAGACGAGGTGTACCATATCCCTGTGTCGTAAGAGGCGACCAGGGTTGCGTCAGGGAGGGCATCCGGCGTAAAAACCTGTGCCAAATCATTATGCGGAACATAACGGATGATCCGCTGTGGAGACCCCTAACAGGAGCAGCCGAAAGAAGAAGAAGAAAGTTCTTTCTAACCACTGACTGACTCACTGACTGATATGAAAGACTCGTACATTCCGGGTGACGTAGAAAGCTGAAATTTTGCGTGCCGATGGACATCGAAGAAAGAAAAATCACAGAACCAACGGAAAGCATCCGTAAATGAAAATATAAATAAATGAAAAATCAAATGCAGGAATCAAACCTCATGTATTTAAATATTTACTTTCCATACACATAATGGACATTGATACACCATACAGAGGGCCCGCAGTCTCCGTGAGACGACACTGAGCGTAACAAGTGGTCTCGTAATCCTGTACGACCTTAAACAAGGAAATGGGGCCATTTGGGCCAATCATTGCTGTGTTGCACTCCTGAGTTAATTTTTGCTGCAGGTGTAAAATGTCAATTTCTGGGCTACGTTTATTTTTTTATTTTTTTCTGGCATTTCTTCCCTTTTCCCATTCTTCTACCAATTGTGTCCCTCTGTTGTGTCCGTTGACCCTGCTCTTTATATGTTTCCCGCCTTTCCACTGTGTTTATAATGTATTTAAGCTTATAATATGACGATCTTGGCTAACAACCAGGGCTGGGTTTAGACAAGGGCAACCAGGGCACTTGCCCTGGGCCTCCACCACCAAAGGGCTCATCCAGGATCATTGATTGTTATTGTGAATCATACCTCATTAACCCGACATTAACCAGTGTAGCAAATGTTCTGTAGAAATTGGGCATTCAATAGATATTTGAAACGTGTGGTTGGAAATTGTTTCGCTAATATATTCTGCATTCACGTAATCGAGGGATTTTTTACTTTGTGTTGGTGGAATCCGATACCAGGAACATATAGAGCAACGCTTCTCGTTTTGTTACTTATAGTTCCATAACTCAAACTAGAAGAGCACTCGGTGGAGTGCACACCTCTGCCACGTAATGCCTGATCCACGAGAACATATCGGCCCAATACATTTTTGAAATATCATGCTATATTATCGTTCTTGGCCCAATCTCTCAATGGTGAAGAATCGGTTTAAAAAAAATAAATAATTCTCATATCCAGATCCGGATTCGGATCTTCATCAAAATTGAATCAATTCTTCCTTGTCACATACCCAACCTGCCCACCAAGTTTTACCCAGATCCGTCCACAACTTTTTGAGATATCCTGTACACAGACAGAAAGGGGTGAAAACATAACCTCCTTCCCCTTCGGTGGTGGAGGAAATATGTATTTATCCAATAATTTAACTTGTGGAGCCTGTAATGTTCTCAAGGCAACTATGCAGATAGAATATTGAATAGGGGTGCCACAGAATAAGATATACGAGTTCAGGATGCCATCAGTGAGAAAGGTTGAAAACCACTGCTTAACTTCATCATTGGTGGCAGAAAGGACCACTACCACCCATGTGTGCCCCAGGGCCTCCACCACCATAAATCCAGCGCTGCTATCAAGAATCATCTTGATGCTTTACGAAAGTCTAAATATCCTGATCTTGATCAGGTGACCCAACTTGTACTGTCATATTATAAATGCATATCACTGGAGTGAGTGATTCTTGAAAATGAGAAAAGGGGGTGAAGAACAGAATCCATGAGTGGCGGTTGGCACAATTACAAACGGAATAGCTGTCTATTTATCATTCCATCTGAATTGACACATATTCCAAAATGGTCTACTGAAGTCGAATATTGAACAATCAGCTACAAAAACACATAAACTTCCCACCCCAAAAGGTGGAGAAGTTACAAGCCATCGTCAACTTCATCTGCCAACACTGAAATGGTTTCTGTCTTATACACCCTACCCATAGATATCTTCAGCATCAGTTGTATCCTCTGAATCTCAAACAAGAGGTCAAGCAATTTTGCTTGACATTTCCTGAGACTTAAACTGTCTGGCATCCAGACCTTCTCACTAACATATCTGCCAATAGCATCCAGCTTCCTGTCAAATTTCCTAAATACACACAAGCAGTTTGTTGCCCTGGATAGCATTTTCTTTTGATTTGGATTAATGACTGTCCCGCTTGTTTTATTCTGGAAAAACATTGGCACCACTTTGCCGATGATTCCAACCTTTGCCAGACAGTTCCACATTCCAGTGCTAGCTGCAGCTGTATCCTTGTCTGCTCGTCTGGAGAAAATGAGAAGTTGGTCAAACACCTGGAATACATTGTTAATGTTGCCAAGTCACATACACTCACTCTGATGCTAGAAAACGACAGTATTTGCTAACCCTGCAATTAGCTTCTGCGACAAACTTCTGGTGGAGGTGCAGCCATTGAAGCTTCTTTTATCTTAACAATATACTACAATCTGTCATTTTATCAATAACTTGAAATTTCTTAATGAGAATCATATTTTGTAAGCTCGAACCAAGGCTGAATGCCACCTTGGGATACTTTGTGGACTTTGTTTTGCTCAATAAGAGCGATGTCCCAAGAAGAGCAAGGTTGACTTGAGAGTAGGATGGTTGGGCAACAATTGGGCACAACCAGATGAGGCCAGGTCAGGTATGAGAGAATGCACCGGAGCAGCGCGTCGCTGCATCCACTTTCCGCCGGTACTCCAGGGACCTCCATCTGGCCATTCCCCAGGCAGCTGCCTGGTCCATCCCCATCTCCATGAGATGTCGATCAACCTACTGCAACCACGAGGAACGTGGTTGGCCTGTTGGCCTCCTCCACTCATGACGCTTCCTCGTTATGAGAATCAGGTGAGCAGGATCAGCGTCAGGACAATGAGCCGCATGTCCAGACAGCCGCAGCTGATGCTCACAGACGATACAGGTAACAAATCTCAACTGAGTCTCTCTCGGCAATTGCTCGTTGGACATAAAGTCTGACCAGCGATAGCCAATGATTCTCTGAAGAGACATGGTGCTGAAGAAGTCAAGTCTTCATCTCAGATCCTTGGTGAGAGTCCAAGTCTCACATGCGTAGAGCAAAAATGGAATGACAAAGGACTGAAAGACTCAATTTCATCCTCCTGCATAGGTACCGACAGCACCACACCCCATGATCCAGTGAATCCACGACTCCCCAGACCCGACTCAGACGTGTAATGACCTCTGGCTCACAACATGTGGAGACATGAATATCACTGCAAAGGTAAGTGAATCTCTCCATAACCTCAACATTTTGCTACCAACAGGTACAGACAATAAAGGATCATCCAAGATGTCATTGAAAGCCTGGATCTTAGTTTTGACCAAGGAAACCTGTAATCCCAGTGGCTCCGACTCCTCATTCGGTGCATCAAGGGCCCCCATAAGGATATCCAGAGTCTCCGCAAAGATGACTGCATCATCTGCGAAATTAAGGTCAGAGATCCTGCCATTTCCAAGTGATGCACCGCAGCTTGATCTCTCCGACATCCTCCCCAGAATCCAGTCCATACAAGCGCTGAAAAGTGTGGGGGCCAGTACACACCCTGGAAATGAACAACAGTAACAACTGGAAATAAGTCTGAGATGGAACCACCACATCTTACAGCACTCTCAGTACCAGAGTATAGTTCAGAAATCAGAGTGATCAGTTTTGGTGGGATCTCACGAAGACCGAGAATCTTCCAGAGGGCATGAAGATTGACTGAAACAAACACTTTGCCGAGATCAACATATGTTGCAAGCAGCCCCTGCCGAAACCGAAACTCTCATCTGCATTTGATGAGGGCCCGAAGAGCAAGGATGCAGTTAAATGTTGACCTCTTTGGTGTAAAGCCCCCAGCTCTGGGTGCTGGTGCTCAAGCAAATGGTAGCAAACCCGATCACTAATTATCTGAGCAAAGACCTTACCTGGCACTGAAAGCAGCGTCACCACTCAGTAGTTGTTGCAGTCCTGGCGATCACTCTTCCCTTTCCAGGGAGGGACAACAAGGCCCCTGTTCCAGTCAGTTGGGATGATGCCTGTGTTCCAAACAGAGCACAGAACTGCATACAACGACATGAGTACAGCATTTCCACCAGCCTTGAGAAGTTCAGCATGGATTTCACAGATCCCAGGAGCTTTACCCCCTTTCAACCAGTTCACTGCAGTCTGTTTCCACAAACAAAAGTGGACCACAGTTTATTGGAGGGTCAGCAACAGCGATTGTGACACCCCTGACATCCAACTCAACAGCTGGTGGATCAGTTCGGTACAGCTACTCAAAGTAACCGGCCCAACGGGCCTTCAATTCAGACTTCTGTCAAGAGCCCACAACCCTCTACTCTCACTGCAGTCCACGGAGGGACTGGCTTCGAGGAACGCAATGCCCAAATTCCTCTAAGCAGGCCGAGAATCACTTGACCACAGGTGATTCTCTACCCTTTCACAGATTCCTCACACATGGACTGCCTTGTCCACCCTCAGCACACAATCAGTTTTACTCCTCAACTACCTGAGCATCTCAGCTTTGCCATTAAGCCTGGCCCTGCGACTCTTGTCAATGGTATCCAGTGTCCCTTTGGAGGCAAATTTTTTTTCTTCGCTTGATTGTGGGTTGCAAGACATCCACCGGCAACATCAAGAATGGTAGTCTTGAAGGCACTCCACAACTCTTCAGGATTCCCTAAAACACCCAGATCCTCCAAATCCCCACTCGGCCTGTTCACAAACTCCTCAGATACCCTCTCATCCTTGAGCTTGCAAACATTCATCCTCGGCTGGGATGATACCATTGTTCCAGATTTAAAATCCAACTTCAGAATTGCTACAACAAGGCTCGGTTAGTATTGAGAAGCACTCTGGTAGACCCTGCTGTTCTGGATCATCCTCCAGTAACCATCAATGAGCACATCGTCAGTCTCCTTTGCGACACCACCAGTGTTGGAATACTGTGTCCATTGATGAGCCTGTGGGTGCTGAAACCATGAACCAGCCACCAAAGTCTACGACAAGGAACTTCGTGCTATTCTGGTTAACAGTTACAGACCCATGCAGACCAACACATGTCTCATAACCATCCCTCTCATTTGCAGTTGATTCATTGATATCCCCCAAGACGAGAAGAGTATCTCGCCTGGGGCACAGACTTGAGCCTGGCATAGAATGCCTCCTTCACAGTGAGATCACTCTCCTCAGTCTGAGCATATACAAAGACCAGGGAAATGACACCCAAGGAGTAATGAATCCTCAGTCTCATAATACGCACGTTGACCCGTGTTACCTCGATTATCTTGGGAGTCAGCTTATTGGACACAGCTACAGCAGCAACTCCTTGGGCATTGTAACCATCAGAGCAACCAGACCAGAAGGAGGTGTAACCACCTGCCATGATCTCACCACTATCCAGTCTCTGACCCTCAGAGAGTGCTGCAATACCAATGTCTAAACACTGGAGCTCAGATTATAGGAGAGAAAGGTGATCAATCTCTCTTTGGGATAGGACATTCCAGGCACCCACCCGAAGGTAGTGCCGCAGGTTAAGCCGAGGAGACTAGCATCTGGTGGATTGCACCTCAGCACCACCCTGACACACACCACTGTAGTCAGACCCTCCCTGGGTCCCCAGGAATGAATTTTTTTCCAGTGACCAGAGTGCAAATCTTGCCACCAACCTCTTAGAAAAAGGTAACCAACTGCAGGAGGATGTCCACAGATGCAGTTGGGCTCCAGATATGGATGGCCGTTAGCTCATAGGGAGCTCATCCGCCCTTTGACAGGTTTTGTTTTTAATCCAGCCGGTTGTCCATATCCATACACCGCCCCCCCTCCCCTCAACCTGACCATGACCATGAAACAGGTTGGTCCAGGTTTACATGCTACCTGAAGCAAGTCACAGATCTGATCTGGCCTGACCTGACAATAAGCCGGCACAACCAGCAAATGAGCGGGCACTACCAGCAAATGGATGAACGAATAGGAAAGGAAGGAAGGAAAAGAGAGAGAGAGAAGTTGAGGAAACACTGAAACGAGCAAATAAGAGGGTTGATTAGATTAGGAAGGGTTAATGGGTGGTAATAAAGATCAAGGGTCAGGACGGTGAAGGGCAGCACATCACTTTGGGATTTTTTTTAATTTACGTGATCATTCGCCCTTTTGATTATTATTTTTGCGAGGTCGTCTGCCGCCTTCCCCCCCCCCCCCTCCCAATCGTAGTGATCTGCACTGTTGACATTTTATTTTATTTTCTTATTTCTTAGTGTGATCTCTCTTTGCAATGTGATCTGCCTTTTTTTGGACCATGGTTTGCGGATTTTGTTAACTGAAGTTTATTCTTTTTGACCCTTTATTTTTTTCCAACCCATGGTGGCCTTGTTGCACCACACTTTGCCCTTTATGGTTTTTGGTTTTCCCTGTTCTGTATGTAAACATCTTTTTAACCACACTAGTGAAATTTCTGCACTACAATTTGCGTTTATTGGTATCGAGAGAGCCCGTATCTTAGTATCGATGTTGAAAATAATAATTGGTGATGAGACTTCACCATTTGGATGGAATGTGCTGCTGATGTCTCCAAAGGCTTTACTTATCCTTGAGTATTTCATAAACTTTCCTGCTGCTGATAAGCATCTCACAGATGGGCAAAGCAAATTTGGAGTCCAGAATCATTTTAAGTAGTTGTCCAGAAAGGATCATACTATTCATCGGGTCATAAGTAGATGACCTCTTGATGAAAACAATACAACTTTTGAGTTTCCGATCAAACTAATTTTCAACGTGTTATGTAAGGTTTATGTACTTGTCCTTAACACAATTTTCCTGTGTGGGAATTGGCTTGTTCCGGGGATTGGTCGTTTGTGGACATCCATTTAAATCCAATTCGGAATGATCCGCTCAAGTCGTTTGAAGGTGGTTAGAACAAGAGAGGGATAGAACGGCGACCTTTTTGTAGATGCTCCATCTATTCTGGATTTCTTAATCAAAATCACTATTGCTCATCTCCAAAGATTTGGTATGAGGCTTTCGGAGATCATACGGCTGCTGAAGAAGATGGTGTTCAGATTGAAATGCCAAACAGGCCGGCCCGAAACTTGATATTTTTTTTCTTTCTTTCTTCCGAAAACGCTGCTGCAGCTAAAAGAGACCATCATCGTGGCATACTCTCAGGGACGTAGATCTTTTGGACAAAGAGTAATGACACTGAGGGGACCTTACTGCCTTGGCATTGCCACATAGCCACCATAATTGGCTTCATTTGTCACTGCAGTTGCCACCAGCAGTAGGAAGAAGCTGGGGTGTGAAAATGATTTGTGTTAACCCTTAACCCTGAGCAAGATTCAGCCCCACCCATTATTTACATTGTATTGGCAGTTTGTGAGGTTATTGTCAATGAGGACAGCATCTGAGCTTTATAAGAACCAGTGACTGACAGTGTGATTATTGTGATATTTTTTTTCTGAAACACGGACAAATGCTGTTCAATTCCTGTACACTGCATTGGTTTATCCATTGCCTTATGATTTCCTTGTTATTCATGTCAAAGCACTTCATATCCCCCCCCCTCTTTAATGCTCAGATCTTTGAAGCTTTGTTGAACCTTACAAAGGTGAAAGGAGTGGTTTCCTTTTAAGAAAATTTTTATTGCCTTAACATGTGCCACATGGAAACGTGTACATTGACCTCTATTTCCAACATGTGCTTTGGAGTGCCAGTGCCACTGCATCTCAACATTGGCAACAAAGGTTGTTGCAATTGGAGTAGTTCATCCACTGAAAAGGAGGGAGGTAGAGGAGTCCAGATTGGGGGGGGAGGGGGAGGGGGAGATGTAATTGTGGAGAGTTTGAGATTCGATAAAACGTACTCCTGCCACAAATTTTGCTCTGTTGTAAGGGTTAGGAGGAATAGGGATAGTGACAGGATAAAGGAGGAAATGGAAGTGAAGGACCAGGAACATTTTGTAAAATACAACTGCTGTGCAGAAGCAAAATGTGGACCAATGATATTGATTCCATCTATTAATTATTTCATTGTTGATCATTCGAGTGAATGCGCATTCGGATTGGCCTGTTTGGCATTCCCATCTGAGCACTTAGCTTGTGACGCTGGGATCCCATCTTCAAATCCCACATACCGCGTTGATCTGTCCACTGCGTGCTGATGTCCGCTTGAAAATCATGTAAAAGTATATTCATGTCTCCTAACCTCAAGATCAGCCCTGAACCTCAGATCGCTATAGAAGGAATGAAGTGCAAATGCATCAATCTTTGAAGCATACAGAACAGAACATTTTAGCAATTTTTTTTTTTAAAAACCCACAATTTCATCGTCAATCTTCTTGAAATGAGATCGTCCCGCTTTAGATCTAATATCAGAAGAGAGCCAGGGACAGCTGAGAGAGAAGCTTGCTCTTCAGCCAGGACAGCTCTGTCAGCCGGAATGCAATTATGCCCGGGTAAAGCAGATCTCGCTCCTGTGTGTTCTTTCTGAGCCTTTTGTTCCTGGGAATTGGTACGTGTCACTGTTATTCAAGCCATTTCTCCTTTGTGTCTGCGATGTGCTCTGGCAGAAGCTAAAGATCCTTTCAGCGTTGTGGTCTACAACAAAGAGATGAGTAGTTACACGGCACTTTTATGCACGTTCACAATTTTATTTTGCATCGACACTGGGGCAATAGGCCGTGTCATTAAATGTTTCATCAATTGCTCACCTTTTTCAGTCCGATTTATTTATTTATTTCCACATTGATGAAAGAATCATGGAGGCACTTGTGCATAAATCGCATGGAGGATGAAGACACGAGGAGGCATCACTTTTTAACATTAATTGCATGAAGAACTATTATTACAAGGGCATAGAGTAAATAATGAATGTGCCAACAGCTCGGTGTGGGATTTGAACCTTGGTGACAGCATCGTGAGCACGATGTGCATTGGTGTTTCACAAACGGAAGGCGTGGGCCACCACCGCACACTTGATATTGACTTTCATCATGCACTGCGGATTGACCTATCTTGTACTCCGATCTGAACATGTAACTCATGATTATGGGATCCCAGGTGGTATTAATTTATATATTTTCCACGAATGTCCTTGGAATCCTTGCAAAAGAATAGTAATGCCTCCAAGAATGTTTGACCGATGTATTCTACATGTACAAGCTTCTTCCCTAGCTTTAGGGACTGGATGACAAATATTAAGAATTGAAAAAAATACTTTCAATAAATAAACACTAATGATCATTATTTTCAAGAATATCTCTTTAAAATTTTAATATGTCGAACTACCTCATTTACACAGCCACAAAGTTCCCACGACTAATTGGACATGGTGATTGACTGTTGGTCACATTTTATACACCATTGAACATTTCCTCAAATAATTTGTAAACATTCTTGAATGATGTATTAATCTTCATTTCACTTCTTGCATTGCGATATATTTTAGGTAAGCAGAGAAAAGTTATCCGTGCGGGATGTTAAACCTCAATTCTTCCGCTGTGAAGGCCCAGTCACACCTTGACGTTTTAGCCAGCTTATGCCGATTTTTGAAAAATTTGTCTAAAACGCTGGCACATGTCGAATACGTTATGGGTAAGTTTTAGAAACATTGAGAGCACGCTGAAAAACACTGCCATACGTTGTAGTACGCTCGCTTTCATCGTTGTACTTTGCGGTTGTCCTCAAATTTTAGCATGCTTGAAATTTTACAACTTATGCCGGCATATGACACAAGTTCCGCTACGCTGGCCATAAGTTGTAGGCACGTTATGCGATCGTTGACACACGTCGACACACGTTACTTGTAAGTTACTCATAAGTCGAAACACGTCGAGGTAATGTTTAGCGTACCCGAAACTTATTTCTAACCTATGAGTAGCGTGTTGTAGGCACGTTACGCGATCTTTGACACGTCGACACACGTTACTTGTAAGTTACTCATAAGTCGAAACACGTCAAGGTAATGGTTAGCGTCAGTGTTCCAGACTCCCTGGTTTTTTTTTTATTTTTATTTTTTCTTCGGTATGACGGTGATGTTGACACTTCGATTTATAGTGCGGTTATGATTTAAATCATTGAGCGGCAGCCTATTAATTATATTATATTATAACCGCACTAGAAATCGAAGTGTCAACATCACCGTCATACCAAAGAAAAAATAAATAAATAAACCAGGGAGTCTGGAACACTGACGCTAACCATTACCTCGCCGTGTTTCGACTTATGAGTAACTTACAAGTAACTTTTGTCGACGTGTGCCAACGATCGTATATCGTGCGTACAACTTATTCCCATCGCATGCGGAACGTGTGAGGCATACGGCAAGTACGTAGTAACATTTTTTAACACGTTTAAAATTTCAAGACTTACTGCACTTACTACGACGTATGATAGCATACTTTAGCGTTCTATTCACGTATACCAAACTTACCCATACTGTATTCGATGTGCGCCAGCGTTTTAGACGCATTTTTCAGAGGTCGGCAAACGCTGGCAAGATCGCCAAGGTGTGACTGCGATGTTGACACTTCCATTTCTGCGGCGGTTATGATTTGAATCGTTGTGCGGCAGCCTTTTAATAGGCTACGCCATGTGATCGTCGGCGATACGTGCAGTGCGCTATGCATAAGTTAGACTATCGTTGGGCATAGGTTGTGAACGCCGACAACAGGCTAGGCATTCGTTGGTATAAGTTATCTATAAGACAACGAAACGTTCTGTGTCCGTTACTAATACGTTATGCATACGACCAACTCGTTATGAATACGTCCGAATCTTTAAAAAAAAACATCAAAAGTTCAGCGTAAACCAGCGTTTTACATACATTTTGATACATTGCCATTGCTGGCTAAAACGTCAAGGTGTGACTGGGCCTTAAGCAGACGGCCGTGCGGCCATCTTTAACAGGAATTTACTGAATGTTACGACCGCAATAGCACCTGACATCAACTGCTTCATCAAATTCAAATTGCCAATGAGCAGATAGGAATCCTTTCCATCATTTGTCGAATAGGTATTCTGCCTTTAAATTTTTTATTTTTTTTTATTTTTTACTAGCATAACAGCTCCTTAAGGGCGCAGCAGGAAGGGTTATGTAATGATCCTCCCTGGAGTATATAGATTACAGTAGATCTAGGTTCGGGTCTGTCGCTCTGTGGGGAATGCGATAAGCATAGAATGCCTCAAGAACCTCGAGTTTACTCCCTTTCATTTTAGTGTTGAACAGCAGTAGCGACTGTTTAAAAAGGTAGTCATACGTGTTTGTTGTTTATAACTTTTTTTTTTTTAACTTCCGGCAGGGGTGTCCCACAAAACGCCATGATAAGCTACACACATTGACATGGTATTTGTCCAAGAGGAAAGACCCCTTGGGGAGGGGACCAAGTTAAGTCCCTACAACCCCCTTCATCTGACCCTTAGTCCTCCTGTCAAGTTTGGTTAAGAATGGATAAGTAATGACCGAATGTATCACGTTCAGACAGACAGACAGACAGACAAATTTCCTATTTTGATATGATTTCCCATTGTAAACGAGGTGAGTCAGTGATAGAGGGTAAATGGTGACCTACTAACAGTTGGACGCAACAAGCAAAGCGATTGACAAACTAGGAACAGAGGAGAGAGAGGATGGAAAGAAATATTGTAACCTGAAGGAAGAGGTTAGGTCAGGTTAGGTATGGATAATTGGGATATAAAGGATCACTGATCGACATGCAGGATGACGTGAGATGGTGGTGTTCCACTTGCTTTGAAGCCTTGGAGGGAACAGCGGGTTTGAATGTTTTTTGTTTTTTTTTGTGAAGCAGTTCCACAAACAAGACTAATGAGGAACAAAGGAGTGGAGGTGAGCACAAAGCCTGGATTGTGAGAGGTTAACCAGGAGGAGTTTCCTGGAAGATCGGTTGTTGGTTGGAATATTTGCCAAAAGCAACGACAGTCGAAATTTAATAAAGGACATGTCAACCTATATCTTCAGCCTAATTTCCTCATTTGTTGGCTAATGTATGACTCCGTGGTAGTGTCATGAGTGACCCTTTGAAGATGCTCATTAATTTGGAAGTGTCAAGGCAGGAAGAGCAAAGTGTTTAATTATTGCTACCCCATTCATAAAATCGAGACACAACAATGGTATGAAAATCTCATTGTTTTTGCCCTTTTTAACATACAAACATACATACATGGGGAGCATGCACCAAACCGCATCGCTGCGTCCACTTTTTCTCGTCCGTCTGGCCATCCCCATCTCTTAGGGATAGGACATTCCAGACACCCACCCAAAGGGACTACCTCGGGTTAACCTGAGGAGACCGCCGTCTGGTAGCCGACACCTCAGCACCACCCCGACACACAACACAGTGTGAAGTGTTTTGTGGTGGCCGGAGTGCAAATCCTGCCACCCACCTCAGAGACACAACAATAGTATGAGAGGTTACCCACTGCAGGAGGACGTCCACAGATGCAGTTGGCACCAGATATGGATGGCCGTTGGCTCACAAGGAGCTCCTCTGCCCTTTTTAGCAGGTTTTGTATTTAATCCTCCTGGGTATCCATGTCCATACACCCTCCACACCAGGGGGACCTGCTAGGTTGGGGGGGAGTGGGAGTGGGGGGGGGAGCTGGTTTAGTCACCCACACTTGACCATGAACAGGCTATTACAGGTTTTAGTTAGTGCCCTTTTTAACGAGCTATATAATCTCGTAATAAGGACGAATATACTGATTATATACATTTAAATTTATTCTCAGTTGGCTGTCGAATCTCTGTATTAATATTTGGTGATTGAAGGCTCACATCCCAAAACAACTGGGTTGGCGATGGTGAGTCTATTTCATTGTCCAGGAAGCTGCCTGAGTTGTATTATGCTCCTTTGGGACTATTATAGTTGTAGCTGTCATGGGGGCACTTAACTGATGATGAAACATTTAGGAATATAATAACATTGAAACCAAATCTTCTCTCCGGGTCCTGAGTCACAAGTTCTGCACCGCAAGTATCCAAGTCCTAACAAAATGGAGTCCTGAATTCTGCATCATTAAGTTCTGAGTTATTAGTCCCCTCCCAGTTTCACTGGAGGGAACTACAGGTTTGCCTTCCATCCATCCGTCCGTCCCACCTGTGGTTTTTCCGACTTTTTGTCCCATACTCTTTAACAAATTCAACTGAAACTTGGTGCATGGCTTTATCATGATAAGTTACAGAACAAGTTCGAGTTTCAGGGCGTTATGTTAATTTTTTAGAGTTATGCACTTTTTAGACTTGGAAAATATCACATCGGTAGGAGACATGTATTGCAAAGCAATTCTCGCTCTTGTTTCTTCTTAAAACACGGATGTTTTCTGGGAGATTGTCAGGAACCCTGGGCAATTTATTACTTGTGTTTATGCCAGGCAGCTTGAGGAACTTCATTCAGCTCTGCTCGGGGGTTTTGTAGAAAAACATTTGCAGATATTAATTTATTTATTCTGGAGAGATTGTTTTTATTTGTGGAAATTACCTGGATTGGAGGGTGAGTTCCAGGTGACTGAGCTGTTTCTGATATTTTTCCAGATATGGATTAATGATGTGGCCTGGTTGTGGTGTTTGTCTAAATTGCCAATCCACCAGTGTGTAAAGTATGCCAGTGCATTTGCATTAAAAAAAAAAATCTAAATTCTTCCTTCATTTGCAAAGTAGGAATCTACTTGGACCACTGTGGATTGAAATGTATTGCATCTTGTCATTGCTCTCCCAGCATGGAATCAGGAAACAGCAATCTGAAAAGTATTGTTGATCTATGTGGTCATGTTCCAAAAGATAGTGGAGAATGTTGGTCTGATGTAAGTGTGAGCAGACACCATCATTGGCCTGCATAATCTGTGATGCAACAGTTTTGAGTAGTCCATCTCCCATTCCATGAGGAATCTCACCGAGACTAGTGAAATGCTGGAATATTTCAGCAAATCGTGTTTAACGTTGTTCCATTATCCTTGCGCTCTTCATCATTTCCAAAACCCGTTCACCGTCTCGTGGAGTTCAGCGCACACCTCCAGTCAGGGAATTGAGATTGCCCAGCGCATGGGGAGATGATAAGTGCTTTGTGACACAGTTTGCCAGCCAGATTGCATTTGAAGTGCTTAAAAGCAATAAACGACAAGATAAACTGTTTCTATTGATTAACATTTTCATACGTTATTATGTGTCACACAAGATATACGCCTCGCCGTAGGGAAGGCAAGATGCTGTGCGGAAAGTGTGATCTTGCCGGTAGAGATTGCTCCTCCAAGCATGTTCTTTAAATCTGCAAATGATTCCACTGCAAAGACTTGATATCTGATGAACTCACATAATTAGGTTTCTGTTAATCGGAATTTGAGGCAAGGCTACTGATGAGTATATCTGCAGCGGACAACTTACAATTTTTACATGCACTGGATATATCTTTTTGGAATAGTAAATGAACTCTATTGATTTTATTAAATTGCTTTCAATGTCATGTATTTATTTGATATTTGTCAACGAAAAAAATTATATATATATATATATATATATATATATATATATATATATATATATATATATATATATATATATATATATATATATATATATATATATATATCGGGAAGAAATCGAATGAGTCACGGATGTAGCTTCTGGACCATCTTTATGGTGACAAGATTTCAGCTAAAGAAGTCTTCTTGGTAATTTGGGGGCTTCAAGGTGCTCTATTATTCAACCATATTACTGAGAAGCCCCAAATCTTGGGTGTATATACTTCAGATTCTGGGCAAGGTTTTAAGCTACCACACGCTGGCCTTGACCACTGTTTTGAGGCCACCAAAGGCTGCTATAAAGTGTGTTGGGATGTGGGGTTGGGTAGTGCTGCCACCAGCATAAATGCAAAAGGTGACCACCATGAGACCAATAACTCTGTTGCTTTTCAATGTCCAACACGTCCCGAAACCACCACCGGGAAAAATCTCACTCAGCCGGGTAGTGCTGGGTAGCCCATATATATATATATATATATATATATATATATATATATATATATATATATATATATATATATATATATATATATATATATATATATATATATATAATACCTACATACACACAACATGGCCAAAAGTATGTGGACACCTACTCGTCTGACATCTCATTACAAAATCATGGGCATTAATGTGGAGTTGGTTCCCCCTTTGCTGCTGTAACAGCCTCCACTCTTCTAGGAAGGCTTTCTATGAGATGTTGGAACATTGCTGCGGGGATTTGCTTCCATTCAGCCACAAGAGCATTCGTGAGGTTGGGCACTGATGTTGGGCGATTAGGTCTGGCTCGCAGTCGGCGTTCCAATTTATCCCAAAGGTGTTCGATGGGGTTGAAGTGAGAGCTCTGTGCAAGCCAGTTAAGTTATTCCACACCGATCTTGACAAACCATTTTTGTATGGACCTCACTTTGTGCATGGGGCCATTGTCATACTGAAACAGGAAAGGGCCTTCCCCAAACTGTTGCCACAAGTTGGAAGCACAGAATCATCCAGAATGTCATCATATGCTGTAGCGTTAAGGTTTCCCTTCACTGGAAGTAAGGGGCCTCACCTGAACCATGAAAAACAGCTCCAGACCATTGTTCCTCCTCCAGCAAACTTTACAGTTGGCACTATGCATTCAGGCAGGTAGTGTTCTCCTGGCATATGCCAAACCCAGATTAATCCGTCAGACTGCCAGATGGTGAAGGGTGATTCATCACTCCAGAGAACGCGTTTCCACTGCTCCAGAGTCCAATGGCGGTGAGCTTTACACCACTCCAGCTGACACTTGGCATTGCACATGGTGATCTTAGGCTTGTGTGCGGTTGCTCGGCCGTGTAAACCCATCTTATGAAGCTCTCGACGAATAGTGCTTGTGCTGACATTGCTTCCAGAGTCAGTTTGTAACTCGGTCGTGATTGTTGCATCTGACGACAGACGATTTTTCCGCGTTACATGCTTCAGCACTCTGCGATCCTGTTCTGTGAGCATGTGTGACCCACCACTTCACGGCTGAGCTGTTGTTGCTCCCAGACGTTTCCACTTCACAATAACAGCACTTGCAGTTGACCGGGGCAGCTCTAGCAGGGCAGAAATTTGACGAACTGACT
Organism: Eptatretus burgeri; assembly: GCF_056783735.1. Taxonomy (NCBI): domain Eukaryota; kingdom Metazoa; phylum Chordata; class Myxini; order Myxiniformes; family Myxinidae; genus Eptatretus; species Eptatretus burgeri. Next base: position 12,293,616 of record NC_140968.1, read on the forward strand.
TGTAAAGGTGGCATTCTATGACGTGCCTCATTGAAAGTCACTGAGCTCTTCAGTCTGGCCCATTCTACTGCCAATGTTTGTCTATGGAAATTGCATGACTGTGTGCTTAATTTTATACACCTGTCAACAATGGGAGTGGCTGAAATAGACAAATCCACAAATTAGAAAGGGGTGTCTCCATACTTTTGGCCATGTAGTGTATCCATATCTTTTCATAGTACTTCCAAAGTACTCACATTATTTAATGAGGCGTTATGCTGTTTCGTTTGTGATTTAACTACACTGGGTCAACATTCAATGTCAGCGTAACCACAGAAGTTCAACTCCCACCCATCTCTTCTTGTATATTTACCAGGGCCAGACTCATGAAACACCTTGTACGAAACTTTGCGGATATTTTTGGGAATATTAATACTGTTGTTATTTGATGCTTTAATTAACATTGCTCATATAAATATAGTAGTAATAATTATTATAAATGTGATGATGAATGATGGTGCTTCTTCCTGAAATTTATCCTGTAGCTTGACAGAACTTTTCAAAAAGATGACGTTTATTAAAATGAAATCCAGAAGAAGCAATCATGGCAGATGGAATTTGACAATAAATCACAATTCGCTGACTGTATGGCATTTGCGTTATCATGATCGGGGGGTCT
>NC_140968.1:12324273-12331773 GCF_056783735.1 Eptatretus burgeri
ACTGTTCTGTAAGGACCTGAATGTTGAGTGCTGATGGCTTCCAGATTCGCAACAATATATATATATATATATATATATATATATATATATATATATATATATATATATATATATATATATATATATATATATATATATATATATATATATATATCTCTCTCTGGAAAAAATTAAGAGACCACTGCAAAGTTATCAGTTTTTCTGGTTTTACTATTTATACAGTAGGTATGTGTTTGAGTAAATGAACATTTTTGTTTTATTCTATAAACTACTGACAACATTTCTCCCAAACTCCAAATAAAAATATTGTCATTTAGAGCATATATTTGCAGAAAATAGCAACTGGTCAAAATAACAAGAAAGATTCAGTGTTTTCAGACCCCAAATAATACAAACAAAACAAGTTCATATTCATTGTTAAACAACACAATACTAATGTTTAACTTAGGAAGAGTTCAGAAATCAATATTTTGTGGAATAACCCTGATTTTTCAATCACAGCTTTCATGCGCCTTGGCATGCTCCCCACCAGTCTTTCACATTGCTGTTGGGTGACTTTATGCCACTCCTGGTGCAAAAATTCAAGCAGCTCGGCTTTGTTTGATGGCTTGTGACCATCCTTCCTCTTCATCACATTCCAGAGGTTTTCAATGGGGTTCAGCACTGGAGGTTGGGCTGGCCATGACGGTCTTGATCTGATGGTCCTCTATCCACACCTTGATTGACCTGGCTGTGTGGCATGGAGCATTGTCCTGCTAGAAAAACCAATCCTCAGAGTTGGGGAACATTGTCAGAGCAGAAGGAAGCATGTGTTCTTCCAGGACAACCTTGTACGTGGCTTGATTCATGAGTCCTTCACAAAGACAAATCTGCCCGATTCCAACCTTGCTGAAGCACCCCCAGATCATCACCGATCCTCCACCAAATTTCACAGTGGGTGCGAGACACTGTGGCTTGTATGCCTCTCCAGGTCTCCATCTAACCATTAGACGACCAGGTGTTGGGTAAAGCTGAAATTTGACTCATCCAGTCCTCTGCGGTCCAATCCTTATGGTCTTTTACAAACCTCAGCCTGGCTCTTCTTTGGTTCTCATTGATGAAGGGCTTTTTTCTAGCCTTGCACGACTTCAGCCCTGCTCCGAGAAGCCTGTTTCGAACCGTCCTCACCCTGCACTTCACCCCAGCTGCCATTTGCCATTCTTTTTGTAGGTCACTTGATGTCATCCTACGGTTGTTGGGGGTCATCCCGGTCAGTGGAAAGTCATTTTCGCCTTTTGCCAGTCTGTAGCTTTGTTGTCCCCAATGTCTGCTGCTTAACCTTGTTCTTATGAACCACTGTCTTTGAAATTTTAAGGATGGAAGCAACGTGACGCTCACTGTATCCCTCTGCCAGTAAAGCCAGAATTGAACCCTCTTTTCCTTACTCAAAACTTTTCTTTTAAACTCTTTTGGCATGGTCCATACTTATTTTTTTGATTCCAATTACATTTGAGGTACTACGAGCACTGTTTTTGCCATCCAGCTGGTTCTATTACAAGAGGATAGTGATGACCACAGCAGTGGTTTTTATACTTTTCCTTGTTGAATAAGATTCGGTTCAAGTGATCACCTAATCAGTACCTCACTAAGTAGAATGAGGTGTGCCTGTGTTGGAATTCAACAGACACTGGAATGGAATGGCTGCCATACATGGAGAGATGCTGATTTAAATTTTTTTTGGAGTCGTCTCTTATTTTTTTTCCAGAGCTGTATGTATGTATGTATGTATGTATATATATATATATATATATATTGTTGTGGATCTCCACCACTCCGGCGTGCGGGTGACCGCTTTTAGCTAATTGCGGCCGCGCGCCCACCGACCGTGGCAATCCAGTCGCAGCTTTCGGATCAACGCCGAAATTCAGCTACGGGTGTGTTTTTAACCACACCACAACCTTGTCAATGCTCTGCCCACGCGCTACAGGGTCGATCGCCGAATTGTCAATTTACCTAATTATTCGCGCGGTCAAACTACCAAGAGGTTGTACCTCAACGGGACCTGTCCGGAAACGAGCCGCTTTTAACCAGCCCATTCCGTTTGCGATTGCCGAGCGATTTATTATCGCCAAGCCCCGTTGGACCCGATTATCTTATCGGCTATTAATAACCAGCTGTTTATTCCGAACGCAATTATGGCAGTTCAATGGAGGAAGGGACGCAACGAGCAAGCGAACACTCAAACAAAGGGGACTTTTATTTGTAATGCAGGCACTTATGCAATGAATGGGGGCAAGGGACAAGACACGAGCAAAAGGACCCACAGCCGTGGTCCATCTACCATGTACATGCACTTAACAACAACTCTACCCATCGGACAAGGCACCACAGACCTCCATGCAAAAACCCCAGGAAAGAAAAGGGAGAACAGGGCCCGCAGGCCTTCAATGTTCCTCGGAGCTGTGAAGACCGAAGAAGCTCCGCGAGACCGTGCAGGCCACCCGCCGCCCTCGCGGTGACTCGCTGGGTGACCCTCGATGTCTCGTCATCAACACGGCAGCTGGAATAACAGCGGCTTGGTTGGTCCAGGCCCAGCCGTGCGGCCTGGTCGATCGGCCCCAGCCAACGACGCCTCAGAGGAGCGAACGGGCCTTGCTCTTTTGGAGTTGATGCTCTTTTAACAGCCCGCTCACTCCTAAGCATCGCTCAGACCGTCCCGGGGCCCGATCACATCGGACCGTTATGTCGCTGGCTGGCGACCTCTCTCCGGCTGGCGACTTCGCTGCCGCCTCCACCGACCCACAACTCTGCACTGCACTGCAGGCTTGACTGGACTCCAGGCTCCAAACTCCGAACTGCAGACTCCAGACTGCCGACTCCACCCGAACTCTGTACTGAACTCAACTCAACTGATTTCTCGGCGTTTCAGCCTGGCCATTTATCGGGTTCGAGTGGGGGGGGGGGGGGGAGTGTTTGGTCTTTCACCTCCGAACCTTCACCCCCCGCTGGCTCCGCCCCTTTTGTCATTCTGATCCGATCTTGCCGTCAGACGCGGATGTGGTACAAATCACCGGCTTTCGCTCCAACGAGGAAGCCGTCGTGTTTGTCGGCGGAGATTCCGCTCGTTTGTGGACGCCGTTGCCGGCGAAAAGATGGTGGCGTTTGTGGAGATGAAGGTGAGGAGATGTTGTTCGTTTGTTGATGTTGTTTGTTGGGGAAGAGATGGCGGCGCCATGGAGATGCTGGTGAGGGGATGCTGGCGGTTGTGGTGAGGAGATGTTGGCGGTTGTGGCGAAGGTGGTGAGGAGATGTTGTTTGTTTTAAAATGTAGACAGCAAAAGAATAACGGCTAACTCCAAGATGCACAGCCCAGCTCTCGAATAAATCCCGTGAGACATCGTTGGGGAAATCTAATCTGGACACACACTTATCGACATAACTGATCTTCAGGGAACCTGAATGGTGATCTGTGAATATTTCCACAACCGTATATATACAGTGGGGAGAACAAGTATTTGATACACTGCCGATTTTGCAGGTTTTCCCACTTACAAAGCACGTAGAGGTCTGTAATTTTTATCATAGGTACACTTCAACTGTGAAAGACGGAATCTAAAACAAAAATCCTGAAAATCACATTGTATGATTTAAAAATATTTAATTTGCATTTTATTGCATGAAATAAGTATTTGATACATCAGAAAAACAGAACTTAATATTTGGTACAGAAACCTTTGTTTGCAATAACAGAGATCAGATGTTTCCTGTAGTTCTTAACCAGGTTTGCACAGACTGCAGCAGGGATTTTTGCCCACTCCTCCATACAGATCTTCTCCAGATCCTTCAGATTTCGGGGCTGTCGCTGGGCAACACAGACTTTCAGCTCCCTCCAAAGATTTTCTATTGGGTTCAGGTCTGGAGACCGGCTCGGTCACTCCAGGACCTTGAGATGCTTCTTACGGAGACACTCCTTAGTTGCCCTGGCTGTGTGTTTCGGGTCGTTGTCATGCTGGAAGACCCAGCCACGCCCCATCTTCAATGCTCTTGTTGAGGGAAGGAGGTTGTTGGAAAAGATCTCGCGATACATGGCCCCAACCATCCTCCCATCAATACGGTGCAGTTGTCCTGTCCCCTTTGCAGAAAAGCATCCCCGAAGAATGATGTTTCCACCTCCATGCTTCACGGTTGGGATGGTGTTCTTGGGGTTGTACTCATCCTTCTTCTTCCTCCAAACACGGCGAGTGGAGTTTGAACCAAAAAGCTCTATTTTGGTCTCATCAGACCACATGACCTTCTCCTAGTCCTCCTCTGGATAATCCAGATGGTCATTGGCAAACTTCAGACGGGCTTAGACATGCGCTGGCTTGAGCAGAGGGACCTTGCGTGCGCTGCAGGATTTTAATCCATGACGGCGTAGTGTGTTACTTATGGTTTTCTTTGATACTGTGGTCCCACCTCTCTTCAGGTCATTGACCAGGTCCTGCTATGTAGTTCTGGGCTGATCCCTCACCTTTCTCATGATCATTGAGGCTCCACGAGGTGAAATCTTGCATGGAGCCCCAGACCGAGGGAGATTGACTGTTATCTTGAACTTCTTCCATTTTCTAATAATTGCGCCAACAGTTGTTGCATTCTCACCAAGCTGCTTGCCTATTGTCCTGTCGCCCATCCCAGCCTTGTGCAAGTCTACAATTTTGTCCCTGATGTCCTTAGATAACTCTCTGGTCTTGCCCATTGTGGAGAGGTTGGAGTCTGATTGATTGAGTGTGGACAGCTGTCTTTTATGCAGATAACGAGTTCAAACAGGTGCAGTTAATACAGGTAATGAGTGGAGAATGGGAGGGCTTCTTAAAGACAAAGATAACAAATCTGTGAGCGCCGGAATTCTTCCTGGTTCGTAGGTGATCAAATACTTATTTCATGCAATAAAATGCAAATTAATTATTTAAGGATCATACAATGTGATTTTCAGGATTTTTCTTTTAGATTCCATCTTTCACAGTTGAAGTGTACCTATGATAAAAATTACAGACCTATACGTGCTTTGTAAGTGGGAAAACCTGCAAAATCGGCAGTGTATCAAATACTTGTTCTCCCCACTGTATATATGTATATGCAGGCACGTATGCAATGAATGGCACGTATGCATATATATATATATATATATATATATATATATATATATATATATATATATATATATATATATATATATATATATATATATTGTTGCGGATTCGCGCCCGCCGGCGTGCGACGGCCACGTAACTCGAATCGCGGCACGTCGCCCACCGGACGGACAATCCAGTCGTGACCCTCTCGGACTAACGCCGGGAACCAGTCACGGGTGGACCTTTCGGTCTCACCGCGATCGAGCCAATCAGCCCCCGCGTGGGATAGGGTTGCTCGCCAAATTCGAACTACCTAAGTACCCACGCGGAGGGTAGACCGGGCGATCGCACCTCGCCGCAGGTCGACTTCGGACACGGGCCACTTAAGCGACCCGTTCCGTACTATCAGAATAACCGAGCGGTGTTATCGTCGACCTCGACGGTTCGATTAATTATCGGGCGTATTCAGCCCACTACCAACCCTTTACGTGAAGCAAGATGGGGATTCAATGGAGGAAAAGACGAAGCGAAGCGGGAGAACAGTTCAACAATAAAGCACATTTATTCGCGACGAACGGAAAGCACACAAATACAATTCCACCAAATGCACACAAAAAAAGAAAACACAATTCCATTTACACAAAAAGCAAACATAAAAGTGAAAACACAGTGCAGAGCTAATACCGACTACCGAGCACACGGCAACACTTATACAATTCTACTTCACAGACGGCGCCGACAACACATACCCAAAACCAAGGAAAAGAAATCCCCTCAAGAATGAGGCAGGCCTGAGGCCGAGACCGGGTCGGGCCTACCCGTCTGGTGATGAGACGCGGAGCGGCGATGGCCCCGCAACCCGCGGGCCTCGTGGACAGTGCCTGGCAGGGGGTAGGAACGGGGCCCCCTTGGTCGCACTATCTCAGCGCGGGGGGAAACAGGAGGGGGTTGCTGATGCTCGGGGTATAGAGGATCTTTATTATCCCTGGTGTGCGTCTCCACCTCGGCCAGGTCGCGCTGCCGGCCTCCCTCGGGCGTGCAGCTCCTGGCACCGACGCGAGCACCCCCTCGTCCGACTCTCTTCAGCTTCTCCAGCCACTGCAGGCTTCGGGCTCCAGTCTTCCACACTCGTCCCCTCCGTTCCGACTCCTTCTCGTTCTCGACTCCTTCTCGTTCTCGTTCGCGACTCTCCCTCGTTCCGACTCCTTCTCGTTCTCGTTTGCCACTCTGACTGACGAACACTGTCCTTTTATCCCCCCCGTAACTTCGCCTTTGACCCCCTCCCTTTGACCTTTCACCTCGCTCCCCATTGGCCCGAGAAAAAGTGGGCGTGAAGGCTTTTTGATCCACAAATTTGCATATATCGATCACCCTGGGGGCGGGGCCAATTCGCCCCTCGCTCACCGATTGGACGGCAAAAAGTGGGCGTGTGTCGTTTTTGATCCGTTTTTGAAGCACAAAATCCGTGATTTTGTACACGCTGTTCGACGCGCGTTCTGCATGAGTCCAACACCGGTACCCACAGCGGGGCAAGAACGGTGGCGATGCTACGGTTGCGAGGTGTGACGGGATGGTGTTGGCGGTTGTGGTGAAGCGGTGGTAGATGTTGTGGTTGTGATCATGGCGGTTGGTCCAAAATAAAGATAGTAAAAGAAAAACGGCTATCCTGAAGAGTCGCAGCACGTATAAATGACATGTATTCCCACTAGACAACGGGTTTGGGCCTAACTACACATGCACTTACCGAGATACCTCACCTAAGGGACCTGAATGGTGGTTTGCGAATCTGGTAACCACAACACTACCCCCTTCCCTTTTTACAGACTCGTCCCGAGTCGTCAAATTTTCGTGTGCCATCATGTGTAGTTTTCCCCTAGTACATTTTACCTACGGATCCCTGAGTGCGACATTCATGGTATTCGTGTCCCCAAAATAAATAACCTGAGGGCTGCGTAACTATCTAAACAAACTCACTCATACGGACGACTTAAATAAAATTGCCGGCGCTAAGACATACATGCCGGGGGCGCACTCATATTTACAGTACATCTTACCTTAACTTACAAATTTTACACTAAACCATGGCCCAGGATCATTGAACTCTGCAAAAGAAAGCAGTTAGCAGGGAGCCAGGCTGCCCGCATGCAGTCTCTGGCTCAAAACAATGCAGGTGACAGGGAACGTGGCTGGCTGCTCACACGCAGTCCAAGGCCATCCCTTTTGAACTGAACTCAGTGAACCACAACGGTGCTTGGGCTGCACAACGCAGTCTCCGTGCCAGCTCAAGTGGCACACGCAATGAACACAACGAATGGATGCATGAACGGTTTGAACTGAATGCAGTGAACCACAACGGTGCATGGGCTGCACAACGCAGTCTCCGTGCCAGCTCAAGTGGCACACGCAATGA
>NC_140968.1:12341773-12404273 GCF_056783735.1 Eptatretus burgeri
ACCGAATGTGAACATTCAAGCAAACATTAAACATGTTGAACAACTCATTTTGTGGAATTGCCTTGATGCAAGGTAGGTACCAAAGAGCATCGCATTTGATCAAAAGACAACTCATGTGGCCATTTTAACAGCTCTTGAAATACTACCAGAGGAAGGGAGAGGTCTGGGTCCATCATTTCATGCTAGAGTCAAAGCGAGCCAGCATGGAGTGGTGACAATTGTTGCCATAGCAACAGCAACAAACATAATAATGGGGCAGTCTTATGCCAGCAAACTTGTGGTGTTTTTTTTTTTCTGTGGCATCAATCAACAGTGTTTTGCAACGTTAATGATTCAATTCATCTATAATTTCTTCAACGTGAGAAAACCATTAATGCACAACTAGATATCTGAGATTGCAACCGGGGAAGTCTTACCCTTGGCGATCGCCCATGATTTACCCTTGGCTCACGATACAATGACAGCCATAGTTTTTTTTTTACCACATTATGACCTTGTCCTTCAACATTGAAGGGATAGAGTGTAAATAAAGAAAATGTGTCCCCATCTACAATCTATCCATAAACCTCAACATCATGAAAATTGGAGGAAAATTATTCAAGTTGCAATCAGAAAGGTGGGTTTTTTTGGTAATTAGGTCACAATCTGAAAAAAGGAAGGTCAAATACATTAATCAAACATCATGTGCACAACCTCAATGCAGGTACACTATTATGATGCAATGAAATTTGGAAGGCCAAGCAGTCTTTGAGATTCTGCATTGGAAAATTGCATGATGACATTAAAAAAACGTGTTTTTTTTTTTTTCCGGAGCACCATTTGACCTTGACCTTTAACCTGGAGTGGAATGATGTAAATTCAACGTAAATGCACCTTACTCTAGGCTATCTGGAGAGGGCAATTTCGTTCTGATCAGACAAACCTTAATCAAGTTTTGGTGAAAAATGTTAAAATGTCTATAATTATGTCATGACCTTAAAATTAGGTCAAGGGCAAAAAAAATTGCGTCCACATTTTTTTATTCGCGTTATTGAGGCAAAAAAATAATTTCAAAAGTCCCAGCTGGATCTGAGATACGTCTCTGAAATTGGCAGGAAAAGGGAGAAAAACCTAAACGGCGGTTTAGTACTCCTACAGATGTAAGACCTTCACCTTTAACCTGGAGGGGTATGATGGAAATTATGCATAAATGCACCTTGCTCTCGGCGATCACGTGAGTGCAATGTTGGTCCAATCGGACAACCTTTAGTCGAGTTCTGATGAAAATGTTTAAAATGTCTATAATTAGGTCATGACCTTAAAAATAGGTCTTTGAAAAATTATGTTTCAGCCACGTACTTTGTATTCCCATTATTGAGGCAAAATTTCATTCCAAAAGTCCTCTGCCTTTGGTAGATAAGAAGGGAGAAAAACCTAAATGGCAGTTTAATATTATTTGGGGTGTAAGACCTTGACTTTTAACCCAGAGGGGTATGATGTCAATTAAGCATAAATACGCGTTGTTCTAGTCTATTTAGGGAAGGCAATTTAATTCTGATCAGACAGACTTTAGTTGAGTTATGGTGAAAAATGTTAAAATGTCTATCATTAGGTAATGACCTTAAAATTAGGTCAGTGTTAAAAATAGAATATGTCAACCTCGCGTACTATCTATTCATATTGTTGATGGAAAGTTTTGTTCTAAAAGTACCAGCCAGCTCTGAGATACAGCTTGGAAATTGATAGCTTGGAAATTGGGAGTGTTGGGGTGCAGGAAGAACCCCTACCCCCCCCACCCCCCCCCCCCCAAAAAAAATCAAACAAACAAAAAAAAAATTGTAAGTGTTGCTTTAGTGCTCCTCGGGGTCTAAGAAACTCTATGGTACCATTAAGAATTTGAGGGTGCAAATTGTAGCAACAAACTGCACAACAGCAATAAGCCTCCCACCTATGCTATAAGAGGAGGCTTAATAAGTATGACAATGACTCGTTACACAATGAAGGGTTGAGAAATACATCAGGTGTGCCATACAGTCTCAGGTCGTGACTTCATTGCACTATATTTCTCACCATCACACGGCAAATATGAACACGACAACGCCATATCGGATATTGATCGGGAAGTTTGAAATCACCCCCCAAAGGGTCCAGACTTGTCACCTTGTGATTATCTTCTCTTGGTCCACTTAAATAACATCAAGTTTATTAATCGTGAAAACGCCACAGCACATGTCCTGACATGGGCCGAGTACCCCTCCCAACAATTTGTAAGCTGATGGCATCAAGTGTGTGTGGCAGAGCAATGCCTTCAGAGATGGGAGGCATTTAATCAAATTCCCTGTTCTTTATCATTTACTAGAAGATAAACTCCATGGCGTTTTTGAAGAACTCTTGCAAATAAATGGCAAAGCTCCTTGCTTTGCCTCTGATCTGCATGACACTAATTCAGTTTGATGGAGGAAGATTTAAATTTTGCCTATTTCTACTCCAAGCAAACTGTGAGATGTGCCTGGTCTTCAGCAGCAAAGTTTGAAGTCCCAAAGCTTGTTTAATATTTGTCTCTAGTATGTAGATAGTGAGGTTAAAGTTATATTTGGGTGACTGAAAATGTGCCCTGGGAATGCATCCCCCCTCCCCCCCCCCAATTATAACATGACGTCCATGGGAATGTCTCATGTCACACTTTCTAGGAACGCATCCACGTCGTCGTGGAAAGTTGCTGTCAAGTATTTTCAATTACACAATTTATTTCAGAAAATATCACACTTTGCAATACATTTTTTTTCATTCATGCAATTCATTGTCTTAAACCATAGATAAATCGATTCTGAGTACAAGTTGAGGCCCGGCTTTTCGAGAAAAAGGCAATGACTTGTATGCCAAACTTACGGTACTTTCATCGGTCGTGACAAGTCAAAGTGACTATTGGTATAAGTTGCTGGAGATGGAGTGATTTGTAAATCATGAAGTTGCAGAGGGAATGCTATTTCATTGCCATAATATGCCAGGAAATGCATACATTCAGTTTATCTGACATGTTTGTGCGACCATTGTAAAATCGGTCTTGAATGAAGGTGCGTAACACTGTGTTGTTTGATTTTCATTTGACTAAAGTGGGACCAGCTGCAGAAACTTTGTGCCAAATCAATTGTCAAAACGAATTGAGGAACTTGGGATTCTTACAGTGTGCATAAACATGTTCAAAACGAGCCTCCAAAAGAAGCAAAGTTTACGGTTGCGTAGCCACAGCTTCATTTGGAAACGTCGTACCGCTTCCAATTGATAAATCGAAGTTTGGTCGGGAATTTTTTTTTTTATCATCAAAGATTTTATTATGAATATTGTTCCACCAAAACCACCTCTACTGTACCTGCAACATTTCCTGTTGCACCTTTATCGCATATCTCCGACTATATAACAACCATCTCTACTCCACTGACTGCACTGCCACCACTGCATGCTGCACCTTACAGGCTCCTACCCCAAGTCAATCCACATCTTTCCAATAAACCACTTTTGCTGCACTAACATCTCATTGTCTCCATTGTCCCCCCCCCCTCCCAGCCGCATCTTCACTCATTTTTAGCCCCCGATGTGTTGCCAGCCCGGCTGGGGGCTTATTTGGGATCTTGTCCGTCCGGAGCTTCGACTCAAAAATGACTGGATGCATTTCTTTCATATCCAGCCTGCGGATGCAATAATATCCGGGCATGAGGGATGTCAAACGATTTTGGGATGGGAGCCAATATGGGATTTTAGTTAAAACAATTATTCATTATCGAAGGGAATAGTACAGGATTGTACGGTACTTACTGCATGTGCTTTTGGGACCATTATTTATTTATGATACACTTTACCATCTTTCCCACCAGCAATCAACTTTGAATTATTTATTTATTTATATACACTTTACCATCTCCACTACGAACACACAACTTTGAATTATTTATTTATTGATATACGTTATAAAGGTGTTGTTGCCTTCATCATCAAAGCCAGAAATAATTCCAATTAAGTAAGAATGGTTTACAATTGTGAATTAATAATTTAAAAAAATTTATGACATTATTTTCTTGGAATTATATTTTTATTTGTATATTTAGTTTATTTAATTGTGAAATCGACACAGCTCATTTTTAAGGGGCGGTTCGAGCCTCGAAGCTCGCACTTGCCAAACCAGCCGTTCTGGATGGAACGCTTGCTTGAGTGCTTAAGCTTTTTGGTGAGTGCTCCACAAGAAACTTGGTAACTGAACACACCTCTGCAGTCACATATTGTTTACCGTTGCATTCCAACCTCCACTCTTCCGCTGCACGTCAATTCCCACTGCTTCTGCACTATTCATCTTAATTACGCAATGAATTGGCTTCTGGCTGTGTCACACAACTTCATGTATTAAAATCTTCTCAGTTATATGTATACGGATCATTCATCTATGAATCTTAGTCACAGCTTCAGCCAGCCTGTGTGTGCCAGCATCAACAGACAAAACTGCTTGACATGCAGCAAACCAGCATGGACACGTCGAGCAGTGATTGCTGGTAACCCCATGTGTGGTGAAAAGTGGCAGTCAGAGAAGATGGGAAAATTGCAGAGTTGTCAGGTTGCAAAGGCTCTCTTTTGTTGCGAGAGATTGGCGAGCAGCATGTTGAGGAGGGGGAGGGGGGCGTGAGTTCGGGGTGGGGGGGGCAGAATGTTATTTGGGAGATGGAGGGATCGGTTGTTGATGATAGTCATGAAGTCGATTAATATTTTTTGTGGCTTTTTTGTTCTTCAGCCGTTGTTTACGAGACATTTCTGTTTGTCTTAGAGATGGAACAAAACACGATCAATTTTTGTAATCAACGCACAAACTTTAATGAAATACATTGTTTCTCTCGTTTCTCAAAAAAAAATTATGCTTTTCCCCGAATGCGCAAGATGCGGCACCATTTTTATGATACGTTTACTCTTTGCTTTTAGTATTTCCTATCAGACGTTTTCTTCTTATTTTGAATGCAGCTCTTGACTGCTGGTAGCATTATTTGCTGGGGGGTATAGCTGTTCTGCTGATGCGGTGCCTCCTGCAGGTGAGGGCAGGGCTTTGTAATTTGTTCAGGGTGCCGGTGATAGCTCACCGACTCTTTGCGAAGGACACCGTGAGATCTTCAATGTCCTCTTTAACTAATGCTGGCACACTGTTATTTTTACAGGATCTAAGGCTCATAGTGGAGCTACCGCACACACTTCTCACGCAGGTGGACATACAGATGAATACATGAGACGCAACACAGGACTGTTAGACAAGACAAACACGGCCACTGAGCTTGGGGGAAAGTGCCATCAGGCAGTGGGGCATTTCCCAAGGAGGAATTCCTCCTCCACATGGATGCCAACCGATTGGGATTGTCTGTGCTGTTATCCTTAGAAATGCTGAATGTCAAGCAAGGAAAAAGCACATACCATTTTAAAAGGCTTTGGTATGGTTCAGTCGGATTTCGAACCAGCGATCTCCTAGACTCTGAGCGGACACACTCACCATTACAACCCAAGTCTGCCACACATAGTCCATAATATTTGTCGTCCATCCGATGGACAGCACACACATTAATGCCTTGCCCCTCTTGCAAAATACCAGGATGACAGTTTATAGCTGTGCTGAGATTCAAACCCAGGCGAATGTGCATACCTCAAGACCACCCCATGAGACCTCATATAAATAAATACACCTTTGATTTTCATTCTCAAATTTTGAAATGAAACAAGTTGTCCTAACTATACCAAATACACAACATCATATTGTTGTACACAGTTGGAAACCACTTTGTGACTTATTGCTCTATATCGAAGCTTTTCTGCCTTTCGTGGAGGGTGCTGCTGGTGTGAGTTATCATCATTCTGCAGATCTCAAAAATGTTTTTTTCCTGTGATCAATTGCCCAAAGGCTTGGGAGGACTATCCAAAATGTAAATCAAATGACTTCTGATGGACACTTTTTGTTATATTCTGATCTGCATTATTCAGAGTCTGTGGGATCTCCAGGGAAGACATCCACAGAGATTGCAGAGTCCACTCACATGACCGGCACTGCCCCACAGGTGTGTATGGCTTTCTTTTCACTCATTGTTTCCCTCATTTGAAATGGATTATTTAACATCTCACTTGGTTACGAATATATGATGGTAATTAAGTATTTTATATTGTTGTTGTTATCCCCATGCTTTTAGAAAAAAGGGGGAAGTATTGTAATCTGCTCCATCGGTCTATATGTCTGTCTGTCTGTCCGTCCGTCACACTATTTCCTCCTAAACGGTCATGCAGAAATTCACCAAACTTAGTAGTTATGATCATCACATGGCAAGAAGGTGTGAGGGCAGTATCATTTTGGCCCTGCCCCCTTGGGTGGGGTCAATACGTCAAATCCCCGAAAATGCAATGTACCGGCATATTTTTAAACATTTTTTAAAATGAAACTTTGGAGGACGCATAAAACATGTAACGGTTTTCTGGATTTTTTGGATCATAAGGGTAAGAACAGAAGATATTTTGAACTCTTTATTTGCTATTGGGTCATTCTTGGTGGAACTTTTTGCCGTCTTTCAACTTTGCTTTAGGTGAGAAGCGTGGGGATTTGCAATGTCGCGTCATCGACTTCGCTCGAATCTGAATTTACAACAAGGAGATGATACTCTCGGTCCACTGCCTTTTTGGGTGGTATGAGGAAATAGATCTGTGTAATATGAAAACTAAATCTTCAACAGTTTTTGAAATATCGCGTGCACAAGCCAAGTTACCGAGATGGTTGCCATAGCAGCAGAATTGAGCCAATCACAGTCGTGATCTAATCAGGTTGAGATAATGTCATGAGGAATAGATATTTGCAATATGAAAGTGAAATGTTCAACGGTTTTTGAAATATCACGTACACAAAAGTACATGGACTTTTGTATATTTATTCCGACAGTCGGTCGGTCGGTTGGACCTCATTTTAATGTCCCTCGCCTCCGACCTTGTCCACAGGTCACGAGATGACTAATTTGCAAATCCATTTTTCTGCCATCTTCTGCTCATTGTGGAGCTTTTCATGCAGCACAAGGACATTAGCAGATTTCATTATATTTTTATGTGAATTATAGGGAAATTATTAGACAATGGACGAATTAACACAGTATTTGGCGTTTTAACTTTGGACTACAGCATCATGAACCATGAGCAGATGTTTGGCAGATACGGAAGCCAGCGAAAATGGCTCAGATAGCCGAATAATTATTGATTTATAAACCTCGACACACGACCGCAGTCATGGAGTTTCACACGCAACTTTTATTAACAAAAACAAGTTCATAAACAAAGGTTGGCGTAAGACTTGATGTACAAACAAGTTCTTAACAAAGAAAATCTCAAATACTGAAAAATCCAAGATAAAACCCAAGGCCACAAAATCTCCAGAATTACCAAGAGAAATTATTTATTCCGATAAACCTTTGTAAACTCACCCTGAGAATTTATGGCGAGGCTCTGGAACAAACACAGACATTCGAAAGGGATGAAAGATGTCACCAGCAAATAGTGTGAATTAATTTGGGGAAGTGAAACCCTTGGGTTTGGGGGATTCTGCACTAAGATGGGGGCAGAGACGGTGTATACACCTGGGACATTGTGACTCTCCCGCAGCAGCGTGTGACCAGTCTCAGTAGGGCGATATCGGACCACACCTGACTCACCATATGGACTACTGGACCCTGACACCAGGCACTCTGCTCCTCTGACACCAGCTTCCATGAGACTCTGAATTGATTCTCTCTTACAACGACCTCGACAACCATGATAACTCGCTCTTCGCTGCTGATTTTTTAATTTTTTTTTTATCTCCAAACCCCTAGTGGCATCTGCCAGTTCATCCAATGAAGAGCCATCACAATACTATTAGGACGGCCCGAAGGCTGCGTTGTACCACCTTCAGGTTCTCAAAGGTTATGGAGAGTTTCACAAGGTTATCAAGTTTTCTCAGGAGTTATAGAGAGGAGTGGCATGGTGGAACAAAGGTCAAAAGTACAAGAAGTCGGGGGACATGGGAACGCAAAACACACCTTCATTAGGGTATCTAGTGTGATTGGGTATCCATTCCCCACTTTCCAGACATTTAAGCCTTTTAGACTGGCACCAACAGTGCCCACACGACTCGTCCAAATTACACGATAACTAATGTTTTATACATGTTGCAATGCTCATCGGGTTAGATAATTATGCATGTTAGTCATTGCTTCATAAATGCTGCGTAAATACAAGTCTTATAGAATCCATCCCTTACACATAACGCTATCATTCTATGTCTTGTAGACAATACAATATCCACAGGGAGGCTTAGGGAATACTCGAGCCTCAAATTCCCACTCGTATACGGGCTTTGATCTTTAGCTTTTCTGGCACTGTGGTTTGAATCGAATCTGTGGCAATCCAGTACGATTTCCACAAGGTCCAAAAGAAAAGAAAAGAAAATTGTCCTGGGCTAGCAGGACAGCTTTGTGCCCCACTTTTTATTTAAAAATAAAAAGAGACAGAAGAAAAGGACACCTTTCAAACAATGGCAACAGAATTGTGCTTTTGTGGTTAAATTGTACATAAAAACATTGCTGAAACATGCCACCCCCATGCACTCTCAAATGTCACTGCCTTGATTCCTGATTTGTTGTTGCAAAGCTTGAAAAGTTGATGAATGCAATAATAAAACACATCGATCATGTCACGTGGAATGAGATCAAAATCCAGTCTCAGAGTTCATATAGCATAATATAGGGGAACCGTGGGGCATTGAGACATCCCGTCTCTCCCAGCTTTTCTTGGCCAATAATATTAAGCGCCCATGTCCCAATGCACCACAGTTTGCCTGACCTGACGAGCTCCTCGCTGCTATTCTTTGCATCAAATAGTAGAGTGCAGCAGGTTAATCAGACTGCCCGGTGTCTTCTTTACATCATCCCAAATCTTTCCATGCATAGTTTCGCAATATTTTACGAAAACAGTAAAATGACAAGTAATATTGTATGCTGCACTTTTTTTGTCTTCGTCTTTTTCTTCTTCTTAGGTAGCAGCACCTTTTCTGCTGCCTTTTAGCATGGTAGCAGCATCGACGGCTGGTGCAATGCCAGGTGGGTTTCTTCTTGGAGGGCAGCATGGAGGAGCAGCTCCGCAGCAAGGCTTCCTGCTCAGCATCCCTGCAGTGGGTCTCGGAGGCCTCCAAGAACTGACGGCAGCCATGACGGGCGGAACAGGCCCACTGGCAATGTCGCCGCATCAATTGCAAGGTAACCAGACCCAGGATGTCTCAAGCCTGATTAACCTCTTGTTTTTTTTCCAGCCTGAGTGATCAATCTGATGTTTTTGTATGGCATAAAATGGTCAGGAATTCAAAAAGTTTTTATTGTCCTGTAATAATTATATTGAACAAAATAAATGAATAATTAAATATATGGAAGTCTGTCCCATGACCATCTGCTTTCAGAAGTGAATACCTGTATAAACGAACCCTGTTATCTTTTGGACCCTTGTTAATCCTCTCAACACCCACTCCTCTTTCCTGCAGATTTTGCTAATCCCGCACCCCCCCTCCTTTCCCTGTCTTTGTTTGTTCACCCACATGCTTGTTTGTGGAATTGTTCATTTCACCATCATCTCATTGTCAGTATGTTTCTCTTCTGTTATCTGTCACCTTCCTTTTCCATTAATGTGGATCTTGTATTCACAAAAGGGGAGAATGAAAGCCAATTAATCTACTTGGCTGGTTTGTTGCACACACATAGCAGTTTGTGAAGTCCATGCTTGACATTCGGTGATTCAGTCCATCATGCCTCCAACACATGGACATGGTGCAAATGGGTACATGTAGAAATGACTCTCTGTGGGGTGTGTGCATTCCTGCATGCTTGGTTACGTGTGTGCGTTGCATGGATTTCGCAGGCGATCTGAACTCTAACTCAAACTCACACCTGGGTGTATGGTGCTGCGGACGAGGTTATGCAGCCGTCTCACGAACCATGTGCTTCCACACGTGGGGAGTGGACGTGCTGCAGAATCGAAGCCACGTGGGACGTGCCACCGTGTAGTGCGTGTTTTTGGAAATCCGTGCATGTGTGTGAGTGAAAGGATGAGTATATCTCCAGTGCTCGTGCACGGTTAGCATGCATCGCGAGGAGGTGGGAGGAATGTGTATATGGTTGAGGGGGAGGGAGGGGGCATTCATGCAGGCAGGCCTTTGCCAGGAAGGTAGCAAAGCTTTAATTTAATTTTTAAATGCTCCGTTCCAGTTTTATAGAGAACACGGCGGTTAAAAAGAAGACATTGTTGCTTTGGCATGTTTTATCGCCCTGGTTATGCCCTGATACACTGCCTCGCCTCCCCCTCCCCTCACACTGCCTTCCCTTCCCCTCACGCTGCTTTCCCTTCCCCTCACGCTGCTTTCCCTTCCCCTCACACTGCCTTCCCCTCCCCTCATGCTGCTCCCCCTCCACTCATGCTTTCTCCCGCTCCCCTCACACTGCCTTCCCCTCTCCTCATGCTGCCTGCCCCTCCACTCATGCTTTCTCCCCCTCCACTCATGCTTTCTCCCCCTCCACTCATGCTTTCTCCCCTCCACTCATGCTTTCTCCCCCTCCACTCATGCTTTCTCCCCCTCCCCTTATGCTGCCTTCCCCTCCCCTTATGCTGCCTTCCCCTCCCCTTACGCTGCCTTCCCCTCCCCTCGCGCTGCCTTCCCCTCCCCTCACGCTTCCTTCCCCTTCCCTCACGCTGCCTTCCCCTTCCCTCACGCTGCCTTCCCCTTCCCTCTCGCCGCCTTCCCCTCCCCTCACGCTGCCTTGCCCGTCCCTCACGCTGCCTTCCCCTTCCCTCACGCTGCCTTCCCCTTCCCTCACGCTGCCTTCCCCTTCCCTCACGCTGCCTTCCCCTTCCCTCATGCTGCCTTCCCCTTCCCTCACGCTGCCTTCCCCTTCCCTCACGCTGCCTTCCCCTTCCCTCACGCTGCCTTCCCCCTCCCTCACGCTGCCTTCCCCCTCCCTCACGCTGCCTTCCCCCTCCCTCACGCTGCCTTCCCCCTCCCTCACGCTGCCTTCCCCCTCCCTCACGCTGCCTTCCCCCTCCCTCACGCTGCCTTCCCCCTCCCTCATGCTGCCTTCCCCCTCCCTCACGCTGCCTTCCCCCTCCCTCACGCTGCCTTCCCCTCCCTCACGCTGCCTTCCCCCTCCCTCACGCTGCCTTCCCCCTCCCTCACGCTGCCTTCCCCCTCCCTCACGCTGCCTTCCCCTCCCCTCACACTGCCTTCCCCTCCCCTAATAGTGCCTCCCTGCCCCTAACGCTGGCTTCCCCTCCTCTCTTGTTGCCTTCTCCTTCTCTCCCCTCACACTGCCTTCCCTTCACCTCCGCTCATGCTATCCTCCTCCCAAATCCCCTCCACCACCATCCAACTCTCCAGAGGTCGAGGAGAGTAAATGGTGTCAAAGAATGTGTGACTTGGACAAATGTAATCTTTAAAAAATATATTTTTAAAGCAGTTAGAACTGCTGCTCAAATCAATTCCACAATTCGTTTCAGGTTAAGAGATTCTCGAGCTTATCGTATGTGTGGAATTAAATTAAGGTGATTGAAGGAAAATGCTCTTCTTTCCCTTCCCCTTCCATCACACTTACCTCCTCACAAAGCCCATCCACCCCCACGGATGTTTCTGGGCGTTGCATAGTGTGACCCGTTTGAACGTGCTGTTTTAACATATCCAATTTTGTTCAATCCTGTCCTAATGCCAACAGAAGAGGACCATCCTCCCCTCCCCCCACAACTTTCCCTCCCGTCCCCCAATCAAACACATGTCCAGAACACCCCCTTCCCCTCGCCACTAACCCCTCTCTCGCCCCCCACTCTCGCTCCCCAGTCTCGCTCCCCACTCTCGCCCCCCTCTCTCGCCCCCCTCTCTCGCCCCCCTCTCTCGCCCCCTCTCTCGCCCCCCTCTCTCACCCCCTCTCTCGCCCCCTCTCTCTCGCTCCTCTCTCTCGCTCCTCTCTCTCGCCCCCTCTCTCTCGCCCCTCTCTCTCGCCCCCTCTCTCTCGCCCCCCCTCTCTCTCGCCCCCCTCTCTCTCGCCCCCTCTCTCTCACCCCCCTCTCTCTCGCCCCCTCTCTCTCGCCCCCTCTCTCTCGCCCCCTCTCTCTCGCCCCCTCTCTCTCGCCCCCTCTCTCTCGCCCCCTCTCTCTCGCCCCCTCTCTCTCGCCCCCTCTCTCTCGCCCCCCTCTCTCTCGCCCCCTCTCTCTCGCCCCCTCTCTCTCGCCCCCTCTCTCTCGCCCCCTCTCTCTCGCCCCCTCTCTCTCGCCCCCTCTCTCTCGCCCCCTCTCTCTCGCCCCCTCTCTCTCGCCCCCCTCTCTCTCGCCCCCCTCTCTCTCGCCCCCCTCTCTCTCGCCCCCTCTCTCTCGCCCCCTCTCTCTCGCCCCCTCTCTCTCGCCCCCTCTCTCTCGCCCCCTCTCTCTCGCCCCCCTCTCTCTCGCCCCCTCTCTCTCGCCCCCCTCTCTCGCCCCCTCTCTCTCGCCCCCCTCTCTCGCCCCCTCTCTCGCCCCCCTCTCTCGCCCCCTCTCTCTCGCCCCCTCTCTCGCCCCCTCTCTCGCCCCCTCTCTCGCCCCCCTCTCTCGCCCCCCTCTCTCGCCCCCTCTCTCGCCCCCCTCTCTCGCCCCCTCTCTCGCCCCCCTCTCTCGCCCCACTCTCTCGCCCCCTCTCTCGCCCCCCTCTCTCGCCCCCCTCTCTCGCCCCCCTCTCTCGCCCCCCTCTCTCGCCCCCTCTCTCGCCCCCTCTCTCGCCCCCTCTCTCGCCCCCTCTCTCGCCCCCTCTCTCGCCCCCTCTCGCCCCCCTCTCGCCCCCTCTCTCGCCCCCCTCTCTCGCCCCCCTCTCTCGCCCCCCTCTCTCGCCCCCTCTCTCTCTCGCCCCCTCTCTCTCTCGCCCCCTCTCTCGCCCCCTCTCTCGCCCCCTCTCTCGCCCCCTCTCTCGCCCCCTCTCTCGCCCCCCTCTCTCGCGCCCCCTCTCTCGCCCCCTCTCTCTCGCCCCCTCTCTCGCCCCCTCTCTCTCGCCCCCCTCTCTCGCCCCCCTCTCTCGCCCCCTCTCTCGCCCCCCTCTCTCGCGCCCCCCCTCTCTCGCGCCCCTCTCTCGCGCCCCTCTCTCGCGCCCCTCTCTCGCGCCCCCCTCTCTCGCGCCCCCTCTCGGCGCCACCTCTCGCGCCCCCTCTCTCGCCCCCTCTCTCGCCCCCTCTCTCGCCCCCCTCTCTCGCCCCCCTCTCTCGCCCCCCTCTCTCGCCCCCTCTCTCGCCCCCTCTCTCGCCCCCCTCTCTCGCCCCCCTCTCTCGCCCCCCTCTCTCGCCCCCCTCTCTCGCCCCCCTCTCTCGCCCCCTCTCTCGCCCCCCTCTCTCGCCCCCTCTCTCGCCCCCCTCTCTCGCCCCCTCTCTCGCCCCTCTCTCGCCCCCTCTCTCGCCCCCTCTCTCGCCCCCCTCTCTCTCGCCCCCTCTCTCTCGCCCCCTCTCTCTCGCCCCCTCTCTCTCGCCCCCTCTCTCTCCCCCCTCTCTCGCCCCCTCTCTCGCCCCCCTCTCTCGCCCCCCTCTCTCGCCCCCCTCTCTCGCCCCCCTCTCTCGCCCCCTCTCTCGCCCCCCTCTCTCGCCCCCACTCTCTCGCCCCCCTCTCTCGCCCCCCTCTCTCGCCCCCTCTCTCGCGCCCCCTCTCTCGCGCCCCCTCTCTCGCGCCCCCTCTCTCGCGCCCCCTCTCTCGCGCCCCCTCTCTCGCCCCCTCTCTCGCCCCCTCTCTCGCCCCCTCTCTCGCCCCCCTCTCTCTCGCCCCCCTCTCTCTCGCCCCCCTCTCTCTCGCCCCACTCTCATCCCCACCTCTCCCGTCCCCCTCTCTCGCAGATATTGGTCGACAGATAAATGGCCGTAACTTGGGAAACGCTCGTCCGATTAATATCTAACCTCGAAAAGGCACATCCGCGGATCCCCAACAATATTCCTGGCAAGTTTCAATCAGATCGGACCGTCAATCGTGCAAAAAAAAGAAAAAACATTTAGTGTGACGTCATTCATGATGTCATAGCACCGTGTCTTGTCATTGGTTGACAGATAAATGGCCGTAACTTGGGAACCGCTCGTCCGATTGACATCAAACCTCGAAAAGGCACATCCGCGGAGCAATATTCCTGGCAAGTTTCAATCAGATCGGCCCGGTGGTTGGCGAGAAACGGCGGTCGCAGACAAACAGACGGACAGACAGACAGACACACGCACACACAGAGATTGCTGGAATTATAGATAGATAGATATTTATATATATGAAGACCACAAGGGGAAAACCGGTGATGGCACTTTTTATAAATTTCAGGGTTATTGCACCTGCCAATAGTTGGCAACATTCGGTTTCCTCTCACAATATTACTTTAACAAATAACCAGGGGTGTCACATAATTTATATGGTATAAAGTTTAGCCGTGCAATGAAAAAACAAGTGTTGTCAAAGCTGAACAAGTCGAAACCCAGAGTTGTCAGTACTTTACTCCTGGTTATCTCCCTTTCATTCATGTTAACTGTTCCACCATAATATTCAGAGATGAGAAACTAAAAAATGAAAGGTTGTAAAACTTTCACAGCATAAACTCTGAGCACTACAATAGCCTATTTGGTTATA
This sequence comes from Eptatretus burgeri, assembly GCF_056783735.1. Taxonomy (NCBI): domain Eukaryota; kingdom Metazoa; phylum Chordata; class Myxini; order Myxiniformes; family Myxinidae; genus Eptatretus; species Eptatretus burgeri. Next base: position 12,356,423 of record NC_140968.1, read on the forward strand.
TCATGGATCTATTATTTTTGATCACAGGTTTTGTGTTCTGCAAAGTATTAAAATTAAAGTTTTCACTCAGATAAGATTGGCTTTCTGCGTCATTCATGTTAACTGTTCCATCATAATATTCAGAGTTGAGAAACTAAGTTATAAAAGGTTGTAAAACTATCACAGCATAAACTCTGAGCACTACAATGGCCTATTTGGTTATATCATGGGCTCCGTAGTTAGTGCATATCATGGTTCAAGCCTGGTCAAACCTTTATTGTGACTTTTATGGGACCCACGCCGTGGCTTAATGGTTAGCTCGTCAGAGTACCCATCCTCATTCGACGTACCCACCGCCCAATCAACCTGCTTAGGTATATGAGGGAGTCACATGAGGTGACTCGGCTATCACGGGGGTGGTTTATCCTTGGTTTCCTCCCGGTTTTCCATCATAAGTAGTACGGAGTAAGAAATGGAGAATCCGTCGTCATATAAGCGAAATACCCTTGAGTATGGCGTTGAACACCAATCAAACAAAAAAAACAATGACCGTTTAATGTTGAAAAAAATAATCTGTGATCACCAAAGTCATGTAATGTATGCCAATAACCAACAAGCATGAATTTGCTACACATCCTCCGTTAAAATTGCATGGCAATTATTAAACAAGGGAATCACCAGTGATGTCAGTTTGCAACATTGATTCGTTCTTTGCTCTTAAATTAAACAACACAGAAGCTTGGCAAATGCTACATGTTTAATTTGATCGGCCAATGATCACTCTTCCTTTTACTGGAAAAGAAATCTATATGACAGTTATTAAACAGTCCACCAAAGTCTTGAAACTTTGTTTTTCAGTTTCTTCAAAATTGACTTATCCTGACATCTCTGGTTTTCCCCTTGTGGTATATATATATATATATATATATATATATATATATATATATATATATATATATATATATATATATATATATATATATATATATATATATGTATATATATATATATATATATTGTTGTGGTTACCAAATTCGCAAACCACCATTCAGGTCCCTTAGGTGAGGTATCTCGGTAAGTACATGTGTAGTTAGGCCCAAACCCGTTGTCTAGTGGGAATACATGTCATTTATGCGTGCTGCGACTCTTCAGGATAGCCGTTTTTCTTTAACTATCTTTATTTTGGACCAACCGCCATGATTACCACCACAACCACAACATCAACCACCAACCACAACGCCGCTTCACCACAACCGCCACGACCTTCACGTCACACCTCGCAACCGTCGCATCGCCACCGTTCTTGCGCCGCCTGTGGGTACCGGTGTTGGACTCGTGCAGGGCGCGCGCCGAACAGCGTGTACAAAATCACGGATTTTGTGCTTCAAAAACGGATCAAAAACGACACACGCCCACTTTTTGCCGTCCAATCGGTGAGCGAGGGGCGATTTGGCCCCGCCTCCAGGGCGTTGGAGGGCGATCGATATATGCAAATTTATGGATCAAAAAGCATTCACGCCCACTTTTTCTCGGGCCAATGGGGAGCGAGGTGAAAGGTCGAAGGGAGGGGGTCAAAGATGAGAGGGCGAAGCCACGGGGCTGATATAAGCGACCGTGTTCGTCAGTCCAGTGAGTAGTAGAGTCGAGAGGGAACAGAGAGTTAAGACTTCGCGGGCGGTGGAGTTGGCAAGAAGGAGCTGGTCGTCGTGTGCGTTGGAGTCGGAGCGGAGGGGACGGAGCTGTGGAGAGGCGGCGAGGGCAGACGAGGGGGTGCTCGCGTCGTGCAGGGAGCTGCACCCCAGGGAGGCCGACAGCGCGACCTGGCCGAGGTGGAGACGCTCGTCGCGGGGCAATAAAAATCCTCTATACCCCGAGCATCAGCAACCCCCTCCTGTTTCCCCCCGCGCTGAGATAGTGCGACCAAGGGGGCCCCTTTCCCACCCCCTACCAGACACTGCCCGCGAGGCCCGCGGAGTTGAGGCACCATCGCCGCTCCGCGTCTCATCACCAGACGGGTAGGCCCGACCCGGTCTCGGCCTCAGGCCCGCCTCATCCTTGAGGGTATTCTTTTCCTTGGTTTTGGGTATGTGTTGTCGGCGCCGTCTGTGAAGTAAAATTGTATAAGTGTTGCCGTGTGCTCGCGTAATCGGTATTAGATCTGCATTGTCGCATTTGCTTTTTGTGTAAATTGCATTGTGTTTTTCTTTTCTGTGTGCATTTGGTGGAATTGAATATGTGTGCTTTCCGTTCAGCGCGAATAAATGTGCTTTGTGTTGAACTGTTTCCCTCTTCGCTTCGTCATTTCTCTCATTGAATCCTCATCTTGCTTCACGTAAAGGGTTGGTAGTGGGCTGAATACGCCCGATAATTAATCGAACCGTCGAGGTCGACGAATAACACCGCTCGGTTATCCCGATAGTACGGAACGGGTCGCTTAAGTGGCCCGTGTCCGAAGTCGACCTGCGGCGAGGTGCGACCGCCCGGTCTACCCTCCGTGTGGGTACTTAGGTAGATCGAATTTGGCGAGCAACCCTATCCCACGCGGGGGCTGATTGGCTCGATCGCGGTGAGACCGAAAGGTCCACCCGTGACTGGTTCCCGGCGTTAGTCCGAGAGGGTCACGACTGGATTGTCCGTCCGGTGGGCGACGTGCCGCGATTCGAGTTACGTGGCCGTCAGCACGCCGGCGGGCGCGAATCCGCAACAATATATATATGTATATATATATATATATATGTATATATATATATATATATATATATATATATATATATATATATATGTGCATATATATATATATATATATACATATATATATATATATATATATATATATATATATACATACACATACACATACATACCATGAGCACCCTGTGGTTGTAATGGTGAGCATCAGCCACAGATTGTCTCACAAGGTGAACTCGCATAATCTGCAAAGAACAAAAGCCTGTCTGCCACCCAGACGATTGTTCCTGCCAATGCAAACCAAAAAAAAACAGAAGGCAAGTGCCATCAGGTGGAGATGTTGGCCAAAATGTATGGAGCATGACAAAACGTTCCCACCCGATCTCAAACATGTGCAGACCAAATAGTCACCTCCAACTCAACATCGTTTGGGTGGCAGACAGGCTTTTGTTCTTTACGGTTTTACCCTGTGACACATAATCTCTGGTTAATGCTCACCATTACAGCCAGAGGGTGCAAATTGCATTCAAACGATGACTGGTTATCATTAGTTAGATTATTATTTATATGGTGTGCCATTCTTCATTGCAATGCCTCATTCTGATGAGGGTAAATAAGCCCAAATTCAGGATGGCATGCCGTTGAAGTCATGGGGACTCACTCCTAATGGAGGGGTCCACTTGTATGGCCATGCATTCCGGCCCTTTGGGGTTAGGATGTGTGTGTTTAATTGTCCATGTGCTTCAGCCTTTGCACTGAGGGGCATGTGTATGCTAATGGGACAGTCTTGTTGGAGTATATTCTGGCCATGCGGTCAAGGTGCATGTGCCAAGCTGTTTCAATGTTTTGATTTTTTTTTTTTAACCTTATTTTTTATATGAAAAGGCACCTTCATAAAAGGGGTAAGTTCGCCTGAAATCTGGATAGGTGGCTTCGTTTGATGGTTACCCAATGATGACAAATCTCTGGCTTTTGACATGAGTGGCCGGGCTAAAGCCTCTGGGTTGGAGGCAATGCTTTGGTCTGCACATGTACGGGACTCATGTCCATTTGAGATCGGGTAGGAGCGCTTCATCACACTCCATCCATTTTAGTATCGATAGATACAGTTTTTACACATCTTTTTGAGATGCCCTTTACAATGTATAAATGTCCTTTTGAGACAAAATATGTGTGTGTGTGTATATGTGTATATATATATATATATATATGTATATATATATATATATATGTATATATATATATGTATATATATATATATATATATGTATATATATATATATATATATATATATATATATATATATATATATATATATATATATATATATATATATATATATATATATATATATATATATATATATATATGTATGTATATATATATATATATATATATATATATGTATGTATATGTATATATGTATATGTATGTATATATATATATATATATATATATATATGTATGTATATGTATATATATATATATATGTATATATATATATATATATATATATGTATATATATATATATATATATATATATATATATATATATATATATATATATATATATATATATATATGGCGTCACGAGGCGGAGTGATGTTTGGGACACATCGGCCATTTTGGAGTTAATGCCATATAGCACTATTTTAACCCTTACCCTATCATCCGAGCCTATCATCATCATATCATTAAAAAATGTCGCTTACATCAATGTATATATATATATGTATATATATATATATATATATATATATATGTATGTATATATATATATATATATATATATATATATATATATATATATATATATATATATATTTATGAATTCGCGTGCGATCGGCCACGTAACTCGAATCGTGACCGCATCGCCCACTGGATGGACAATTCAGTCATGACCCTCCTGGGACTACCGCCAGAAACCAGTCACAGGTGGGGGTTTAACCCCACCACCACCCAGTCCGCAGACCACCCGCGTGAGATAGGGTAAATCGCCGAAAGTCGATATACCTATGGTACTTGCACGGGTAATCTGCCGAGGGATGGGACCACGCCACAGGCGACTCCGGACACCAACCGCTTAAGCGGTTCGTTCCGTGTTACAGGGATAACCAAGCGCAGTTATCGTCGGCCTTGACGGTTCCGATTAATTACCAGGATGTTGAAACCCACTACGAATCCCTTACGTGATGCAAGATGGAGGGTCAATTAAAGGAAAAGACGAAGCAAAACGGGGAACAATGGGACCAGCACACACTTTTATTTCACACACACAAGCACGTATATTATAGTCAAGCAAGAAATCACAATAAAAGCAATACACGTATTTACAATCACCGTAAAGAAACAAAAGCAAGGACACAATGCAGAGCTACAACCGAATATAATTTACACAAGCACAGGAACACTAAAACGATTCTACTTGACCAGACTGGTGCCACACACACATTTACACAGAACCCAAAAGAAATGGAAGTCGCGACTTCCCTGAGCGCGTCGAGTCCTTGGCGACCGTAACTCCGAGTCCCTCCGGCGTGGTCCACTGGCTCGTGCCGCGCGCCTGCACGTGTCGTCCGCCCGACAGCTCGGATGAACGAACAGAACCTCCAACCAGGAACGATCACCACAACTCTCCAAAATTCCCCTTCAGGGACAAGGGAACAGCAAAGGGAACGACGTTCTCGTCGATCTTCTCGCCCACGCCTTTTGTCAATCGCTTGAACGAACTAAGAGCCTCCCGCTTCCAACTCCCCACACCCACGCCTTTTGTAGGGGCCGTCTCCGCCCCTTTGCCCGCCCCATTTCTGTCTCCACCTCCCTTCTGGAAGCTTCTCAAAAAGGGGTGTGCCCTCGCGTTCCCCCCCTCCCCGTGCCGTGCGGGGGACGGGGAATGTCAGTTTTGGCTCGGGGCCAGCGAATAATTCCCCGAAAATCAGGCCCCCACCTTTTTTCACCTTTGACCCCTGGCTCAAATCGCCCCTCCCCTCTGCCAAAGCGCGGGACAAGCAGAAGGGAAAATCCCACAGGCGCTGTTGGTTTTGTTCTTGCATGCGCCGTATGACGAGGGAAGAAAGACTCGGGCGGGAGATGCCCCTTCGCACCCTGGCCGCCCCTCCCATCCGTCCCGTGGAGATGGTGACCGCACGGTGCTCGTTGAATGGCGAGTGGCAAAGATGTGGTAGCGTAGTTGTGGAAGGTGGCGTCGTGTAGTGAATGGCGTGATCGTCGAGATGTTGGTTGTGGCGATGTTCGTTGTTCTTGCACCAAATTAACAATAGCCAAAGAAAAACTGCTAACTGAAATGTCGCAGCCCGAATGGATCACATATATTCCCTCTATACAACGGGTTTGGGCTAACTTCACATGAACTTGCCGATATATCTCACCTGAGGACCCTTTATGGTGTAATGCGAATTTCCACAACCGTAACACTATATATATATATATATATATATATACGCCTGGTGTTGGCGTAGTGGTTTGGGTCGCTGCTTGGGATCCACAAGGTCCTGAGTTCAAGCCCCGTTGGCCGCTTGAATTAATACACACCAGGAGGTTCACAGCCTGTCATCCTTCCGAGGTCGGCGAAGTGAGTACCGGTGTACTGGGCCCGGTGTATGCCCTGGTTAAAATAGGCGTACCATATCCCTGTGTCGTAAGAGGCGACCGGGGTTGCGTCAGGAAGGGCATCCGGCGTAAAACATGTGCCAAATCACTATGCAGATCATAACGGATGATGATCTAACATTGTTTACGTTTAAAGGGGTCAGTTGAGGCGCCACAGGTGAAACACTTGGAATTTCATCTCCTGCATTTTCTTCCACAGGAGGATCAGCTTTAGTTGGATTTTCGGCCTGTTCCTTATTTTTAGGTCAAAACCGCTTCATTTTCCCAAACCTGCCACATGGAAAATGCCTTATTGAATCGGTGGTGGCATACACTTGATAGTCTTGCCCATCTTGAGAGAATTTAACCTTAAATTCAACTCCTCATTCCCGTTCTTCAAAACTATGTAAATGCTTCTCCTCAAGGACGTCACATGCTTCCCATTGTCGTGTTTGATTCCCGAAGGAATCGTCGACGTTTGTGAAACGATCGTTGCATACTTTTCCAATGCATTGGTAATCAATTCACCCTTCAAGAAAGGTGGGACGTTGGAGATTGTTACTTTCCGTGCAGGAGTGTCTCGAGGGTACGCCATTTAAATATAACCCTGAATCCAATACCAAACCTTGCTCCACTCCATGAGTAACCAGATCGACATTTACCACAAAAACAAAAACTCGTTTGTTCATTCGTGTTGCCGCACGGACATTCTCCATCCCAGTCAAGTTAACAATACATAACACGACGCTCTCCACGGAAATACCTTCCGGAGGAGAACAGACGATTCCATGCTTGCAAGTCAGATCGTGGCATAACGATTTGTATGTGCCTCTACCATTTCCTCGATGAACTAGTACACCCAAACCCCAACCCACCCCACCCACCGATTGATCCTCGGCAAGAATGGCGAAAAGAAAATTGAAAGTAAAGAACAATACAAGAATAAAACGCACCACCAAGTAAACCCTCCAAGCCTGCCCCGAATACTACTCAAAGTAATATTATATAATATAAAGACAACAACCGTTTTTCAAAAAAACAGGGGTGCGATAGTCGGCTTCAAAAAGTCTCCTGACGCACCTTTAAATGAAATGGTTTATACTGTCTGTCAAGTTACGGGTTCTCTGTCTCTGTCGTCTCGATGAGGAAATGGGGAAAGATAAGGGAACGAGGGAGTACAAACACAAGAAATCAATATATAAAATGAAGGGAAGGAGGGAGAAAAAATGATGGAGGGTGGGGGGTGGGAGATGGGAGGAAGGAGGGAGAGGAGGGGGTGCCGAAAATGATGAAAAAAAAAAAAGGGAGGAAAGGAAGAAAGACGACACAACATTAAGAAAGCAACAAGAGTGAAACACACCACCGAACTACACAGCCACCATGATGCCACACCCAAATCACCAACAGCCAGTAGGGGGAAAGAGAGAGAGGGGGAAGAGATAGAGAGAGAGAGAGAGAGAGAGAGAGAGAGAGAGAGAGAGAGAGAGAGAGAGAGAGAGAGAGAGAGAAGAGAGAGAGGGAAGAGAGGGAAGAGAGAGAGGGAAGAGAGAGAGGGAAGAGAGAGAGGGAAGAGAGAGAGGGAAGAGAGAGAGAGAGAAGAGAGAGAGAGAGGGAAGAGAGAGAGAGAGGGAAGAGAGAGAGAGAGGGAAGAGAGAGAGAGAGGGAAGAGAGAGAGAGAGAGGGAAGAGAGAGAGAGATAGAGATAGAGATAGAGATAGAGATAGAGATAGAGATAGAGATAGATTGTTGCTGATTCGCGCCCGCCGGCGTGCGAGCGGCCACGTAACTCGAATCGCGGCACGTCGCCCACCGGACGGACAATCCCGTCGTGACCCTCTCGGACTAACGCCGGGAACTAGTCACGGGTGGGCCTTTCGGCCTCATCACGATCGTGCAAATCGGCCCCCCGCGTGGGATAGGGTTGCTCGCCAAATTCGACCTACCTAAGTACCCACACGGAGGGTAGACCGGGCGATCGCACCTCGCCGCAGGTCGACTTCGGACACGGGCCACTTTAAGCGACCCGTTCCATACTATCGGGATAACCGAGCGGTGTTATCGTCAACCTCGACGGTTCGATTAATTATTGGGCGTATTTAGCCCACGACCAACCCTTTACGTGAAGTAAGATGGAGATTCAATAAAAGAAAAGACGAAGCGAAACGGGAAAAACAGTTCAACATAACGCACATTTATTCCGCGGCAAACGGAAAGCACACATATACAATTACCACAATTATGCACCAAAAGCAAATGTAACAAAAGAAGAAACACCACAATAATGCACAAAAAGCAAATGTAAAAGAGAAACAATGCAGATCTACTACCGACTACTGAGCACACGGCAACACTTATACAGTTTTACTTCACAGACGGCGCCGACAACACATATACTCAAAGCAAAAGAAAAAGGAAGGGGCCACCCTCAACGACAAGGGGGCAGACGGGCCTGGGGCTGAGACCGCGTCGAGCCTACCCGTCTGGTGATGAGCCGCAAAATGGCGGCGGCGCCCCGACTCCGCGGGCCTCGCTGGCACTGCCTGGAATGGGTTGGGAACGGGGGCCCCCTTCTCACACTATCTCAGCGCGGGGGGAAACAGGAGGGGGTTGTTGATGCTCGGGGGAATGAGGATATCCGGCCGGCCAGGGTCCCGCGACGAGCGACTCCACTGCGACCTCGGCCGCGTTACCGGCCTCCCCTCTCCGCAGCTCCCCGACTCTGACACGACACTCTCTCGACTGCCTTCACCGCCGCCACAACTCTCCAACTCTCCACTCTTCTCAACTCCGTCCAACTGCCCGACTCTTCTCTCAACTCTTCACTTCCTTCTTCTCAACAACTCTGTCCAACTGCCCCGATTCGCTCCGCGCTCGGTGCTTTATAGTCCGACAGGAGAAATCATATGCAGATTTTTGGATCAGGAATTGCTCGGGGGCGGAGCCACGCTCCCCATTGGACAGAGGAAAAGTGGGCGTGAATGATTCTTGATCCGCGAATCTGCATATAGTGATTATACTCCGACGCACCTGGAGGTGGGGCCAAACCGCCCCACGCTCGCTGATAGGACGGAACAGAAGTGGGCGTGAATCGTTCTTGATCCGATTTCTCGGAAAGGCTGGTGTTTTTGCACCCGCTGCTCGGTGCGCGCCCTGTACAAGTCCAGGATCGGTGCCCACAAGCGGCGCGGGAATGGCGGTGATGCGATGGTTGCGAGAGCGAGATGTGACGGCAAGGGTCGTGGCTGTTGGCGTTGTTGTTGTTGTGAAGCGGCGTTGTGGTTGGTGGTGGTTGTGTGAAAGCGGTTGTGGAGAAGGTGGATGTTGTGAAGGCGGTTCTGGAGAAGGTGGCTGTGGTTGGCGAGATGCGGTTGGTGGTGGTTGTGGTGGTAGTAATGGCGTTTGGTCCAAAATAAAGATAGTAAAAGAAAAACGGCTATCTAAAAGGGTCGCAGCCTGAATGAATGACATTTATTCCCTCTAAACAACGGGTTTGGGTTACTACACATATACTTACAGAGATATCTCACCTACGGGACCTGAATGGTGGTTTGCGAATTTCGTCAACCGCAACAATATTATGCTGGGGAGCCAGTCCATAGTGGAGAGCAGTATCAGTTTTCCATTGAGCTGCAGTCAAAGGCCATGTGGGATGTAAGTAGTTATGATTCTCCAAATAATAACCTGGAAATACGGAGGAAGCCTAGTCCACTACTTGAGCTGGAGGCCAGCTTTGCAGTATAGTCGGTCCAGGAGAGGTCATGGCTGATGGTGAGGAGCAGAAGTTCAAGTCTGAACCTCTTCTAGTGGCTGACCACAGAAATAGATAGTTGGCTTAATTTGATGATCATACTGAAGTTACAGGTTGAGACAGTGAGATTTTCCAGGACTGAAAGACATTCTCCATTCATCAGACCAGCATTTAATTTAATCATTTCCAGGTCAGCAGAGAGTGAGCAGTGGAGGAAAGAAGAAGAGAGGTGAAAATGACACGTTGACTCCGTGAATGGACGAAGTCAGAAAGCCAGGTATGAAGGTGGCCTTATATGCCATCGGCAGCGAGTTTGACAAGCAGTACACGATGTCAGATTGTGTGGAACACCCAAGACATGTCAAGGGAGATGATACTGACATCCTTTTTGAGATTTAGGACCTATGACCATTGCTGAGAGAGAAAGCAGCACCATGTTCAGAGTTGTGACAGAATCCAACTGGATGGTCAGAGTTCAGGCTGTTTGAAAAGAGGAAGGACTTGACATCAGCATCAATGATGGATTACATGAGTTTGCTTGTAATTGGAACTAAGCTTACTGGTCTGTAGTTGATAGGATGTATTTTTTTCTTTCTTTCTCTGGAACTGCAACTACTCTTGACAACACAATTCCTAAAAATTTTCCTAATGCTACGTGTAAATCATTTCGGTTTATGCAGAGTATAATAGTGAATGTTACGACTGGAGTGTGATAGACTCTGCACTTTGTGATATGTGGAGATTGCGAAGGTTACTACTGATTGGAAACTATTCGAGGTTTTGATGATAATGATAGTCTACTGAGACTATGCTGCCAAGGTAGAAGAATATGGAATGAAATTGTGCAACATTGATATAGACATAAAGGTCGACATGAATGAAATGTCGATTTGATATTTCTCATGTCAACGATACCGTCTGCTGAGACTATTCCGCAAAGAAGAAATTTGATGTTCACAGATGCGATACATATTGGAACCATCCAGGCAGACTACCAAGTGAGGTTGCTTCACAACTGTTTTAATATTCGGTCAAGTCCTCTCTGAAGACAGGTGTTTTGATCCAAAATTCCGAGTTTCAAGCCAAGAACTTTCCTGATGCGTAGCTGGGCCGATTTCTAACGGTGCGCTATAACTCTGACTCTGCTATTGAATGGTTCGCTGAAGAGACTGCGCCTTGCAAACCCAAGCTGGTGTCCGGGGTTCTTCCAAGCGATGGGCTTGATGATATCTCTGACTCTACGGGGATATCTACCAGTGTTGTTTTATCACCTCGCAAAGTTCCCATTTCTCAGACGTAGCCGTAATGCTGCCGCCCATTCCCATGCCACGGGTGTGCTACGCTCATAGCATTTAATGCCATGAGCACCGACTAATCTTCAATCAACCTCCTTGCAGAACTTCATGCTGCTCTTATCAACTTTATCTTAGAATGGAGATTCCTGAATATCCTTTCTTTTTTCAATGTACGCTGGAGAGTGGACGGTTTTGGTTGCATCTCCAAGTGTGTCCAATCCGGCTATCCATGCACCCCTGGCTTTCCATTCCTACCTCGTTTCTGTCCCTGATGCTGGGCCAATGTTGAGCAGTAACTGTCATCTTTTACCACCTCCAGCAAATCCTCTTATTCCGTCACCAGACTCGGTTATAATCACCCTGTAGGCACGGCTTTTGCCGATGTATTTTCCTGTTTTTTCTTCCTCTTATCTTCTCTCCGGTCCTTTGTCCTACTTCCTATTTCAGCACGATGATTTCTTTCCCTTTGAGTTTGCATCATTTTCACTTTGCTTTTATCATCCCGGCTGCAGTAGTTTATGGAAGCCGCCTTGTTATGCTTGCCAATCGTTTCCTGTTGTGTTCCTTCGTATTAATTTGCTGATCTGTTTTTTTGTTCTTTGTGTTTTGTTTTCTTTGGTGTCCATTTTTAAAATAATTTAAAAAAAATTTTTTTCCTGTAAAGCACCTTAAGGCATATCCCTGTGAAAGGCGTTATCCTTATAGATTTCTTTGACTATTTGTCTCCTTTCTTTGCCCAAGATGGAAACCCACCACATAAGCACTGTCTTCGATTGGAAAGTTCTGGAGAGTAGTAGACATGTCCACTATGTTGAGCTGATGACCTGTATCATACTCCAGCAGTCGTTGGGGCAGGAATTTGTAATTTGTTCAGGGCACCAGCGATATCTTGAATCCTCTTCAAAAAGGACACCATGGGATGTTTAACCTCCATCAATTAATGCTAGCAGATGGGACGCCCAGTTTAGCGTCCGTCCGAGGGACGGCACACACAATGATGTATCATTCTGCATGTGAAACACCGGATGACCGTTTATAGCTGGGTTGGGATTCAAACCCAGGCGAGACAGCTCAGAGGGGAGTGTGCAGATCTGTAGACCTACCTGCCAACGCATATCCAAGATACCTCTTCAGAAGTCCCCTAGAGTACTTAAAAAAAATTTTTTACAGGAGCTAAGGCTCGTAAGTTGAGCTTACACACACACACACACACACACACACACACACACACACACACACACACACACACACACACACACACACACACACACACACACACACACATACACACACACACACACACACACACACACACACGAGCATACAGATAGATGCACGAGACGACACAACACAGGACTGGTGGACGAGACATGTACAGCCATTGAGCTTGGAGGTAATGCCGTCACTTCCCGGGGTACTCTGGGTACCACCGACCGCAGCTGTGGCACCACTTCTGTACAATGTACAAGCTGCCATTGACTTTTTAAGCTCCAAAATGCATGTTTTGTGAACACATAATTATGTAACTCTTCATTGAAACTTTTATGCAAGCTTTGACTCCTATCACTTCAAATTAAGGCCTGGCACAAGGTTCATAACTTCATGAAACGTGCCAGGTACACATGTTTTGTAACAGTAATAACAACTGTTGCTCTTATTTTTGTCGTGACATCATTATTATGATAACACATTTTGGTAATGCGAGCATCGAAATAATAATAATTTAAAAAAAAATCATTTTTGAGTTCTTGACAAGATGTAAAGATTACTTCAGGACAAGCTGTCTCTTCACCCGGCTGCTCGAAGAACCATGACACATCTCCAGGCCGTGGTTACTGCAGCCTGACAGTCCGCATGCATTATTCAGGTGCCAAGCTCTTCCTTTTTTTTTTCTTCTTTTTTTTTTTCCTTTCCATTGTGGCCGCAAAGCATCGATCGCAGTCACGGAAAGGCTGCCAGCATGCGGGGGCGTGTTGAGGGGGCTCTATTCCCACCTTTTCTTCTTCCCACAAACTCCTTTTCAAATCACAGTCCTCTCCACTCCAAAACTAGCACAATGGTGCTTGGCTGTGCGCAGCACCTGCAGGATGTAAGTGTGAAATGGTTGTAGTGATTGCTTCTTATTTCCTCCCCGTTGACAAATGGCAATGCATGTGTGGTTAGTTTCCAAAGACATCAATGCCTCAAACATTTGTAAGAGCAACAAGCTGGAGTGTGTTTGGTGAAGGTTTTGCTCGTCAAGTGAACACGTAGCAAAGACTTTCCGCTCTTTTATTTTTACCATTGCTAGAGAAGGCATTGCATTTTGGTCCATTTGTCTGTCTCTGTCTGTCTGTCTGTCTGTCTGTTTGTTTGTTTGTCCCCACAGAACGTGAGTCCAGTTTTTCTCTGCAACCGCTTGCCGGATTGAGACAATTTTCACCATAAGAGTTACTACTCATGTGGAATGTTTTAATGATTATTATGACATCATAGGTCACATGGAGTGGCAGCCATGTTGGAAAAAGGAAAAGATTTGGACCTCTGTAGCTCCAAATTCGCACAAAGGAAAAAAATTGAAACTTGGCACACGGCAAGTACTCCTCATGGGAAATGTGTGATTTTTTTTTTTAATGATCTCATCGGCACCGTCGTTATAACGTCATAATTGCATACACACAACACGACATCCGATCAGTCAGAAAATTATTGTGGGTCATCTATGGATAAATTATTCCACAGAAAAAAACAAAAATTGACGATGTCATCGGTCAAGTGGTTTGGCAGCCATATATTTTTAATTTTTTTAAACATTCAAAAATATTCTTCTCTGAAACAGCTGAACAGAACGAGGCAAAACTTCACGTGTATGACTGCCTAGCCATGAAGAACAAAACATTCACACCTTGATGTCGTAGGTCACATGGTTTGGCAGCAATATCAGATTTACACTAAAACCTATTAAAAATCTTCTTCTCTAAAACGGCTGGACAGATCGAGGGGAAACTTCACACAAATGTTTCCAAGCCTTGGGGATACCAGGGTGTTCACGAATAATTGATAGGTCACATGGTCTGGCAGCCATATTGGAGTGAGCAAAAATCTTTTTAAAATGCTTTCTCTCGAACCGCTTCATCAATCGTGAAACTTCACAATTATGATCTCGTAATGATGCTGAATACATGTTTTAAATTTCAACCTCATCGGACACATGGTCTGGCAGCCAGTATTATTTAATTTTTTGATCTTGGTTCTTTTTGCTTTTTTGACTTTTTAAAATATATATTATTTATTTTATATTTTTTTGAATAAGGCTCACTTCGCTGTACCTGGATGGGTTTGAGGGTAGAGGAGTAGCAGCTGAAATGTGAATCCGATCCACAGGTTCCTCTTGATGACTTCATCTTTGCTTTTTGCTTGTTTGGGTTCCTTCTGATTACTCCAATGCAGGACTGTACCGATTTGGTCTTCCATTTGATTTGAATTTAATTTATTTTAATCCTGTTCTGAATTAAATTGAATGATAATAAACGTCATGGGTCAGGGTCAGATGTGCGATCAAAGCGGAACGTCTTGGTACCCGGTCATCACTGCCAGCAGTTATAAAGTGACAGTTATAGTTATGTCTATTATTAATTACGTAACACACCAGTGCACAAACGCCACTCAAAATAAGTTCTGGCGAGGGTCTGCAATCTCTGATTGCTCTTTTTCTTGTTCTTCAAGTTGGTGGTTGGTTCATCAAGTGGCCTGCCAACTTAAGATTGAAAGTGCTCTTTGGAGTCGTGCCGTCTTTTGCTATGCAGTCAGCAGTTTGTATTTGTTTGGCTCCATTGTACAACGAAACTGTTATCTATCTTCCTGTACTAAGCCTCGGTTGTATTGCTTTATGATCTGTCCACTAATTTCTCTTTTGCTTCTGTAACTTCCTTCTGCTCTTGATAAAAAATTTTACTCCTCCCTTGAGGACTTCAGCAAGGCCTTCACATTCTTTCTTTTTTACACCCCAATTATCTCTGTGATGTTGAACGTTCTGTAGTTGACTAGTTCCTTAATATTCTCGGCCTTCCTTTTCATTTTTGGATATTTGCTGGAATAGAGCAAGGCCTGTCTGGTTTTGGTAAATTGCCGGAATTCCATTTTGCATTTTCGAAGCTGCTTTCTACCTTAAAAAAAGGACAAGTGACTGGATTATACGAAGCCTGTCAGAAGGTGGGTTTTTTGTTGTTGTTCTTGATGAGCCGATGCCTGGAAGATGCCGGTTGCTTGAAGGTTTTGCAGCAGGTTATTGATTTTCTATCAAATTCCTCGGCATCTAAAGTGCAGTTGTCATAAAAGCCTGGGTGGAAGAAGATCAGAGAAACGGGCAGATTAAAAAGAAAAGATGTCTTGTGAAATTCTGTTTTTGTTATTACTTATTCTGGTTATGTTTCAGGCTCTACCATGGATTATTGTCCCAAAGTGAGTAATGGAGTGCCAGAGCCCAAATCTGGTGGGTTGGACCTCGTGGACCTATTCAGGGCAGGAATTTGGAATGCAGACATGAACTTGCGTACATTTCTTCAAAAGACACTGTGGGATCTTTTAACATCGCACAGTAATAAATGCGAGTCGACGGGTCCCCAGCTTAACGTCACGTACGACGGACAGCGTATTTTGTTTGGTGCAAGGCACTGCTTGCAAAGCCCCAATCCGACAGTTTATAGTCAAGTCAGGAACTGAACCCAGCGTAGATGGCTCAAATGTAAATGCACTCACTACCTATGTGCCATCCTGTCAGACCCCCATGAAATGGTCCTTGATGGCAGTGATTCACATTTAAAAAAAAAAAAAAAGTTGGTGCTCTGCAACCTTCACTCCATTTCGTGTCTTGTCCTTGGACAGTGCCGTGCACATTTGCAATGAAAGGAGTTCAGCGTTAGACCGGTCTTGTTGAACCTCTAATGTAATCTCTTGATACAATAGGTTGCTATATTATGATGTAAACTCGTTTGTTGTACATATTTGATGCATACATACTGTGGAGGTCATGGGAATACAAGGATAAACAGGACAAGGAAACTAAGGCCCAGGAGCAGGCCATTTAGCCAGTCATATTGTACAGTGTCATTTTTGCTCCTCCTCCTTTGTATGCAGCACACGGCTGCAGGTAGCAACATGCAGTGCTCCTATTACGAGTACACTGGTGCTCATTTTGTCCACCTCAGAAGGATGACAGGCTGAGTCAACCCCACCTGGTGTTAATTCAATGGCAGACAGGGGCTCAAACTCAGGACCCAAAGATCCCAAGCCAGCCACCCTAACTGATAAGCCAACACCAGCCTTGTCATTTTTGCTTAACTTCCTTTTAACTTGCATTTGCTATTCACTCACTTTAGCCACATAATATTTCCTCCACCAAGGTGGACACAAGTTATGTTTGCACCCCTGTCTGTCTGTCTGTCTGTCTGTCTGTCTGTCTGTCTGTCTGTCTGTCTGTCTGTGAGCACGATATTTCAAAAAAGTTATGGACTGATTTAGACGAAACTTAGTGGACAGGTTGGGTGTCTGCCAAGGACAAATTGATTTGATTTCAGTGAAGCCCAAATCCGGATCCAGAAACGAGAAATTTTGAGAATTTTTCAATTGATTCTTCACCATTGAGAGACGGGGCCAAAAACCATGAACAGTAAGTAATACCTCGCCATATGCTGTTTCTCAACATGCTTGTTTTGGTTTTATGCTCCTTGTACATTATCACTCAACCTCCTCAATCCCCTCACTGGCTTCTGACCATACCCCAATGTGTTCCAACCCGGTGTTTCACAACAACCGGTCCAGACCTGCTCCAGTCCATGACGCTTCCTTAATGGTCTGTAAAAGCTTTAATTGTATTCCACTTTTAAAGGTTATAAATAAATCGCTCAGTTTTATTTTAAATTAACGTAATGTGAGCGAATCCAAATCCAAATCGCGAGCCAACACAACGGCTCACCTAAATTTACATTCCACTCCAGCAGCTCCACTCCAGGTATTCCATTTAATTCCATCTGATTATTCAGTTTAACTAGAGGTCACGTGGTTACCTGAGCGGGGAGCGCACCCTCGGCAAAGCACCAATGTTATCTGATTAGATTTTTATTAGGGCGGCCGAGCGTTTTAACCGCTGGTGCGTGCTGACTATTTTTTGGTCAAATCTTTGGTAATTACCTCCCAGTCTATCTAGGTTCGGACAATGCTAGACCAATGGAAGGAAAGGACAAACACGGACTGGTTGGAAATCGACAAATAATTTATTAATAATAAAATAAAGAAATAAAACTAACCTTTTATTTGCTGAGGTAAATAAAGAATGAATTTAAAAGCAAAATCAATCAAAATGCTGGGAAAGAGACAAAGAACAGATGCTTATTGGGGGGTCAACTTACAGCTAAACACAGACAAGGGAACCCAACAGATCATTCAGGGGGAGGGGAGAGGGAGAATCGTCTCGTTCACCAGAAAGTGTCCGTGAAGAGAAAACATCCTGAAAATGCGTGCGTGCGTGTCACGTCCGTCACCGGCACCCAGCTCCGCCGTGCACCCTCTCGCAGGGCAGCCTTGAACGCCAGTCGACGTCTGGAGGGCACCGAGATTGTCTGTCGTGGGTTTAGACCCTGGTGTTGTTGGTGATCGATCTGTGCCTCACTTGTTAGCGGAACTGCTCACACCCACACGCGCACCACACGCTCGCTTGCCAAAGCACTCGGAAAGGCGAATTGTCTCTTCGCCGCTGGTCAGACACCCGCTTCTTGGTCGCTTCTCTCGCCCTTTGCTTTTTTCCTCTCTCCTCTCACTTTTCCTCTCCTCACTTTTTCTCCTCAGAACGAATCTCTCCTCTCAGAATGTCCCTCTTTCACTTTTTCCTCACTTTTTTTATATCTCAGAACGTCTCTCCTCACAGAACGTACCTCACGCTTTCTCTCGCTCGTTTTTATATCCCCAGGCCGTCTCCACGGGGTGCCGTCCGCCCCAAGCTCACCCCGCCCCACTGGGGCATGGTTACCATGACGACCCGTGCGCTCTCAAAAAAGGCGGGCATCGGAGCTCACGAAAGAATGTTGCTGAGGAAAAATAAGGGCGGGCTTCAGAGCTCATGAAAGAAATGTGTGTAAACGTGTCTCGTAAAGAAAAAAGCTTCCCATAAGAGAGGGGATCTATTCTTTATCCTTCTCAACGCATCATATGTAAGATCCCACTAGACATGGGGATGGGGCTAATCTGAACATGCATTGAAGGAAATAAATGTCTCAGGACCTGGATGTGTGGATGCATTCATCAGACTGGATTCTGAAATCCATAATAATATTTAATGCAATCAAGAACAGCAACGAGTCATGGAAGGGAAGGTAGGTGTGTAAACCTCAACGGTGTGTAGAGGAAACTCTGGCCTGGTTGTGTTCCTCACTCCCAAGGGAGGATTCAAAATGTTGTTGAAAATGTTGTTGCAAACAGACAGACAGCTGGGATTCGAGGAACTTGAGGAGGAGGATGTTGATTTTTACTGTCCAGTCCCGTACTGTATCTACGGTGGAGAGATCCAGAGAGATGTGCGGCACGCCAGCCAAGACGCGTCAAATTGGTGGAGAAGGGTCTGCAAAGCGAAAAGGGGTCTGAAGGGTGAGCCTGCTGTGTAGCACCATTGGCGTCTCTGCCCCCAGCTTGCGAGATCAGTCTGCATCGCACCTCCCGAAGCTACCTTAGGGAAGACTGTGCTCACCACTGTCAACTCTTCTCTTTGTCCTATGTCTCTGCTCGAGTCTGCCACATAAGAATAGACTAAGAATAGCCATCGAAAGTGCTACCATGTATGTGAAGCGCGCCAATTGGGTTCCGCTGTAACATTTTTATTCTCGTTCTCATGACTGTGCCCCATCCACATTATTTATTAAACCTGTTGCTTGTAAAGCATACTTCTGTCCATTTTGACCCATGGGATTGTCCTCCAGCGTAAATTAATTCCACTCGGAACCGTGCGTGGCCTGAAACCACCACGTAGCTAAATTAATCGATCCCAACCACATGGCACCGTACCGCAAACCAGTTGCCTGCGTGAACATTCAAAGAGGACATTAAGCTGGCTGTTGCCTCTGCTCACGTTTACTTGTTATGCCAAACAACACCAATAGCCTGGGCAAATTCTGAATGCCCTGCTTTAGCTATACCCAGAGAGTAGATTGGCACCAGGGGGTTGTATTGTTGCAGGGCTGGGACATCGACTGTGGGCACGACCGCTGCATGGAGCCGCAAGTCGGCTCGACCGATCACCTGGAATTCAGATCGTCGCCCCGGATAAGTCCGGAGTCGAGGGGTCCTCTATCGGACCAAAATTCGCCAATGGATAGACCACGTGGGGTATGGTCGATTGCCAATTTCAATTTACCTAAATACCCACATGGTCCAACTACCGGGAAATTTCACCCTCGACGGAATTCGTACAAAAACGAGCCGCTTAGCACGCTCGTTCCGTGTGCGATTCCGAACGGTTTAATCGCCAAGAACTGTCAGTCCATATTTCCCCTTACGGCGGCACAACGGCCTTGCTAATTTTCCCCCACACGCGACACGCTCAGTCAATGCAAGAATGGACACGAACGAGCTGAAAACATTGAATAAATGGGGGTTTATTTATAATGCAATAGGTGGGGAATGAGGGAAGCACGTAAGGGCAGAACTAAACCGACTATTGAGAATGCAATGCAAATATATACAGCAAAGGCACTTGTACAGTTTTCTACTTAGTAGACGGGCACACACGCACACACGCACACACACGCACACACACGCACACACACACCCCAATAATTGGACCGAAAGGTCTTTATTTGGGCCTCCAGCCCGGAGGATAGTTGGGCTGAGGACCAGGATGGCTGGCTACCTGGCCGCGAATGTGTGACTGGACGTTCCTTCCTTCCGGGAGCTCCGGTCTCCGAAGGACTGGTGCGGTGCAACCAAACCCAGCCGAGGTGAGATGAGGTGATCGCCCAATCGCGCGGAAGAGGAGGTGGAGGATGAGGAGGACGCCGACCAGACTAGACAGGCTTCCCCGAGACGAGCGCTCCAGCGAGATGACGACCGAACCCAGCGAGAACGAGATGGGTCGCTTGAGATGATGCTCCTCCTCGCTTATTCCTTCCATTTGCTTCTCAAGTCTCCTCGCTTTCTGCATCGCTGCAAGCTTTCTTTATACGCTCCGATGCGCTCCCCCTCCCCCTTTCCGGCACGCAGGGAAAATCCCGGCGCGGGAGTTGTCGTTCCTTTCTGAGCATACTTTTTGTAACGGTCATTCCTGTTTACGCCTCGAATCTCGGCGCGGGAGGGTGTTGTTCTTCTTCTTTGCAGAAATCTCGATAAAACTCCTAACTATTAAAATAAATCACAGCGCATTTACATTGATTTACCCATTAAGCAAGGGAAGGGAGCTATCTATAAAACACATACTTACCGAGATAACTGAGCTATAGGAACCTGAATGTTGTGTGTGATCATAGCTTCCACATTCGCAACAGTATTTCCTACTGAATCGTCGTGATTGCCATTGCCTTTGTGTTACCTGTTTAACTGTTATGGTCAAGGTACCCATTATCTTTTCTCCCCTTGTGAACCCTACCCACACCCACTGTTCTTTCCTTGAGGTTGCTGTCTTGCTTTCTCCCTCTTCGCTTTTCTTTTCATTCTCATTCACACAACTCCGTGTTTATATCTGGTTGTTTCTCCACCACCAAACTCTCAATATGTTTAGCCTTCCGTCTCCCACAAAGGCTATATTTGTCCCAAAACAATGGAACGGAAAGAGACAAACACAGAAAATTCATCTGGCTATGGAACCGGTTCAAATGTTGTAGAAGGTAACGTACTTTTGCGTCGACAGGATGTCCAGCTGAATGTCAACCACCAACAACAGGGTTGCTCTGCCCTGCAATGCCCACTTCCAAACAAGCAAACAAATAAATAAGATCTATTTTAAACGGCTCTTCTAATCTTCAACATTGTTTGGCCTTTTGAGGTTCTCTGAACAGACGGTTCACAAAACTTGGACCACAGGTTCAAATTCCATATGTATTTGAACGTCGTCTGCCAGTTTGTCCTGCATCTGATTGGTCAGCCCTCCACCAATATGTTCAAGCCATACCATGAATGGAACTCCATGTCCACCATCCTGACATTGTACAAAATGTGACGAGTCGTGCGTTTGATTATTGAGCCCACGGGATTATTTCGACAGGAAAGGGAATTGCAATTTTGGTTCTTCGGCAACAACGTTCACGAGAGATGCGTCGTTGTTGTGTTTGAAATATTTCGGACAGGTGTGATGTTGGGATGAATAGCAATCCCTCCATCAATCTTCAGAGATAAAACCTCAGATCAAGATCAAGGGTCTTTCATAAATACTGAATGCCTATTGTAAGCAATTTTACTGCAAATTCTTGCAGGAGGGAAAGAGCCAGATTTTCAATAGTGTCACGCAATGCCATACTTTGAAAGGGTGCAATGAACGCTGGGATTGAACTTTGTTCAACACTTGTGGTTTTATAATTGTATGATAATTCATCAACACGTGCAATATTTCTTTGATTCCTGAAGTTTGCATCGGAGGTACCGCACCTGAAATTGTTCTCAGGTCGACGGCGGTAACAATCATTGTCACGCTCAGAGCCTAAACCACCCACATGCTGAGGATTTTATTAATTACTGGCGGATAACCCGGTTCCACTGGGCTGTTTGTTGTAAGGGAATTGGTTTCCAATCGATGGTGGGATATTGAGGGAGTTTGCTGGGAATGTCTTTTGACAGCATAATTACAGGGACCCATGGAAATCCGTGTAATGTAAAATGTGACTTCAAGTCCTTAACATGGCTTTGTGTGTGTCCCATGTGCCAGCAAACACTCTTGGTGCACAACTACAGCAATTGTCTGCCATGGGCCTGGGAGCTTTGGGAGCTGTTGGGTCCACAGGGCTGGTGTGTCCTCGAGGCTCTGCCACCAAGCTCGCCTTTTCTCCTTCTGTATCGAACCACACAGCGGGAAGCTTGCAGGTATATTTCCTTAGAGGTGATGGGTAAAGATTTATTTATTTATTTATTTATTTTTGGATCCAAAATGGAAGCTTGTGGGAAGTGCAAGGTGGTGGATGATAGCGGTGTTAACGTATGACAAGGGAGTCTTCCAGGTTACATACCAAAAACAAACAAACAAAACCTCACATTACTTCTTAAACAAAGATCTGTCAATGTGTTGTGCAGGGTATTACTTGTCTGCAATTGGCGATCGTGCATCGTTGTCGTCCATGATTGTGAAGTTTGTGGTAGTTTACAGGCACAGAATCCAGATGTTGTGGTTCTGTGTGTTCAACTGCAAAGATTCCTGGATCTCATAATTGGCCTTGTTGTATACTACGTCTTTAGTGCTTAAGTTATCATATATATATATATATATATATATATATATATATATATATATATATATATATATATATATATATATATATATATATATATATATATATATATATTACTGTACGTTTGTGCAACACATCCTTTAAATATATTTATTACACCACATGTTAATGATGTCAACCTTGAGCTTTTGCTTTGCAATTGAGATGCGGAGCAATCTGCTCGCACCAAAACCTTGTCCACGATAGGGTAATCCACCGTGTGTATTGGAAATTGATGTCAACGAGCAAGCAGCAACCTTCGGAGGTGAGTATGACAGTATTTCTCGACGTCCATAAATATGATGTTGAAACTTCGGATGGAGGCTGCAAGTGAGGAAAGGTATTTCCATGGCTTATTAAACGCCCAGAGACAATGACTGTTGCTTGGTTATAGTCTTAAGTGAATTCCACAGTCATGAGAGGAAAGGGATGAAGGAGTACAAGTGAGAATTTGGCAGGTTTGACCTTGGCTGGTTTACAAGGCACTTGACCTTGTTGGGCCAGTGAGGGGTACATGGACGGATGAGAGGGTAAACGGAGCAGGACCACACAAGAACCGGTTGACCATTGACATCATTGCACTGTTCACATTTAGTGCATGTCAGCACCCGAACTAGATTATAAACTCGGGGGCTTCACTTTTTTCTTGAGAGGCAATGGCGAAAGACCTGGCATACTCGCACTTTATTTATTTACAAAAATCTGCTTGGCAGAATCGACTCTCCTTTTAGAATGGTACTTATCAGATCAGATCCATGGTGTAATGTTATTTCCTCCCAATAAAGGATCTTCATCATTAT
Source organism: Eptatretus burgeri (assembly GCF_056783735.1). Classification (NCBI taxonomy): domain Eukaryota; kingdom Metazoa; phylum Chordata; class Myxini; order Myxiniformes; family Myxinidae; genus Eptatretus; species Eptatretus burgeri. Next base: position 12,379,979 of record NC_140968.1, read on the forward strand.
GATCCACTGAAGTTATTAATAGGGTTACAAAGCAGGCAACATTTGTATTGAGGTGGTGTTGATGTATTTACCATGACAAGTTAATGCCGAAGCTTCTTTGTCCGTGCTCTTGTCTGCGAATGGGAAAGCCCACTGTGCTGGGTACATTGCTGGGAGGAGCGACGAGCACCGGGAACCTGGCCGGGGCACAGCTCATTGCAAACGTGCTCTCGGGACTCGGAAACTCCCCCAGCCAGTTGGCTCCAGGAATGCAAGGCCAGGTGATGCTCACACCTGAAAAACTGAACGTATACCATTGAACTTATCATGTATTATTTCCTCAGAGTTCACTTTGAATAAGCATTGCATCCTTAAATGTGAGGGACTCCATATTCTGGATTATTGACCAGATTTAGCAATTTAAAGCTGGTAATGTTTTCCTTCTTTTTTTGTTCCTTGCCTTTGTCTTGTTCAGTTCCAAGGAGGCATTCCACTGGCTGCTGGAGGAGGTGCAACCCCTCTCCAAGCCATGGCTACACCTCAGCTTCTGGCGAGTGCTCAAGGACCAGTTATTGCGGCAATGATTGGCAATCGTCTCCTGCCAGTACTTGGAGCACCAGGCCTCACGACAGCTTCTTGCAAGTCAACACAGGTGTTGTACTGCTGGAATTATGCAATAGCAGGTAGAATGTGCTTGCTTTCACAGAGTTGTGTGGCATTCTGTGCTGGTGCCTTGTGATATTTTGTTGCTTTTATGATTAAAACATGAAATTTTATATGAACTAGAAGCACATGCTCCCTACAGGAATGCCCAGTGGGTGTTATGTTGTTATTCTAATTCAAATGTCAAATTCAAATTACCTTTCCAAAATACTTCTCGCTACATAATTCAAAACACTTCACTGCACTGGAAAATTTGGGGACAGAAATACTGCACTGTAAAGGGTGGGACCTGTCATACCCTCTCCCACCTGGAGGCAGTGCTACATGATACACATTTACAAAGAAAATTTTCATCCCCTCTCCCCCTCCCCCTCTCCCCTCCCCCCCCCCCAAACCACCAGCAAAGATAAAACACCCCTATGCACTAAATAGGGTCATACTCATCCTATATAGTAATTCTGGATGTAACCTGCCCTTTTGCTCTCAAACGAGCCTCGACAATGTATACAAAAAAAAACACAAAAAAACAACTGGAGGAGGAGTAGTGCGACATTGTTTGACACTCCGGATATCTCCGAGTGTTTGTGGCTTTATTTACTTTCTGTATGTTTCTGATCGCTAATTGCTTGACAAACCAGCGCGGTCATATTAAACACCGTCTGGAGGCGACCAGGGTGTCAAACAATGTGTGAAGTGGACAAATGAACACTTTTTTGTTGTTGTTAGCGGTCAGAACTGCTGCTTATGGCAATTGTACATTTAAAATTTTGAAATTTGGTTCAGGTTCAGAGATTCGAGAGTTTATCGCATTTCAGCTATAATGCTTATAAACGTCTTGAGTTGTATTCATAAATTTGATACTCCGGACGTGTTCGGACAGTGGTTGCCTCTGGCCATGTCCGGATGGTGTTTGTTTCCGGACGTGTCCGGGCAGTGTTTATCTCAGAGTGGCAGTTGTCTCTGGAGGTGTCCAGGAGGCAGTTGTCTCCGGACGTGTCTGGGCAATGTTTGTCTCAGGTCGTGTCCGGGTGGTGCTCGTCTCTGGACGTGTCTGGGCGATGTTTGTCTCAGGACGTGTCCGGGCGGTGTTTGTCTCCGGATGTGTGTGGGCGGTGTTTGTCTCCAGGCCGTGTTTATGGTCTGACCGGTAGAAAATGTATTTCAGACATTTATTTTGTTTCCATCTTCACTGTTATTATCGACAGAATAATTTTGATGATATGGTGTGAATCATAATCAACGTTCCACTGCACGTCTCCTTTCCCTTCCCCTCACCTCATCTCACCTCACATTTCCCTCCTCCCAAACCACCACCATACCCATACAACTTTGGACATTTAAAAGCATTTCAGCTAAAATGCGATAAGCTCGAGAATCTCTGAACACGAACTGAATTAAAAATTTTAAACTGCGGAATTGAACTTAGCAGCAGTACCAACTGTTAAAAAAAACAGTGTTAATTTGTCCAATTTGCACATTGTTTTATACTCCGGACGTCTCCCGACATTGTTCAGTATGACCCAACAAGTCATTCCTTATCACGCGTTTCATTGGAGTGCTTGCTTGAGTGCTTAATAGTGTTGGGCGGAATCGATTCCAAAGTACTCGATTCCAACGATGGAATCAAAAGGAATCGAGTAGTGAACCGTAATCGCCGTCGATTCCGAATAATTCCTACTTCATAGAAAGAAGCGTATTTTTGGGGGAAATTATTTTTTTCATCCTTATTGGGCATGTTCAGGTTACACATGGCCTGGTAATGTATTATCTGAAAAGGAACACACCCCTGTGGCATCCTGTTTGGTTAGAGGGGCACTGCATCAGCGGCACAGCCACGCTTCCAGAAAGACTATGTAACCAGCAGCCATAGGCTGCATACGAAACAACATCTTTCTTGGGCAGACCATATTTCCAAGATTGCCTCCTCCAGTTTGATACGCCTGAACCAGACCCTGGCGGCAGAGTTGTACTTTACATCAACAAGTCAATTTGTCACTGCCCTTGTACTGCTTCAATTGGTTCATCTGATCATATGCTTGTAAAAGTGAACATCTCTCTGTCTATTGTCAGAGAGCTGCCTCAATGCCAGCGAATCTGGCAACTTACTCAACACTCAAGTAGATTGGCAGGGCAGGGACTGCAAGCAGCCATCTCTCTTCTAGATTGGTCTCCCATATCTACTGTCCCTGAGGTTAACTCGGTCTCATCCCATCTCGTGTTCAATAATTATTATCCTACCCTTCTTCCCACCCATGGTACATCGAGTCCTGTGTTGAGGCAGTTGTACTGAAACAACTTGCCTCCTCTTCCTGGAAGGCAAAAACTGGCCAAAGTCAATCTCAGTGCATTCCAAAAGGTCTGCAACAAGTCTGTGTCCACTCTCAGGAGGGCCAGAAAACAACATCTGTCCAACCTCAATAATTAACTTTCAAACCTGTCTCCCTCCTCTAAAACCTGGTGCATCTTGTTAAGTCTGTCTCCGGAGTATGCTTCCCTTCCATCCCTTCCAGCTCTTAAAATGGCACCATAGCCGATTCCGCTCATGAAAAGGCCGAATGCCTCAATTCTGTGTTTCCTTCCAACTATTGTGTGCCTAAACAGTCATTCTCAGTGCCGACCCTTTCCTGTCATACCCAACTGCTCCTGGACTCTGTGTCTTATGCACCTGAGAAGGTGGACACTGGATAAGACTCTGCAGCAGGACCAGAGAGCATCAGCCCACGTGTCCTTAAAAACCTGCTCTGCTGCTCTTGCACATCCTCCCTCTGTCATCTTCCATTTGCTAGGAAATGCACCAACATCATTGCATTACATAACGTGAAGGGCACTCGGTAGAGCGCATACCTCCGCCAAACAGATTGGTTTACTTTTTGTATCCCACTGATAGGCCGGATCTGGATTCGGACTTGAACTAAAATTTAAACTGAGCTGAAGCTTGTTCTCATCACATAATCAACTCATCCACCAAGTTTCATCTTAATCCGTTCATAACTTTTTGAGATATCGTGCTATATGTCGTTGTCGCCCTATCACTTAATGGTGAAGAATCACTTTAAAAATTCTCGGATCAGGATCCAGATTCGAATCTTCAGCAAAATTGGATCAACTATTCTCTGTTATATACCCAATCTTTGATTTAGCCTGCCATCCTTCTAAGGTCAGCGAAATGAGTACCAGTGTACTGGGAGTAATAACCATTCGGAGTAACCTGCGTCGGAGTGGCGACCCATCCAGGACTGTACTCCTTGCCAATGAAACTGCCTCGGCAGCTCTATGTGCCTTTTCGGCGTGAAAGGAATGTTATTATATTATACATACCCAACCTGTCCACCAAGTTTCGTCCAAATCCGTCCACAACTTTTTTCAGAAATCCTGCTATTTGTCATTTTTGGCCCCATCTCTTGATGGTGAGAAATCACTGAAAAATATTTATCGGATCGACATCCGGATTCAGATCTTCACCAAAATGGAACAATTTAGTCCATGTCACATACCCAAGCTCTCCACCAAATTTTATCTGAATCCGTCTGCACCTTTTTGAGATAATTTGTTCACAAACAAACAAATGAAATTGCTCGTTGAGCAAGGAATTGCCCGAATAACTTTGACATATCTCCATGATCTCTGAAAAAACAAAAACCTGGAAATCAATTTGGTTCTTATAAGTCGGCAGTGCTACTGTTTAATGAGTTATAGCACTTAGTCATGATCATAACTTGGAAGTCAATCGGACTTGAAATGGCGTTTTTATCGCAATTTGAAAGTTTTGACCCAATGCCCCCTGACATTCGACCCCCGACTGCTAAGAAGGGTGTTGGTGTGACACCCCACTGAGATGTATGGTTGGATGCAGAATTGGAAGATGCACATTTTGGATTTGGTTTGAAGTCGATACGACCATTTTAGCGGACGTTATTGCGAAAATAAGAATTTCTGTTTTTCGGTGACCTTGACCTTTGACCTAGATTCACCAAAAACAACGAGTGTCTAAATTGGACCATGGCTGACGTCTGTACCCAATTTGGTCATGATTGCTGAAACGGTGTGGCTGCTACAGGGTAAACAAACACACAAACAAACAGACACACACACAGAATGACACACACAACCGACCAACATAATTGCCGAAATCCGAAGGATTCCGGCAATTAATAGGACAGGAAGGGGTGAAAACATGACCTCCTTCACCTTTGGTGGCAGAGGTAATAAAGAGGAATGAAAGAGTGGAGGTGAGCAGTGCTCCTGGATTTAGGTAGTTTCACAAGAAGAGGGTTGATGGTGGACCATGTATGCCCTGCAGAAACCTGGGAGGAGGGGGGGGGGACAAGGCACAGAAGAGCTGATGGTGCAAGACCAGAAAGGAGGTGATAAAAGACAGAGAGACCACCGACCTCTCTGCGATGGTGAAGTGGTAGGTCTATTGACTCAGCTTCATCGTGGGATATTCAAATGATCTTGAAGGTCTTGGTTTCCATGACATCAAGCTGAGCAAGATGCGAGGCAGGGGAGCTAGCTCAGAGGGGACAACAGTACTCCCTCAAGCTGTGGATGTAGGCTTTGTAGGTGGAAAGAAGATCACGTATGCGAAGGAAAGACTTTGTATGATGGAGGACGTCTGGCTTTGGAGGTCTACTTTGAAATGTGGTTTGCCCAAGAAAGATCATGGCTGATAGTGAGACCCAAGAGTTTGAATGACTGAACTTCCTCAAGAGGATTGTTAACAAAGTAGATGGGAGGGTTGGAAAGGGAGGTTGAGGGGTTGCCAGATGATCCTTTTGGAGCGAGATAATGAGAGTGTGAGATTTGTCAGGACTGAAAGACATTCCAAGTGTTTGACCATCTTATGATTTTTTTTAAGGTCTGAAAAGAGGGAAGAGGCTTCAGCCTACCTGCCTTTCTAAAGGAAGAGGGATGCCACGGCAGAGGGTGGAGTCATCAGAAAACAGATAAAGAGGATTTTCCAGAGAGACAGAGATCATTGATGAAGATCAGGAATGGGATGGAGCCCAGAACTTGACATGGAGAGGAGATTGAAGAATTTCATTGAGACGCACGTTGACCCTGATAGTGGAGAAAGTCAGTTAGCCATGTGTGGAGTTGGTCTTGGATGCCATAGGTAGAGAGTTTGAAGAGTAAGGCAGGATGACAGACTGCATTGAAAGCACGAGATATGCCCAGAGAGACGGCCTTGATCTCATGTCTGACATTGAGGGGCTCCATCCATTGTTGGGTGAGTAGAAGCGGCAAGTCCAAGGCGGAGTGACCTGGTCTGAAACCAAATTGATGATCTGAGATGAGGTTGTTGGAGAAGAGGAAGGATTTCATATTGATTGGGATGATCGATATTCCATGACCTTGCTGATGATTGGAAGTAAGCCGATTGGTCTGTAGCTTTTGCACGGATCAGTTTTTCATCTGATCATATGCTTGATCACAAACATCTCATATCAGATCACAAGCAAACAAACAAACAGACCAGGGTATCAGTTTTTGCACATTTTTACATCTGCTCACATAAGGTGGACGGAGGTTACGTTTTCAACCCTGTCTGCTTGTTAATTGCCAGAATCCTTCGGATTTCGGCAATTATGTTGGTCAGTTGTGTGTGTCATTGTGTGTGTGTGTGTGTGTGTGTGTGTCTGTCTGTCTGTCTGTCTGTGTGTTTGTTTACCCTGTAGCAGCCACACCGTTACAGCGATCATGACCAAACTGGGTACAGATGTCGGCCATGGTCCAACTTACACTTGTCGTTTTTGGTGAATCGAGGTCAAAGGTCAAGGTTACTGAAAAACCGAAATTCTTATTTTTCACAATAACGTCCGCTAAAATGGTCATATCGACTTCAAACCAAATCCAAAATGTGCATCTTCCAATTCTGCATCCAACCATATGTCTCATTGGGGTGTCACACCAACACCCTTCTTAGCGGTCAGGGGGGTCGGGTCAAAACTTTGAAATTGCGATTAAAAACGCCATTTCAAGTCCGATTGACTTCCAAGTTATGATCATGAGCAAACTAAGTGCTATAACTCATTAAATAGTAGCACTATGAGTAGCAATCCCTCCTCCATCCAAATTTCCAGTTTTCCCTCCTTGGACTTCCCTTCTGTATCCATCTTGTCCACCTAATGCATCATCTTGTCAACCCATGCATCCTCTCCTGCCCCCCATTTATCCCCACACCCTTTATTTGTCCAAGTCTCCCTCTATCCTGGCCCTCCACTTTGCTGTTGGTGTTTCCCCCCTCTGTCTATTGTTTATTTTGCATCCTGTTATGTCTTGATCCATTCAGTGTACCAGCTCTTCCATGAGCCTCAACTGTGTAGCCAAAAATAAGAAAGAAAAAAAAATGCCATCCACTGACTGGGCATCCTTCATCGTGCAAGGTCTATCCTTGGAAAGTCTGAACTTTTGACGACTCATAATATCTTCATTTGCAGCTTGTTGGAGAACTGCTCTCCCCTTTGGTCTGATGCTCCTGCCTCCAATCGTTCCCTTCTTAATGCCATGGAAAACAAGGCCCTCAAAATGAATGGGATCGCTCATGATGAAACGGAGTGTCGCCGTCTGTTATTGTCACATCACCGGCACTCTTTATTCTACCGCCTCCTTATTGTTAGTCTTACAGTATACCCTCTGCCCTCTCTTGGCACTGTCTCTCCCAGGTTTCTGCAGGGTGTACACAGTCTGTACCACTCTTCTTGTTAAATTTCCAAAATCCAGGCTCACTGCTCACCTCCACTCATTTCTTCCTCTTTTCTTTTACCTGTGGAACCAACTTCCCCAGTCTGTTCAGTCCCATTACTTCCTCCAGAGCATCAAGAAAGCTATTCACCACTACCTCATTCATCACTACCCCCATCAAAACTTATGATCTCTTCAAGCAGGCCTGGTGTTGGCTTAATGGTTGAGGTGCTTGGCTTAAGCTCCTACGGTCTTGTGTTCAAGCCCCTGTTTTTCCCGTTGAATTAACACCAGGTGGGGTTGACTCAGCCTGTCATCCTTCCGAGTCCATGCCCCAGAAAATGATGCAGCCAAGCAGCCACAGGTTGCTAACGAATAAATAAATCTGTACTATCCCACACGACCCCAATTCCATGCAATCCCCTTTACCAGGCTGTTGTGATCCCCCCCCCCCACCTCTCCTCACCTATTTTCATTTGTTAGTTGTCGATTGGTTTGTTCCTTTTCTGTTTCATTCCCACTATCCCCTTCCCCTTGTGACTACGTTTCATTCAGCTTGTGTGCAGCTTTGTTCACCCCCCCCCCCCCCCCCATATGTCATTCTCTCATTTTCACTCTCATACTCTGCTGTTGGTGTTTCCAGTTTGTTGTCTTCCAATGTACTCTAGCTCCTCCACGAGTCTCGATCATGTGTACAGGGGTTTTTTTTTTGTCAAAGTATATCTTTCGTGGGGGATTCTCCATCTCTGTTGTTTTGTGTTTTAATAAACATTTTGTACTTAAGAGCTTCCACCTGGTCACACATTGTGCCGCGCCGATTCAACTGTTGGGAGCATTGGCAAATCCCGAGGACTTCAAATTAAGTTTGTTTGGATGCGCTCGTCAAAACACTTGAGTATTCACATCGCTTGGAGTACTTGAGGGTTCATCCATTCGCGAAGCGACCGCTTCTTCTAAATATGTGATTGTGGGAAAGGTATGTAAACATTATGTGTATGCAAGATCAATCGTCGTACAAAAATGAAAGCAAACTCAAACGCAGGAAATAGCAATTTCACCCATCACAGTGGCATCACCTTAATATAGACCCCAATTGTTTGGATTATGTGCTGCAGGTAAGCAATCCTACCAGTTCTCCGAGTTTGCTGAACATGGTCTCCTCTGGTCAAACTGTCCCAAGCCATTGCCAACCTCTTGCTGCTCCGCTATGCCTGCCAAACGTGGGGCATCTGATGATCGGTCAGTGCGGAGCACCTCACACGAGATGCAGTTAGTTTTTATTAGTAATCCTTTCTTGGTAGAAATTCCGTTTGGTAGTACAGGAGAATTAATGTTGTGTTATTTGTCTTTTTACATCGTTCGTACAATTTGACCTTGTTCCTTCTGATAGACTACTAGTGGGTACACCTGCCCTCTGGGCGGGAGTGCCCTACTCGGCGCACTGGTCCGCCACAAAGGAGAAATAACGGAAATAATAACCCCTATGAGAAATCCGGGGGAAAAAAAAAACCAAATAATATAAATTTTTGAATTTTTTTTTTTGAAAAATATTTGGCAGAAAACCGAAGTAGGGGACCCCCCTGAGCATACCCTGAAATTTTGATGTTGATCGGCCAAAAGGTCTTGGAGTAGTTTCCGGACATCCAGACATACGTACACCGCTCCTTTTTATACTCGTGTATTGGATGCAAAATGAACATTTTCATCAAATTGAATAAAATAATCCTCTTTTTCTGCCAACAGATGGACATCTTAAAGAGCATTAAGAACAGCGGTGGGACATGAATCGATTTGTTTTGTAAATAAAGGTTTCTGCACTTATTCTAATTTCCAGGATGTTCTATCTTCGAGCTGTGTTAGTTGTGCAAGGCCACCGAATGTACACAAAGCGTTCGAAGTGGAATGATTTGGATTTATTGGATTTTGGCGAGGACAGTGGAAAATAAGTGGACGACAGCAAAGCTATAACATAGAGATTTACAAGCATTGAGACGTGACGAATGTAATGTTTGTCACTCAAGCCAGCGAAACAATGTAAAAGGGAAAGAGATGGGGGCACACACACACGCACACACACACACACACACACGTAGTTATAGGAAATAAAATATTTATGTAACATTTTTCATCCTGCACTGTCGACAGCTCCAAGGGTTGGATGTGGGGATGTGGACGGTGTAAACCTGGAGGAGATCCGTGAGTTTGCACGTACCTTCAAGATCCGACGGCTTTCGCTGGGACTGACGCAGACGCAGGTCGGCCAGGCGCTGAGTGCTGCTCAAGGACCGGCGTACAGCCAGTCTGCAATCTGCAGGTGAACAACGTAGGACTTGAGCACCCCCTGCCTCGAACTCTACACGTCTAGAGTACTACTAACATCAAAGTATGTGCCACACAGCATGGGCATTACCCAATAGAGTTGCATGGTAAAACTAATGCCAACGTATTCTGCCAACACGTACTGGTATGGTATCTGATGAAAGTTTCAGGGAACAGGGTTCTAAATTTTAAACGATATACATTGATTTTACAGAACGACAGTCTCAGAAGATGGTGAACAAGTGGAAATGGGGATTGACCGTTAATATACCTGATTTGTAGCATGCTCACCTGTAAGTTGTCTCCTCCGGACTATCCCATGGAATAGGATCTGACTATTAACTTTCATCACATTGCTGTGTCTGCCAGCTGGGGCATTTCATCAGAGAATATGGCCATCCTTCATGTATGGAACTTGCACCTGGTAATTTTGTCTACTTGTATTTGCATTTGTTGAACTTTAACTTTGCTGTCACGTGCATGGAGTGTGTGAAAACGTGCTCCGTTGAAAGTGTTGCAGTGGCTTTGAGACCCTGTGGATAACCAACCCCAGATAAGTGAACTGCTGCGTGCACGGCGAAGACGGACTTAAAATTTAAAGGGATCCGATGTGGTATGCAGCCACAGCCTCGTCAGCTGTTTCTTATCAACCATTTAATTGGAGTGCTTGTTTGAGTGCTTAAGCCACTTGCCGAGTGCCCTCCAGTCGAAAGTGGTACCACGCCACGTCATTCAGAGCTAGGAGTTCGTGCTCTGTCATCCTGAGTGAGTGGTTTGTGCTCCGTCATCCTGAGTGAGTGGTTCGTGCTCCGTCATCTGAGTGAGTGGTTTGTGCTCCATCATCCTGAGTGAGTTGTTCGTGCACTGTCATCCTGAGTGAGTTGTTCGTGCTCTGTCATCCTGAGTGAGTGGTTCATACTCCGTCATCCTGAGTGAGTGGTTCGTGCTCCGTCATCCTGAGTGAGTGGTTCGTGCTCCGTCATCCTGAGTGAGTGGTTCGTGCTCCGTCATCCTGAGTGAGTGGTTCGTGCTCCGTCATCCTGAGTGAGTGGTTCGTGCTCCGTCATCCTGAGTGAGTGGTTCGTGCTCCGTCATCCTGAGTGAGTGGTTCGTGCTCCGTCATCCTGAGTGAGTGGTTCGTGCTCCGTCATCCTGAGTGAGTGGTTCGTGCTCCGTCATCCTGAGTGAGTGGTTCGTGCTCCGTCATCCTGAGTGAGTGGTTCGTGCTCCGTCATCCTGAGTGAGTGGTTCGTGCTCCGTCATCCTGAGTGAGTGGTTCGTGCTCCGTCATCCTGAGTGAGTGGTTCGTGCTCCGTCATCCTGAGTGAGTGGTTCGTGCTCCGTCATCCTGAGTGAGTGGTCTGTGCTCTGTCATCCTGAGTGAGTGGTCTGTGCTCCGTCATCCTGAGTGAGTGGTTTGTGCTCCGTCATCCTGAGTGAGTGGTTCGTGCTCCGTCATCTTGAGTGAGTGGTTCGTGTTCCGTCATCTTGAGTGAGTGGTTCTTGCTCCGTCATCCTGAGTGAGTGGTTCGTGCTCCGTCATCCTGAGTGAGTGGTTCGTGCTCCGTCATCCTGAGTGAGTGGTTCGTGCTCCGTCATCCTGAGTGAGTGGTTCGTGCTCCGTCATCCTGAGTGAGTGGTTCGTGCTCCGTCATCCTGAGTGAGTGGTTCGTGCTCCGTCATCCTGAGTGAGTGGTTCGTGCTCCGTCATCCTGAGTGAGTGGTTCGTGCTCCGTCATCCTGAGTGAGTGGTTCGTGCTCCGTCATCCTGAGTGAGTGGTCTGTGCTCTGTCATCCTGAGTGAGTGGTCTGTGCTCCGTCATCCTGAGTGAGTGGTTTGTGCTCCATCATCCTGAGTGAGTGGTTCGTGCTCCGTCATCTTGAGTGAGTGGTTCGTGTTCCGTCATCTTGAGTGAGTGGTTCATGCTCAGTCATCCTGAGTGAGTGGTTCGTGCTCCGTCATCCTGAGTGAGTGGTTCGTGCTCCGTCATCCTGAGTGAGTGGTTTGTGCTACGTCATCCTGAGTGAGTGGTTCGTGCTCCGTCATCCTTAGCGAGTTGTGAAATAACACCCAATTTCCAAGCCGTTTGACATGTTAATGTGTTTTTTATAAATTACTGAGGCAAATTTTTTTCATTCCCCCCTACCCCCCCCCCATCACACTCAGCTGTTTATAAAAGATAAATGTTTGTGAACGTATCCCTGAAACGTCTATATAAATGTAACGTTATTTTTCGGTGAAAGCAACTCAAGGTTTTTGGTTATACACAGTACATACTACAGTCGGTAATGACATTGACGCGAACCTCTCGATTCCTGTATAGTTGCCATTATCGTGTGTGTGTGTGTGTGTGTGTGTGTGTGTGTGTGTGTGTGTGTGTGTGTGTGTGTGTGTGTGTGTGTGTGTGTGTGTGTGTGTGTGTGTGTGTGTGTGTGTGTGTGTGTGTGTGAGAGAGAGATCTTCATAAAGCATAACATATTCTCTCTGCTAACTCCCTTACCCCCACCCCGCTCTCTCTTTGTTCCATCCTTGCTCTACCCCCTCCCAATACAGTGCAACACCCTCCTCTCACACGTCCCTGTCACTCTCCCCTCCTCTCTCGCTCTCTGTCTCTGTTTCTGTCTCTGTCTCTGGACATATCCAGACGGTGGTTATGTCAGAGTGGTGCTCGTCTCCGGACGCGTAGGGTCGGTGTTCGTTTCTGGACGTGTCGGGTAGGTGTTCGTCTCCGTACGCGTCGGGTCTGTGCTCGTTTCCGGACGCGTAGGGTCGGTGCTCGTTTCCGGACGCGTCGGGTCGGTGCTCGTTTCCGGACGCGTCGGGTCGGTGCTCGTTTCCGGACGCGTCGGGTCGGTGCTCGTTTCCGGACGCGTCGGGTCGGTGCTCGTTTCCGGACGCGTCGGGTCGGTGCTCGTTTCCGGACGCGTCGGGTCGGTGCTCGTTTCCGGACGCGTCGGGTCGGTGCTCGTTTCCGGACGCGTCCGGGTCGGTGCTCGTTTCCGGACGCGTCGGGTCGGTGCTCGTTTCCGGACGCGTCGGGTCGGTGCTCGTTTCCGGACGCGTCGGGTCGGTGCTCGTTTCCGGACGCGTCGGGTCGGTGCTCGTTTCCGGACGCGTCGGGTCGGTGCTCGTTTCCGGACGCGTCGGGTCGGTGCTCGTTTCCGGACGCGTCGGGTCGGTGCTCGTTTCCGGACGCGTCGGGTCGGTGCTCGTTTCCGGACGCGTCGGGTCGGTGCTCGTTTCCGGACGCGTCGGGTCGGTGCTCGTTTCCGGACGCGTCGGGTCGGTGCTCGTTTCCGGACGCGTCGGGTCGGTGCTCGTTTCCGGACGCGTCGGGTCGGTGCTCGTTTCCGGACGCGTCGGGTCGGTGCTCGTTTCCGGACGCGTCGGGTCGGTGCTCGTTTCCGGACGCGTCGGGTCGGTGCTCGTTTCCGGACGCGTCGGGACGGTGCTCGTTTCCGGACGCGTCGGGTCGGTGCTCGTTTCCGGACGCGTCGGGTCGGTGCTCGTTTCCGGACGCGTCGGGTCGGTGCTCGTTTCCGGACGCGTCGGGTCGGTGCTCGTTTCCGGACGCGTCGGGTCGGTGCTCGTTTCCGGACGCGTCGGGTCGGTGCTCGTTTCCGGACGCGTCGGGTCGGTGCTCGTTTCCGGACGCGTCGGGTCGGTGCTCGTTTCCGGACGCGTCGGGTCGGTGCTCGTTTCCGGACGCGTCGGGTCGGTGCTCGTTTCCGGACGCGTAGGGTCGGTGCTCGTTTCCGGACGCGTAGGGTCGGTGCTCGTTTCCGGACGCGTCGGGTCGGTGCTCGTCTCCGGACGCGTCGGGTAGGTGTTCGTCTCTGGATGGTGCTCGTCTCCGGACGTGTCGGGTCGGTGCTCGTCTCCGGACGTGTCGGGTCGGTGCTCGTCTCCAGACGCGTCGGGTCGGTGTTCGTCTCCGGACGGTGCTCGTCTCCGGAAGTGTCGGGTCGGTGCTCGTTTCCGGACGCGTAGGGTCGGTGTTCGTCTCCGGACGCGTCGGGTCGGTGCTCGTCTCCGGGTGCATCTGCTCTTTATGTGTCTGACGAGGTTTGTCTCCAGGCTGTATTTCTCGTATGACCACGAGAAAATGGATTTCAGACATTATTTTGATTCCATCTTCGCTGTTGTTCTATGTGGAATGATTGTGATGAGACAGTATGAATCGTAATTTACGCTCCACCGCACATTTGCCTTCCCTACCCCTCACCTCACACTGTCTTCGCTTCCCCCACCCATCCTCACTCCCACACCCCTCCTTGCTCCCGAACCACTGCTCCCTCCCCCTCCCTCCTCTCTCTTTTCCTTCCACCTCTTCACTCTCCCCCCTCTTTCTCTCTTCCCCCCTCTTTACTATTCCCCGTCAGTGATGTGGCTCGTGGTATTTGATTGTATTAAATAAATCGCACAAATCTACATTGTAAGAAAGGCCCAAACGGAACCTTGACAAGGCATGCACTGAACACCGATCTTTTATCGAACTAAACTTACTGCCCCAAACCTGGTTCCAAATGAAGGCTGGAGTAGGGTTGATGAGATGGGGGTGGGAGGTGTGTAGTCAGAAATGAAAGGACTTGCAGGACTCTTCACTCGGGTCCCCATGTGCACATTGCCATCAGGTTAACCATGGGCAGCTTGGTGATGTGGTGCATTGCAGGATGCTACTGAGTACAGTGTTGCCAATCCCATCTTTTCGGTGACGCTTTGAGCTCATATACTTACAATTCCTCAGTTGTGACTGCACACCCTACCTGTGACACCATATCCCTGCACAAATGTCCTGCCAACGCCGTGCTGGTAGAGCCAAGCCCAAGTGACTAGGTAGGGAATGGAGAGCAGGGTTTGAGTTGTGGTAGGAGGTATGGAGTTTAAAATCATGAATCGGAGGGGGCAACACGAGTTGACAAAGGTGTACGGGATGGGTTTGCAGCTTTAAAATGATTGACAGGCGGCCTCACGTGCATCAATACGAAGCCCTGCCCTGTCAAGAAGTGGCCGACGAACTCGATCAAGAAGGGTTCTCATTACATTTGTCCACCACCGGGGACCCCCAACCTTTCCAATGCCCATAACAATACAAATGAGCTTATATTTATTTTTTTTTATCGGATAAACATCTCACCTGCCATCCATGTGCAAAGCCCTTTCAAGCATATTTTTCTCTTTCTTTTTCAACAGAATGTAATGTCAATGTGCAGACTGAGATTTCACAATGGCGTGAGACATCACATTCGATGAGGTTCCATCATGACACGCTGGGTTCTCTATCAATTCTCATGTCGCATCTTAATTCACTTAAGGAAGAACGAAAATAAACTGGAACGGCTACTCGGTGCATCAGGTCCGAGGATCCGAATCTGGATTCGGACCTGAACTAAAATTTAACCGGCTTGTTCTCGTCTCCGAACCAACTCATCCACCAAGTTTTGTCCGAATCCGTTGTCGTTTTAGCCCTATC
The DNA here is from genome assembly GCF_056783735.1 of Eptatretus burgeri. NCBI lineage: Eukaryota > Metazoa > Chordata > Myxini > Myxiniformes > Myxinidae > Eptatretus > Eptatretus burgeri. The sequence continues at coordinate 12,395,098 of NC_140968.1, forward strand.
ACTCAATGGTGAAGAATCAATTTTTAAAAAAATTCTTGGATGCAGATCCGGATTGGGATCTTCACCAAAATCGAATCGTTTTGTCCGTGTCACATACCCAACCTGTCCACCAAATTTCGTCCAAATCCGTCCACTGCTGTTTGTCTGTCTGTTTGTGAACAGGACATCTCAGAGACAGGGGTGAAAGCATAACCTCCCTCCACTTTCAGTGGCGGAGGTAACTCTCGAGCTTGCCTTGCTGGGTTATCCTAACGGAGCTCCGGTAACTCAATATTAGTAACAGCTACCATTCTCCCATCCATTTAAATTTCCTTTTTTTGCAGTGAGAAACGCTGATATAGATGTCAGCGTGCTCCCTGAGCCGCCATGAGGCAACCTTCCAGTTTCATGCTTGAGGAGTAGAGGGAGAAGCCGAACTCGGAGACTGCTCGAAGGGAAGAGTCTGGGAGGAAGCGGAAGGAGAAATAGGCAGAAAGGTTCGAAAGAGGAAATTCTGAAGCACTTGGCTCCTTAATTTACGTAAATTTAATGTGATTAATTTACTCCACTGATCAAAACTAATGGTAATTACACAAATTCATGATGCTGCGTGTCTTTCTGAATCACAGATTTTCTAAAACCTGCTCATTGATGTCACTAGTCATATATATATATATATATATATATATATATATATATATATATATATATATATATATATATATATATATATATATATATATATATGTATATATATATATATGTATATGTAGATTTTGGCTTTCCTGTCGGTTCGCAACAGGTGTACATGTAAATACTACAGGAGGAAACTAGAACAGGCACTCGGTAGAGCGCATACCCCCACCACGCTCAACAGTTTACGTTTGGTATCCGGACCTTACCCACAAACTAATCGGCTTGTTCTTGTTACCAACCCAACTCATCCACAAAGTGTTGTCGTAACAACTCGTCCACAACTTTTTGAAATATCGTACAAGATGTGGTTTTTGGCCCCATCTCTCAATGGAATGCCTGGCGTTGGTTTAATGGTTGGGGTGGTGGCTTGGGATGCTAGGGTCCTCAGTTCAAGTCACACTCAGCTGTTGAATTAATACCAGGTGGGGTGAACTCGGCCTGTCATCGTTCTGAGGTCGGCAAAATGAGTACCAGCATGCTGGTATCCTGTGTTTGAGATATCCTGTTCACAAACAGACAAACAGACAAACCGGGTACCCAGTCAAATGGACTGGGTAACCTATTTTTCTTCTGTTTATTCGGGTACCCAGTCTAATGGACCGGGTAACCTATTGTTTTTCTTCTGTTTATTGGGGTACCCAGTCAAATGGACTGGGTAACCTATTGTTTTTCTTCTGTTTATTGGGGTACCCAGTCAAATGGACTGGGTAACCTATTGTTTTTCTTCTGTTTATTGGGGTACCCAGTCTAATGGACTGGGTAACCTATTGTTTTTCTTTTGTTTATTAGGGTACCCAGTCAAATGGACTGGGTAACCTATTGTTTTTCTTCTGTTTATTGGGGTACCCAGTCAAATGGACTGGGTAACCTATTGTTTTTCTTCTGTTTATTGGGGTACCCAGTCAAATTCGAAAGGACCGTTTACAAAACCCCCCCATCCACTTTCTCAACAATCCTCTGGAAGAAGTCTTTTCTTTCAAGCTTCTGGGTCTCACTATCTGCCATGACCTTTCCTGGGAAAGTCACATTTCCAACCTCGCCTCAAAAGCCAGTCGCCGACTGGGAATCCTCCGTCGTGCAAAGTCCTTCCTCGGCCCTCTTGAGCTCCTGACTACTTACAAAGCTTTTGTCCGTAGCCTGATGGAGTACTGCTCTCCCCTCTGGGCTGGTGCTCCTGCCTCCCACCTTTCTCGACTTCACGCTGTCGAAACCAGGGCATTTAAGATCATTGGCATCTCCCGCAATGAAGCTGAGTCTTTGGGCCTCTCACTCAATCACCGCAGGTTGGTCGGTGGTCTTTCTGTCTTCTACCGACTCCTCTCCAGCCTTGCCCCCCTGCTCTCTCTGCGATTTGTCCCAACCACATTTCCACAGGGCGCTCAAGGTCCGCCAACAACCCCCTTCTGGTAAAACTACCAAAATCACGAATCACTGCTCATCTTCACTCTTTCATTCCTCTTTTTTCCCGCCTTTGGAATAAACTTCCTCACTCTATTCTTTCCCATTCTTCCCTCCAGGCTTTCAAAACAGCTGTTCACCACCACCTCTTATCTTCCCCCATCCAAATCCTCGATCTTTTCTAACCCCGATAATCCACCCAAGCCCACTTCCTTCAATTCTCCTGCTTTCCTTCCTGAAAGTCCCTGTAATGTCCATCTTCTCCTCGCCATGTTCCCCGTCCCATCCCCATCCCTCTCCCTTCCACAGTTCACCTGTGTCTGTTCCCCAATGTTTTGTCCCTTCCACTCCCGCCCCTCTTGTCTCATGCCTCCTTGCTGTGAGTTGTGTGTTAGCTCTCATACGAGCCTCGACCAAGGTATACAAAAAAAAAAAAAAAAAAAAATATGGACTGGGTAACCTATTGTTTTCTTCTGTTTATTGGGGTACCCAGTCAAATGGACTGGGTAACCTATTGTTTTTCTTCTGTTTATTTATTATTTCCTTATTCTTTTTCCGCCGGCAATTTTCGGGTTTTCGCTTTAAAAATCATTTTCTCAGGAACGGTAAGTCCGATCAACACAAAATTTTCGCCATAGTATGTATCTTTTTTGATAGCATACTTAGTTGATAATTATGATGTCATAGGTCACGTGGTACTGGCGGCATCTTGAAAAAACCGATAAACTTTGGACATCTTTATCTCTGAAATGATGCAATGGAAAAATATTTCGCTTCATACATTTTAATAAGCTCCCCATGGGGAACATGGGTGATTTTTCATGACGTTATCGGTGAAGCGGTATGCCGGTGAAAATTTGTCAAGTAGAACGCTGCATGGGAAAAATCGGAAATTTATTGAGCATCATTAACACAACAAATCACCATAGAAAAAATTATTATGACGTCATAAGTGACTTGGTTCGGCAGCCATCTTGTTTTGAAAAAAATAATTAAAAACATCTTCTTCTCCAGAACGGCTGAACAGATTGAGGCGAAACTTTACAGCCACATTCCCCATGATGTCCTTTTACAAGTTTGTTAATTTCTTATTGATAGGTCACATGGTTTGGTGGCCATCTTGAATTTACACTTAAACCTTCAAACATCTTCTTCTCCAGAATGGCTGGTCTGATCAAGGGGAAACTTCACATACGTATTGCACACGCATAGTGAATATAAGTTTGTTAATGAATAATTGATAGGTCACATGGTTTGGCAGCCATGTTGGATTCAAGAATAATATTAAATAATGTTTTCTCTGGAACCACATAACCTATCGAAGTGAAACTTGGCAACTGTAATATACCCCCATGCTTGCATATACGGTAAAAATTATGACATCACACATCACATGGTTTGGCGGCCATCTTGGATAGAAAAACGCACCTTATCCGACTAACACGAAACTTCACACACCTGTTCCACTTCACGATGTGAAACAGAATGTAAATTTATGATGTCATAGGTCACATGGTTCGTCAGCCATCTTGGATTGAAAATTAATAAATTTTTTAAATCTTCTTCTCCAGAACGGCTGGACAGATTGAGGCAAAATTCACATACACTTTCCCCAAGACTTCCCTCCACAAGTTTGTTAATTTCTAATTGATAGATCACATTGTTTGGTGGCCACATTGAATTTACCCTCAAACCTTCAAACATCTTCTTCTCCAGAACGGCTGGTCAGATCAAGGGGAAACTTCACAAATGTATTGCTCAAGCATAAGGAATTTAAGTTTGTTCATGAATAATTGATCGGTCACATGGTTTGGCAGCCATGTTGGATTCAAGAATTATATTAAATAATGTTTTCTCTGGAACCACTTATCCTATTGAATTGAAACTTGGCAACTATCATAAACAACCATGCCTGCATATACAGTAAAAATTATGTCACAAATCACATGGTTTAGCCTCCATCTTGGATAGAAAAACGTACCTTGTCCGATCAACACGAAACTTAACAAGCATAATCCACTTCCCCATTAGAGGGAGAATTTAATTTTATGTTGTAATAGGTCACATGGTATCGCAGCCATATTGGATTGAAAATTAATAACTTTAAAAGTCTTCTTCTCGGAAACGGCTGAACAGATCGAGGCGAAACTCCACATGTATGACCGCCTCTCCATGACGAACAAAAAGTTATCTCCCCCCCCCCCCCCCAGTTTGATGTACGACACATCATTGGCAGCCATATTGGATTGAAGGGAAAATATTAATTAATGTTTACTCTGGAACTGCTGAATCAATAAATGTGAAACTTCACAATAATGATGGAGCACACATGTGGAATGAAGGGTTTAAATTTCAACTCTATTGGCCCCATGGTTTGGCAGCCATGTTGGATTGAAGGGGAAATAGTCGGAGTGGCGACCCATCCAGGATTGTGCCCAATAGCCAAGGAGACTGCTTTAGGCAGCACTATCGCTCTGCACAGAGTATGGTCCCAATGGTGAAGAATCAATTTATAAAAAAATTTTAATTCTCGGATCTGGATTTTCACCACAATTTAATCAATCCTTCCTTGTCACACACCCAAATCATCCACCAAGTTGTGTCATAATCCCTCAACAATATTTTTTAAGACACCGTGTTATACAGTGTATCGTTTTGGCCCTATTGTTCAATATGGCCCTGTCTCTCAATGGTGAAGATTCACTTGAAAAATTCTCGTGTCAGGATCCGGATCGCCACCAAAATTGAATCGATTTGTCCTTGTCACGCACCCAACCTTTCCACCAAATTTCTTCCGAATCCGTCCATAACGTCTTGAGATATCATGCTCACATACAGACAGGCAAACAGACAGGAGTGAAAACATAACCTCCATTCACCTTTGGTGACAGAGGTAATGATGACAAAGTATTTCTCCAAAATGTGGATTCAACTTTGCAATGAAGTGATTTGAATAAGTTTGTACTTTCCAGCTATGCAAGACGCATTTTGTATGGCATGAATATGTTTTGTAGAGTTTGTGTTTGTTAATCAGGTTTGAGAAGCTGGACATCACTCCGAAGAGTGCACAGAAGATTAAACCGGTTCTCGAGCGATGGATGGCTGAAGCAGAGGCTCGACAACAGGCTGGCATCGGAAGCCTCGGCAACATTACTTCGGGGAGCAGCAGATCTGGTGGAGATGGCGGTGATGGAGCTGGTGGTGTTGTTTGTTGCGATGGTGGTACGGCTTCTGGGATCGGCACAACAAGTATTATGACTACGGGTATGAGAGATTCTTTGAAAAAACGCAAACGCCGCACGTCGTTCACGCCGCAGGCGTTGGAGCTCCTGCACGTACACTTTGAACGCAACACACACCCATCAGGCCACGAGATGACGGAAATTGCGGAACAGCTCCACTATGACCGAGAGGTCATTCGTGTATGGTTCTGCAACAAGAGACAGGCCCTCAAGAACACCATAAAGCGGCTTAAGCAGAGTGATCGAACACCAAGCACACTGCAGTCAACCGCCAAGGCCAGTGCGATCCCACAGAGCAATTCTTCCTTCAACGCCGGTAACTTCATCACGGCACCACCACATAAAGTCACCACAACTGGTTCAACAGGAGGTTCTGCCAGACCTCACCCCGATGTTGGTTCCGTTGGTATTGCGACCTTCCAAGCCACTTCGGTCAATGACACCATAACCTGTTCAGCTCAGCAGGGATCTTCCACTTTGACTGCAACCTCTTTCAGAGCAGATTATTCATCAGGCATGCTGAACACTTCAACACAGAATCTCGCCACACTTGGCTCCACCTGTGCCAATGCCCAGTCTATCAACGCCATTCCACTTGATTCAAACCCAGCCATTTGTAACCTCTCCTCAAGTGCCAAATCATTACGCTCATGCTCCTCCAGCATGCAAAACATCACCCAGTTTGGTATTAAACCTGTGGCCAGCATTAACGCAATGCCCTCCTCGTTGTTAACTTCAAACATTCTCGGTCTTTCTTCCACTCCACTTTCTTGTCCTTCCAGTGACTTTCCGGTGCCAACTTTGACAATCCGCATGCCAACACCCGCTGATGTCCCTTTGAGCCCTGTCCTTTGTCATTCTTTCTCCATAGGCGAAGCGATTGCCAGCGATAACGCATCCACTGCCTCATTATTAGGCTTCCGCTCTTCCACCCCTTCCGCAGTTGGAGCCGTCCAGATGAGCGCAATTCCTTCGTCTAACTTTTTTTGATGGGTTTATGGAGACCTCGCAAGAGAGGCGCTGAGACGTGGGCCGGATCACTGCTCAAAGAGGCCTATATGCACGGGCTTGCCAAAGTACTTTATATGACTCCTGTGTTCACCAAAAATATTGACCAGACCAAATATGAAATGCCAAAAAAGTTAGTACAGCTTTAAAATGCTCTACATGCCAAATACCATACGTACATTGTGCTCGATCTTTGTCAGTTTTGTGTTGTGATGGACTGACAGACCTGTGTTGCGAGGCAACAGCTGATGAACGAAGTTGCGACGAGCACCGAAGTCTCCTCCTGAGGTGGCAAGTGAGTTTATACTACGGTCATAGAATGTCTGTCATAAATGTACATACCGTGTGAAATATATATATGTGTGTGTGTGTATATATATATATATATATATATATATATATATATATATATATATATATATATATATATATATATATATATATATATATATATATATATATATATATATATGTATATATATATGTATGTATATATGTATGTATATATGTATATATATATGTATATATGTATATATGTATATATGTATATATGTATATATATATATATGTATATATACATATATATATACATATATATATATCTATACATATATATATATATATATATATATATATATATATATATATATATATATACACATAAATGACTGTGAATCTTCAGCGGCACACCAAATGACAACCAACGACGGTCAGGGATTGAGAATACTTCTTTTTTCTTTCCAAGGACATGCCAACCTGTCCTTTTATGTCTTCGTCTTCTTTCTTAGGTAGCACATAGCTGCAGGTAGCAACGTTTGCTGGTGGCATTGCTGCTGCTGATGCAGTGCCATCGCACCTCTCCTCCAACCCCTTCAATCCCCCTTCCCCCCCCCCCATCTAGGTTGGAGCCGGATTTTGCAATTGATTCCAGGTTGTCGGCGATAGCTCGCCTACTTTTCACGAAGGACACTATATGTGAACTTTAGCGTCCACCAACTAATGTCAGCAGACGGGATGCTCAGTTTATCGTCAATGTGAAACACCAAGATGGCAGTTTGTAGCTGGATTGGGGTTTGAACCGAGGCTAGACAGCTCAGATGTGAGTGGGCTATCCTGCCAGCCCATGTAAAGTAATCATGTTTATACAACAGGAAAAGTACCTGATTCCTATTACCTGTTTGATAAGGTGTTTTCTTTACCTATTTCGTTGGATGCTGTTTTCATGTTTAATATCCCAAACCTGTGTCACTCACTGACATCCACTTATGACACCATGCATGCAAAAGGCCTGCTTTTATTTATTATTTATTTTCGTCGTCACTGTATCAGGATGGTTGTAAACTTAGTTTGCAAATACCAAAAAAGTAACCTTCCCATTCGTCGATCACAAACACACTTTCGTTAACAGGCATTTGAATATGGATGCTTATATGCTACTTCACTTCTGGTTGAGAGCTTTTACAAATTACCAAAGACTTCAAAATGATGCCACTACTTAGCTCCCGCGTTTTGGAAGCATTCAGGTAGAGACGACAGACAAGAAACTCAAACTTGTGTTTGAATTGGAGGTAGAGAAACATAGCTCAGCCCGGCCTACGACACTACCTTACAGTTCCGTTCGCATTTACTCATTGTTTTGTAATGACATTATATGAGTGGCACTGAGAGAGTGATCATTTCACTGCAACTACAGGGTCATGTCAATACCTTTATGTCCTCCTGAAGAGGTGCTCGCTCTGCTTCACCATAGTACCTGCGGAGAGCATCGGTCCCGTAAGACATTGTGATTGCCTTCGATGTACGAACAAGCTCTTAGCCAAATATGATTGGTTGTGAAAAGAGGTCTACAAGTTACATTGATGTGAAACTGGGATTCCAAGAAATACCATTCGTGTAAGTAACACACTTGCGTGGAGCTCCCAGGTTCTGATGTGGCAGTTGGTCGTAAGCATTGAGGATACAGATGGTCAAGCCTACCGTCCACACATAAATAAATCTTGAATCTGGGCTGTCTTACCTTCTCAAAGGTATACTCTTGTTGAATAAATCTTGAATGTCCATATTGCGAATGGGACAGCTATTTCGAGGAGGGCATACTCCTGGATGCAGTACCTTCTGTTGACACGATAGTCGACGTCCATCTTGGTTCTATCAATTTGGAACAAAAAATCGAATGCATGACCTGAACAGTTCAGGAAGAGTGAGCCCTATTGCTGAGATATCTTGTCTTCCAGCTCTTCATCTTGATTTTATTCATTCTGGATTCATCTCCAAAAATTTTTTTCAAGAAAATGTGCCAATTTGGACTTAGGATTTCATGAAAATTATTTCTTATAAATAGGTCTTCATAAATTGACAATGAAAAAAAACAAAAACCTGCAGCCCCCATATCCACCCCTCCCCCCCCCCCCAATACTAGATGAATATCTGAGAAATACCTCGTGTGATGTCGAGAGAGAATGACCTCCTTGATGATATAACTGTGATGAGTGTTAGCACAATGTATTGATTAGAGATGTGAAACCACGAGATAGCGGAGAACATCAAGCAATCTTGCTTGACTTGTCCTCGACTATTACGCAAGGAAATCTCATTGATTAGCCTCAAATTTCAGTCGTTCCGCCGATTAAATCGGAGCAGTCCATGGTTTATATTATACTTTACATCGGAATCGATGCTTTATTGCAATGAATGTTTCATATTGTGATGCCGCTGTGCGAGCAAAGAAAAGAGGGTTTGCTACGAGATGGTGAGACTTTGTAAGAGAGGACCAGGGCTATGGCAATGCTAAAGAGCAGATCAGATTTGAGGACAGAAATCTTAACCTCGAACGATAGGTCTTTTGGTTGAAGG
>NC_140968.1:12409273-12414273 GCF_056783735.1 Eptatretus burgeri
CCTGACAAACTTCATCTGCCCCCGTCCATCACCCTCCCAACAGCTACTCCTCAGTCCCTCACTGTGGACCTCAAGCATCCAATGCCTCCATTCCAACCTGGCAGATCTCTCAATCCAGGCTGCCATTGACAGCCCGGGCATCATCTGCTTAACTGAATCCTTCCTCTCACAGGATGTCCCCGACTCCTCGGTGTCTCTCCCTGGCTATTGTCTCCTCCGGTTTGATTGGCCTGAACCCCGCCCGGGCAGCGAAATCTTACTTTACATCAAGAACTCCATCTCTCACTCTCCATGTGCTACTCTTCCACCTCACAACCCCCAAGAGTATATCTGGCTGTGACTTCCCCTCTGCTGTGACTTCAAGAATATATCAAGGACTGACTCGAGATGTAAACTTTCCAACCTGGATTTCTCCCAATGACAAATCTTCCCTTCTGGACTTGGTAATGACTCACTTCTCTGCAAATGTCTCCTGCCCATCTTCTGCTCCAATTGTTTCATCTTTTTTTTTTTTTGTATACCTTCTCGGGGCTCGTATGAGAGCAAACGCACAACGCACATCAAGGGGGGCATGAGACAGGAGGGGAGGGAGTGGAAAGGACAAAATAGTGGGGAACAGAGACATTTGGAGATTTGTGGAAGCGAGAGGGATGGGATGGGGAACATGGGGAATAGAAGATGGACATTACAGGGACTTTCAGGAAGGAAAGCAGGGAATTTGAAGAAGGTGGAGTATTGGGGGTAGAATGTTGTGGGGACAAATCGCAGAGAGAGCAGGGGGGGGGCGAGGCTGGAGAGGAGATGATAGAAGACAGAAAGACCACCGACCAACCTGCGGTGATTGAGTGAGAGGCCCAAAGACTCAGCCTCATTGCTGGAGATGCCAATGATCCTAAATGCCCTGGTTTCTACAGCGTGAAGCCGAGAAAGGTGGGAGGCAGGAGCACCAGCCCGGAGGGGAGAGCAGTACTCCATCAGGCTGCGGACAAAAGCTTTGTAAGTGGTCAGGAGCTCAGGTGGGCCGAGGAAGGACCTTGCACAGCGGAGGATTCCCAGTCGGCGACTGGCTCTGGAGGCGAGGTTTGAAATGTGGCTTTCCCAGGAAAGGTCATGGCAGATAGTGAGACCCAGAAGCTTGAAAGAAAGGACTTCTTCCAGAGGATTGTTGAGAAAGTGGATGGGGGGGGGGGGGTTCTAAACAGTCCTTTCGAAGAGACATAGTGAGAGTGAGATTTGTCCGGATTGAAAGACATGTTCCACGTGTTGGACCAGTTTGTGATTTTATCCAGATCAGCAGTGAGCAAAGAAGCTGCTGCTTGCCAGGCTGAGGGATGACCGATGGTACCGCAGAGGGTGGAGTCATCAGCAAAGAGATATAGAGGATTTTCCAGAGAGTCGGAGAGATCATTGATGAAAACCAGAAAAAGAACAGGGCCCAGAACGCTACCTTGAGGAACTCCAGCCTGGACAGGAAGAGGGGATGAAAGAACTCCATTTAGGGCCACACGTTGACTGCGACAGGAGAGGAAGTCTGCGAGCCATGAGTGGAGATGGCCTTGGATACCATAGGAAGAGAGTTTGGTGAGTAGGGCAGGGTGCCAGACTGTGTCAAAAGCACGTGATATGTCCAGGGATACGGCTCGAATTTCCTGTCTGGCATTGAGGACCTCCATCCATTGATGGGAGAGCAGAAGCAGCATATCCAGGGTAGAGTGACCTGGTCTGAAACCAAATTTATGATAAGAAATCAGGCCATTGGAGAAGAGGAAGGATTTAATGTCTGAAGCGATGATGGATTCCATCACCTTGCTGATGATTGGGAGAAGGCTGATTGGTCTGTAGTTACAGGGATCTGTTTTTGCACCTTTTTTATGCAGGGCAGTGATGTTTGCTGATTTCCAAGCAGATGGCAGATGGCCTTGAGCAAATGAGAGGGTGAATAGAACAGAGAGAGGGTGAGCAAGAGCAGAAGAGCAGGTTTTGAGGACACGTGGGCTGATGCCGTCTTGACCGGTTGCAGAATCTGAGTCGAGGTTTGACAGCAAGCTCTCCACCTTGTCAGGAGAAACGGACAGTCCAGGGACAGTTGGGTGCGACTGGGTAAGGTGGGTAGAGAAAGTGATGGGTTTTGGACACAAGATTTAGCTGCAAACACCGAGTTTAGGCATTCAGCTTTTTCACGTGCGGTGTCAGCAGTGCTGCCGTTTGAGGTCAGGGAGGGGATGGAGGGGGAACATACACCAGAAACAGATTTGATTAGATGTCGCCAGGATTTTGAGGAGGGAGAGAGGTTTGAGAGTTCAGACTTGAGATGAGAAAGATGTTGTTTTCTGACTCTCGTGAGGGTAGATACACACTTGTTCCGAGCTTTATGGAAGGAACTGAGATTACCCTCAGTTGGGTTTGCTTTCCATGAGGCAAAGGCAAGTTGTTTCAGGACAACTGCCTCACCACAAGCTTCAGTGAACCAAGGGCGGGAGAAAGGGTAGGACAACTGGACATGAGAGGGGATAAATCTGTGCATGAGGGAGAGCAAGTTTCTTTGAAAGAATTCCCAGGATGAGTTGATGTTGGAGAAAGTAGAGATAGGAGACCAGTCTATAAGTTTGAGGGCTGCATGAAGACCCTGCCAGTCGACTTGAGTGAAATGCCAGACTCGACGGCGGTGAGGTGGTTCTCTGATAATAGCCAGAGAGATGTCCACTTTGACAAGGACGTGGTCAGAAGAACCGATTGGAGCGAAGGAAGAGCAGCAGATATTGTCAGGGAAATTTGTCAAAATCAGATCCAGAAGAGATAGAGTGCCATTGGATGAGATCCGGGTAGGGAAGTTGACCGATTGAGTCGCACAAAGCTTTTGCTGAGGTGCCATGACAGTTGAGAGAGGTACCCACACCAAGCCAACTGAAGTCACCACATATGAGGAAGAGAGAGTTTGGATGAGAAGATAGAAGTTGGTCCATGTTTTCAGATAGTGAGGTGTAGATGGAGTCATCACTGTTAGGTGGACGGTACGGTACACATATAAACATGAGGTGGGAGTTGAGAGGAAGCCGTAGCCAGAGGTATTCCTGGGGTGTGGGGGAGTGAGGGCAGTGCATGGAGAGTGAGGAATAGAGTCTTTGATGAAGAGAGCAACTCCTCCACCAGGGCGAGGCTCAGGTCTGTCAAACCGGAGGAGGGAGTAACCAGGGAGAGATACTTGGGAGTCAGACACGTCTTGGGGGAGGAAAGTTTCTGTTAGGCAGATTATGTCTGGTTTGTCAGTGGCAACCTGTATGGAAAGATCTGAAAGGTTTGAGCGAAGGCCCCGGATATTTGAGGTCCACACCTTTAATGAAGAGGTAGGGGAGGAGGCTTTGGGTGCGGGGGGTGGGGGGAGGGGGAGGGTAGGACAAGGGATGAGGGGAGGGTAGGACAAGGGATGAGGGGGGAGGTAAGGAGTGTTGTTGAAAGAGTGGGGGATTGCAGAATAGCTAGGGGAGGGGGCCGAATGAGGAGGAGAAAAAGTGCTGGGGGAGAGGGGGGACAAGAGAGGGGGAAGAAGGCAGTTGAGGATTTGAGGAGGTGGAGTGAAGAGATGGAGGTGAGAGGGCAGTGGAAGGAGGCAGCTTTGTGGATGGGAGGGGGCAACTTTGGGAAGGATGAGTGAGGGGGGTGAATGTTGTGAGGAGGGTGTTTTTAAGAGGGGTGAGAGGGAGGCTTGGAGGGAGAAGAGTGGGATGGTTGCTTTGAGAGTGAGGGGTGAGAGGAGTGAGTTGGCACTGAAGTTGGAAAAAAAGAATGGTTGATGGAAAGCGAACATAGCAAACTGGGGGTTTTAAAAGTTTTAGGTCAGTTATACGATTAAACACATTTCTTGAGGGATGCAATCAAGGCAAATTCAGAGAATGGAGAGAAGAAATGCTGTAACAGTTGGATTTTTTAGGCAAGGTATGAAGGAAAGGTCGAATTGAGAGCAGTCTGTTTAAATTGCAAAAGAGTAGTGCATTCTGATACAGTAAAGAGTACCACACGTGTGAAAGAGGAAGATGAAGCATTATAAGAGATCGTTTTTGTTATTATTATTAATGTTTGAGAGAGTTTTCAACAGATTAGGTCATGGAAGTGATGTAGAAAAAAAATCTAGGAAGAAGGAGGAAGAAGAAGAGATGAAGAAGAAGAAGAAAATCGGAGACATGTTGCGTTTTTTTATTTTTTTAAAGATAAGAAATAGAGTGATTAGTTGGGATGGGGGACGTTAAAGTGGGAGAGATAGAAATTGAAGATAATGGGGCGAAAAAACAAATAAACACGATCGTACACCGAGGGGAACAAAGGGTAGGTCTCAAGCCTCAAGGATAGGCCTCAAGCACCCAGAAAGACAAGTTCGACAAAATCTCACAAAATAGCACGATTTTTGAAACAAAACCGAACTAGGAACACACAGTAACATGTAGGTGAGAAAATAAAGTTAAAACGGGACAAATAATGACCGGAAACTTAACTTTGAGATCGTCGGCAGGGAGCCCCCAAGGAGACCTGCCAATGCTCCAAACCCAGAACCGGAATCTGATCACATGCTTGTGAAAGTCATCTGTCTGGCTATTATCAGAGAGCTGCCTCAATACCAGCGAGTTTGGCATTTCACTCAAGCGGATTGGCAGGGACTGCAAGCAGCCATCTCTCTTCAGGATTGGTCTCCCATATCTAGTACCCCTGATGTGAACTCAACCTGGGAATTCTTCCACAGAACTCTCTCTCTCTCCTGTCTCTGTCTCTGTCTCTGTCTCTGTCTCTGTCTCTGTCTCTGTCTCTGTCTCTGTCTCTGTCTCTGTCTCTGTCTCTGTCTCTGTCTCTGTCTCTGTCTCTGTCTCTGTCTCTGTCTCTGTCTCTGTCTCTGTCTCTGTCTCTCTCTCTCTCTCTCTCTCTCTCTCTCTCTCTCTCTCTCTCTCTCTCTCTCTCTCTCTCTCTTTCTCTCTCTCGCACAGATTCATCCCATCTCATTTTCAATTATCCTA
>NC_140968.1:12421773-12431773 GCF_056783735.1 Eptatretus burgeri
GTGCTCTTCGTATCGTGTTGGGATCCAAATACACAAACGTACGGAGACGTTTGTCTCAACTCTCGCTCCAAAGTTTGGAAGAGCGTAGAAAGTCACAAAAACGAACTCTAAAATCTCCGCATCAATTTATAAAATATTTCCCTGCTCACAACTCCACAAGAACCCTTAGGTTGACGGTGAAAAATCCCAGTTTCGTCTGAAATAAATCCTTTGAGTAAGAGTGATTTACCCCACCCAGTCCGCATTTGGGGAAAAAAATGGATTCGGTGACGTCATCACTGTCTACCTGAAGCAACCCCTGTGTTCGTGCGTGTGTGAAACGGTTTACATGATTTCCCAATCCTTTTCCCATTTGTTGTCCTGCCTTTCCTCGTTTATGGCCGTCTTTGCTTCTTCAGATTTATTTTTGTTCTGCCATTCCTTTTCCACTATTTTATCTCTCCTTTATCGTTATAAGCTGATACAGGAGGGCTTTGGACGTTCTCGGGGGTTACGTTCTTGAAAATCCCTGTGAACCGCAAATCCGCGATGCGCAAACTTTAGGGGAAATGTGGAAAACGGGGTTCGGGACTTCAACTTTAAAATTTGTCACCCCTTTTTGCCATACCCATACCTCAATTAACATACCTGTGCATTGTTGTTGTGCTATTTATTTTCATGAATAAAATAGTTATTAAGAACATCAAATAGAGTTTGTTTTCTTGAGTTATTAAGATCATGAAACTTAACTTTAATAGTAATAATGATGATAAACTTGATCCAATGATGCGATGACGACAGACGAGTTGATGGAGATGATGATGATGATGGTGAATTTGAGGGGGTTATTGCATTGACGGCCCATGTTAATTAATTCTTTTTAAAAGGATATGTAAATTACAGAGTGATTTGGTTTTGAGGTTGTATAATGGTAGTTGTGGAATGTGGTTCATTCATATGATATAAATAAATTGTCGGAACAAGTTAACGGGCAGCGGTGGATATGGCGGAGGCATGTATGAGCTAAATGGATACCTGCTGTGTACCCAGAGCACCTTGCATATCTTGTATATCTTTTTAAGGACATTTCCATTCAAGCAGTAAAAAAAAACAAAAACATTCCATCAGCACCTGGGTTTCCGCAATATGCATAACTTGGCACAACTTTCCCAAGAATGACCCTCATTCGTATCAAGGCCAGACCGACACATTTGCCACTGCATAACGAGATTGGAGACATTTTTGAGTTCCGATTGAAGGGTTGTTTGAATCAATTATGATACCGGTACGACAGCTGCCTGGAAGAAGAAAGCATCATCTGTCTTAGGTACAAAAGGAACACAAACACTAACAGCCCCCCACCGCCCCCGACACCCCACCACCCCTCTCCCCAATGCTGAGAACAAACAGACCAATAAATGTCCGATCTACAGGGCCTGGGGGGGTCAGAGTGGCCTGTTATTAAAAAATAAAAATCGCCATTTACATGCCAATCGGGCATTAATTACACGGTGGCAAAAAAACTTCCATCTTTTGCGAAAATGTAAACCGCACAAAATAAAACCGCAACTAATAAAATGACTGCACTCGTGAACAATTTGCGGTCGAGTGATTGATAACCGAAAAGTTATTTCTGAGCAATGTGTGCCCACGTCGGACAATATTCTGGGAACATAGCTACGCCAAGCACACGTTGCCTATTGCCGTAGCTGCATCCACACCGAAAGAATGGTTAAACAAACAGCAAAATAAAACGAAACACAAATCATGTACCTGGGGATACCTGTAACTGCCCAAGCATCTTTATATGCAACCAGTGCAAGCCAACCGATTGGCCCAAGGCTCCTGGACTCCTTGACATAGCCCGACTCATCAGCCTACACTGTTTCTGGAGCCACTGTTCTCAATACAAAGCACGATGTTGGACGACGAGCAACCACGAGGGGTCTGTCCAAGCAGGGAGCCCTGTCTTAGGTCGCTGGCCTGGCCCATTACAGCATGCTCGCCGACTCGCCACGCCTCACAATACTGGCTCGCTATGCGACGTCCTCGTTTATCTGAACCGTGCCACACGAGCTTGTTGGGCCTAGGTAGGGGGAACAAGAGAAACATTGGAAACCAAACAGTGAGGGTTAGTGTTTATCTTAAATCATTATTATTCTTTTGTACAGCCGAGTCTGTTGGTCTCCCGAGTTGAGCCACAAATGGTGAACTCTTGTTTCAGGTGCCTTGAAATGATTTTGAGTGTGACGTTAAAAAAAAAAAAGTCAAATTAAATAATTGATGCAGCTACGGTCTTACCAGCGTGGATCAGTCATGACGTTCTTCTCATCAAAAGACAAGAGCGGCGCATTGGGCCTGAGAGGAGCAGACGATCCTGAGAATAGGTCTTTCCAGCTGTCGAAGAGAACCTCACCCTAGGTGTATACAAGCATGGGAGAGCGAGCATCAGTGCATGTGGAGGGGGGGGGGGGTCCAAAGGCAAGAACCTCGCAAAATCCTTACAAGACATGGGTAGAACTAACAGGGTTTTAGGTTGTATTCGGAGAACTTCGATATAAAAACAGGGAGTGTTAACTGTATCGGAATATCGTGAGACCTCATCTGGAATCTTGTGTTCAGTTCTGGTTGTCACATCTGAGGAAGGACAAAGCTGTCACAGAAGGGCTTCAGGGTAGAGCGACCACATTGATTCCAGGGCCAACTAGACTCAGCTACGAGGAGCGGCTGATGGAGACAGAACTTTATACGTTGGAAAGAAGGTGATGAGGGGATCTGATGGAGATGTTTAAGATCTATCTCTATCTCTATATCTCTATATCTCTATATCTCTATATCTCTATATCTCTATATCTCTATATCTCTATATCTCTATCTCTATATATCTCTATCTCTATATATCTCTATCTCTATATATCTATATATCTCTATCTCTATATATCTCTATCTCTATATATCTCTATCTCTGTATATCTCTATCTCTATATATCTCTATCTCTATATATCTCTATCTCTATATATCTCTATCTCTATATATCTCTATCTCTATATATCTCTATCTCTATATATCTCTATCTCTATATATCTCTATCTCTATATATCTCTATCTCTATATATCTCTATCTCTCTATCTCTCTATCTCTATCTATCTCTCTATCTCTATCTATCTCTCTATCTCTATCTATCTCTCTATCTCTATATATATCTCTATCTCTATATATATCTCTATCTCTATATATATCTCTATCTCTATATATATCTCTATCTCTATATATATCTCTATCTCTATATATATATCTCTATCTCTATATATATCTCTATCTCTATATATATCTCTATCTCTATATATATCTCTATCTCTATCTATATCTCTATCTCTATCTCTATATATATATCTCTATCTCTATATCTATATATATATCTCTATCTCTATCTCTATATATATCTCTATCTCTATCTCTATATATAGCTGTATATTTATCTCTATATATATCTCTATCTCTATATATATCTCTATCTCTATATATATCTCTATCTCTATATATATATCTCTATCTCTATATATATATCTCTATCTCTATATATATATCTCTATCTCTATATATATATCTCTATCTCTATATATATATCTCTATCTCTATATATATATCTCTATCTCTATATATATATCTCTATCTCTATATATATATCTCTATCTCTATATATATCTCTATCTCTATATATATCTCTATCTCTATATATATATATCTCTATCTCTATATATATATATATCTCTATCTCTATATATATATATCTCTATCTCTATATATATATATATATATATATATCTCTATCTCTATATATATATATATCTCTATCTCTATCTCTATATATATCTCTATCTCTATCTCTATATATATCTCTATCTCTATCTCTATATATATCTCTATCTCTATCTCTATATATATCTCTATCTCTATATATCTCTATCTCGCAGCCAGTGGCTGCTGGTTGCATCATTGGTTGGGATGCCGCTGATGCAGTGTCCCCCCCCCCTTACCAGTACACTGGTGCTCATTTTGCCGACCTCGGAAGGATAATAGGCTGAGTCAACCTCCTGGTGTATTTTAATTCAGTGGCCAACGGGGCTTGAACTCAGGATCCTAAGATCCCAAGCCGCCACCCCAACCACGAAGCCAACACCAGCTTGAAGCACTCATCATGGTCGTACAAGTGGTGCATTAAGAAGATGAGTGTTTTGCACCAAAGGTTTCCCTGTGATGTTCGGCCCATTTGTACGTTTTTGCCTCCAGTCCGATATCGGTCGTGTAGAAATGGCGCAATCGTAACACGACCAAAGTTGGCTCCACGTCAGTGTGCGGGTCATCTGGAACACACAGGCTGAGACTGGACCAATAGATGCGCCAAATGGACTCCAATACAGTAGGAAATCTCCGCAGAGCATTTTCTTTTCTGCCATAAAAATACATCGCGGATGTCACCTTCGCTTTCCTGATGATGTGACGTCCGAGTAAATTTGAAGTTGTTATTGTTGGCAAAGTTGTATTTTCACACAAAGGTGTAAGGGTTACCTGGCTGAGTCATACCATAGACTTAAAAAATGGTATGTGCTACGTCCTTGTTTGGCGTTCTCATTTAAAAGGACAATCCCCATTGGATGGACTTCTTTTATATGCAGCACATGGCTCAAGTTAGCATCGTTCGCTGGGGGTGCAGCTGTGCCGATCATGCAGTGCCCCCTCTAGGTGACAGCATGAATTTGTGATTTGTTTCGTGTGCCGGCGATAGCTCGCAGACTCTTCACGAAGAACACCGTGGGATCTTTAACGTCCTCCAACTAATTCTGTCAGACAGGATGCCCAGTTTGACGTCAACCTGAGGGTCGCAACACAAATTAATGAATTGCCCTGCAGACGAAACACCAGGACGGAAGTTTATAGGTGGGCAGAGATTCCAACCCACCCTTGACAACTCAGAGGTGTACCTCCAGGTCATCCTGCCAGATGTTCAAATCACTAATTCTCAAGCTCTCGTTCGAGTTGAAAGACCCCAAATCGTTATAAATACTAAAATTAAAACGAAATGTACAAATAACAGGTGCGAGTCTTGCTGGACACCATGTCTCACCCTGAGATTGACGACAGGTACGGACTTCCGGTCCCGTCTGAGAACAACGGAGGCCAGGTCCTGGACTTTAGAAGACAGGAAGGCCCGATATGTTCCATGGAGACCCACTTCCTGTGCTTGCTGGAAGCACTGGAAGTCGGTGCCACGAATCCCTCCCATGTTCCCAACTTGTGGCGTGTTTAGTGCAATGAGATGTAGCTGCGGAGGAAAGGAAACACATCATCACTTGATGCAGCAAATGAAACCACAGCACACAGTGAGAATACTTTGGCCACAAGACTTCCGTTTCGTTACAAATGGTGAAAGGGAATCGAAGCAGGTTAGAAAGTACGCGAGAGATATTCAAGCATTCGTTTGATGCCTCTAAGCATGTTCTTAGTGCTTTCCTTAAGGGCGAAGCTGTGTTTGCTGCTGCTATCTACGATTAACTAATCATTAAAAATAGGACCGCTCGTCCTGAAGCTCACCTGGATCAAGAGAAACAGTCACTCAAACCCACCAAAGACCCCCTTAGCCCCTGATATATATAAATATATATATTTTATTTTTTATTTAATGCCGCGAACAAACTTTGGTACATCTTGGGTGTTGAAGGTTGTGGTGAAGTCTCATCGAAATTGTGTGCGTAGTTTCGGAGAAGAGAGCAAATGCCTATTTTTGGGGGGGGGAGGGGGTCAAACTTCCCCCCTTGCCCCAGTAGACCCCCTCAATGAGTGCAGATTTTGATGCGGTCAATACCACCTTCGTTAGGCATCAGATTATGAAGCTTGTGGCCAAGTTTCATCAAAATTGTGTGTTTGGTTCAAGCGATAATGACTCGAGTGATTAGACTCACTGACCTACGGACACCGCTCAATCGCATAAGTTCACCTGACTAAAGTCCAGGTGAGCTAAAAATGAAAGCTTTAATGACACATATGATATCGTTAGACGGTGAACTCAAACCGTAGTTGGAATTTTTGGGGTTTTTTGCAGACGTCTATAGGCTCATGGCAGAGGTAAACCATTGGAGGTAGCAGGTTCAGAGACTGACAAAGGATCGAAGGAGAAGCAGGGAGACACCGACATTGGACAGGAATGAAAGAGTGACAGAAAGGGGAGGGAGGACGTCAGTGAGATGAGAGAGCAGAGGTGGGTATGGGGGAATTGGGATTCGGTGATGATTGGAAGCACTCTTAAAATCCTGGAAGACGGGGCACGAGACAACACAAATACGGAATCATCTTTTGAGACGACAAAATAGAAGGACAAATGAATTGAGGTGACAGACCAGTCCATTATGCCAAAGTGGCTGTATTATCCCATTTTTTTTTTCCGCTCTATGTTCCTTCCAAAATTATTCGTTTGCCGGTGACGTCAGAGACTTGTTGACGGACATAAAAAGAGAGTAGCCAAAGTATGGTTCCAATCTCATGCATCCTTAATCCCACTTCCATCATGTAAAAACATTCACGTCGACAGCCTCACCCCAAGCCTGCCATTGTTCGTCTGAATGTTGTGGCCAGGCACTAAGGGAAGCTTGACGATACGGCCACCACTGGGCTGGTGAGGTCGTGTATCCCTCGGGCCTGCAGACCAGCTGAGAATGCCGTGTGAAGGTGCGGTGATGGGATTGGAGGGAACACGATTCTCTGGATCACCCCTGCTGGTGGTCAGCCTTTCATGGGGCGGGAACTTTTGGTGGTCTTCCTCTGGCCAGCCGATTACATTGACCGTGCCACTCGGATGCTGTGAAAGGGTGCAGACGAATGTAATGTGCCCTCCTTTAGAACTAACCCATGATTACCAACTGATAACAATAAATGATTTAGACTTGCATGTGAAAACAAAATTGATTTTAGACCAAACGAGCAGCCCTGAGCAGTTTGTTTACGCCTCAACTGGCGTGCGTCATTAGCAAAGAAAACTGTGGCTTCAGATCATTGATTACTCAATCATTGGCCCAGGGTTAAAATCGATGTTGCTGTCTTTGCCGCTCTCGAAATGGCTCACTCTACCGAAGCACCACTACGTTCCACAGCAGACTCACCGTATTGCTCTGCTCCTTGTTCACCACCACGAGTTCTCCGAGCTGCAAAGACAGAGAAACAATCTTATATAATTGACTGCATCTGCATGTTACACTATCTGTTGTGCTCGTGGAAGACTAATGTTCTCCTGCACAAACAACATTTCTAACTTCGACGTAGGACGTCATGCTCCATGTTGAAGCATATGCTAAGTAGCTACCCTGAAATAAGGAGGCAGTTTCATTAACTTAACGACTTTGGGGGAATCTAACCAAGAATCTGCGGCCTTCGTATTATGAAAAGCCGGGTTACATATAGAGAACAAGCATACTTTACATAAGAATCTCCATCACAGTCATTATGAGGACCGACAGGATGGCGTAGAGGTACTCAGCTCGCCTCCAAGCTGTCAAGCCGAGGTTTGAATCCTGACCCAGCTGTAAACTGTTATCCTGGTGTTTCACAGGCAGATTCGTCAATGTGTGCCATCCATCACATGGACGTTAAACGGACATCCCATCTGCTGGCATTTGTTGTTGGACATTTAGAGATCCCATGGTGTCCTTCGCGGAGTAGGAAATTACAAATTCCTGTCCTAACCAGCAGAGGGCATTGCATCAGCGGCACAGCCACGCCCTCAGCCAATGAAGCTACCCCGCAGCCTTGCGCTGCATACGAACGAACGAATGAAGAACAGTCATTATAGTTGAATGTGAAGCCCCCACAACTTAATTGTCTTTGCTTTCACGAGAGGAGGATCTATCTTGAAGGAATAACACGCTACAGATGGTCAAATCAGCTTATTGCTGTGATTGAATCACAAGGATTGCCGAGTGATGATGTCTCGCAATGATGACTGAAAATCTACTACACATAAGCTTAAACGTTTACCATGAATACCTTACAGATACATACACACAAGGAATTTTTCGGCAAGAGGAGACCATTTGGCCCATCATGCCTCCTCCTCCTCCTTCGAATGCAGCACAGGGCTGTTGGTTGCATCATCGGCTGACGGTGCGGCTATGCCGCTGATGCACCTATTACCAGTACGCTGGGACTCATTTGACCGAGCTCGGAAGGATGACAGGCTGAGTCAACCCCACCTGATATTAATTAAACAGCAGACAGGGGGCTCAAACTCAGGACCCGGAGATCCCAAGCCAGCCACCCTTGCCACGAAGCTCACCAAGCTTGCCCATCATGCCTGTATGTTATCAACTTCCTGTTGAAACAATCTATTCGATTAATGACTTGTGGAGGTTTCACATTCAACCATGTTTAACTCCAGTCTCCTGCACTGATGACCCAACCCAGCCTGCTCTGAAGTGCAGCTCCCTCGTGGTGTGGGCTTCACCACTCTACGTCTTCAAGTGCTCATGCGAAATGTCTTTTATCAAGCATAACAAGAAGAGGGAGGCTCCTCCAAACCATGATGTCATCTCCCCAACCACCATCTTCGGTGTGTCATGCATCTCTCAATTTAAAGTAATTATTTCAACCACAGTTTTGAAACAATGGGTGATGCTCTAGCAGTAATCGCTTCCAGATAGGATCAGTCCAGGCCATTCAACAATGACTGTCTTCTTCAGTTCTGGAATCCAAATTGCTTCCCATTAGTGCCCTGTTGAGACAATAATAATCAATGGCAGACTGCATCTTGAACATTAATTTTCAATGAATGGATCCATCCATCCCTCCATCAGGACCATACTCTGCACAGAGCATTGGTGCTGCCACAGCAGTCTCCTTGGCTATGGGACACAATGTTGGACAGGTCACCACTCCAACACAGGATGCTCAAATGGCTCAATCATCCCAGCAAGCTGGTGCTCATTTTGCCAACCTCAGGATGACAAGCTGAGTCAACCCCACCTGGTATTAATTCAACAGCTGAGCAGGATTTTGAACTCAGGACCCGAGGATCCGAAGCCCACAACCCGAACCATTAAGCCAACACCAAGCATAATGAATGGAATGTTATGTCTTAAGTATTGCTTTCATCAGGAACTGAACGGTGAGATTGAGACAAAAGACACATTGGACAAACGAGACAAGTATGCTGGAATCTAAAAACAGCTAGAATCCCTCCACCCTACCTCCCCCACCCCCCACTCACTCACACCAGTTTCTAACACTCTGACTCAGGGTATTGTCTGATAATTATCAGGATTCATTGTTGAAGTAACACTGAACTACAGAAGTGCCAGTGCACTCACGTGAAGTTGGCGCCAGCCTCCACTAACGCGGACATATATTTCTTCACGGTCCTTCACAAAAGCCAAGTTTCCCTCGGTGATTGTCCTGGCCATATGTTGGAGGTCTTCAAAGCTTGACAGAATGTTGACCTAAGGTTACAGGAGAATTGTTGGAGAATAGGACTGGCAAAAATAAACATTTCTTTAAAGCAATGTGTCATTAAACAAGCGCAGAAAACCCCTGGTCAAGTCATATGCTCATGCACTGCAATTCCCAATATTCCAAGTTTAAGATATCCCAAGGTAACTTACTCCACCAGAATGTGATGCCCCAGGAGGACCTGGAGGACCAGGACGTCCTTGAAGAATGGGATCCTGACCTGGAAAGCAAGGAAGGGAATACAACGACAGATAAGAAATAGAGCGAGAAAATCACACCTGTATTTCTCACCACATACTTTATCAAGAGGCATTAATTGTCCTCAGAAAGGTGCCAGCCTTTATGATTAGTGTTGAATGATTAAAACAGTAAAACAATCGACAGTTATTTTTGTATTTACAAAAGTCTAGGCAACTGGAAGAGAGGTAGATGTTAACCACAAGAAAAATTTAAGGACCTCAAGGCCCATGCTCACCAGATGAGTAATATGAGGACTGACCAGGAGGTCCTGCTGGACCTGGGGGACC
>NC_140968.1:12441773-12444273 GCF_056783735.1 Eptatretus burgeri
TGTGTGTGTGTGTGTGTGTGGCTGTGTGTGTGTGTGTAATAATGTGTGTGTCGTAATAATAATGTGTCTTATGTGTGTGTATAATGTATGTGTAATACTGATTAATCAACATATATATGTATGTGTAATGTGTGTGTAATAATGTGTGTATATTAATAATATGTGTATGTGTGTAATGTAATAATGTGTGTTGTGTGTAGTGTGTATGTGGTAATAATAATAATATGTATGTGTGTAATATGTGTGTGTGTGTAATATGTATGTGTGTATATATGTGTGTATGTGTGATGGTAATGTGTGTGTGTGTAATAATGTAATAATGTAATATGTAATAATAATAATAATGTAATAATAATAATAATGTGTGTAATGTGTATTAATATGTATATATGTAATGCGCGAATGTAATAATATATGTGTGTGTCATGTGTGTGTGTGTGTGTAATGTGTATGTGTGTGATGTAATGTGTGTGTCATGTGTAATGTGCTGTGGTAATGTGTGTGTGTGTCAGTGTGTGTAGTGTGATGTGTACGTGTGTGTGTGTGTGTGTGTGTGTGTGTGTGTGTGTGTGTGTGTGTGATGTAATGTGTGTGTGTGTGTATGTGTGTGTGTGTAATGTATGTATATATAATATATAATATGTCTTGATTGTGCGCTATTGTGTGTGTGTGTGTGTGCGTGATTATGTGTGTGTGTGTGTGTGCGCGATTAATGTGTGTGTGTGTGTGTGTTGTGTGTGTGTGTGTGTGTGTGCTTGATTAATGTGTGTGTGGTTGTGTGTGTGTGTGTGTGTGTGTGTGTGTGTGTGTGTGTGTGTGTGTGTGATAACGTAATGTGTGTGTGTGTGTGTGTGTGTAATATGTGTGTCAGTGTCTCTGTGTGTGTGTGTATGTAATATGTATGGCGTAATGTGTGTGTGCATGTGTGTAATAATGATGATGTAATGATGTGTGTGTGTGTGTGTGTTGTGTGTGTAACAATAATGATATGTATGTCTTGTGTGTGTGTGTGTGTGTGATGTTGTGTGTATTGTGTGTGTGTGTGTGTGTGTGTGTGTGTGTGATGATGTGTGTGTGGTAATGTGTGTGTGTGTGTGTGTGTGTGTGTGTTGTGTGTGTGTGATGTGTGTGATGTGCAATAATGATATATATATGTCATGTGTGCATTTAATAATAATAATATTATGTGTAATAATGTGTATTATGTGTGTGTGTGTGTGTGTGATGATGTGTGTGATGTGTGTGTGTGTGTGCAATGTGTGTGTGTGTGTGATGTTCGATGATATCGTGTGTGTGTGATGTGTGTGATGTGTGTTAATAATAATGCTCTTGTGTGTGTGTGTGTGTGCGTGTGTGCGCAGTATTGTGATATGTGCTGTGTGTGTGTGTGTGTGTGTGTGTGTGTGGCCGCGGTGTGTGTGTGTGTGTGTGCGCCCGGTGTGTGTATGTGATGTGTGTGTGTATGCGCGGTTGTGTGTGTGTGAAAGCGCTGGATATGTGGCCTGCTGCGTGTATATGTGTGTCATCGTACACAATGTGTGTGTGTGCGCGATTGTGTGCGCGTGTGTGTGTGTGTGTGTGTGTGTGTGTGTGTGTGTGTGTGTGTGTGTGTGCGCGGTTGATCGTGGGTGTGGCGTGTGTGTGTGTGTGTGTGTGTGGTATGTGTGTGTGTGTGTGTGTGTCGCGGACGTGTGTGATGTGTGTGTGTGTGCCTGTGTGTGTGTGTGTGTGTATGTGCGCGATGTGATGTGTGTATGTGTGTGTGCTACGGTGTGATGTATATGTATATATATATGTATGCACGGTGTGTGTGGCGTGTGTATGTGTATATAGTGCGCGGTTGATGTATATATATATATATAGTATATATATATATATGTATGTATGTATGTATGCGGATGTGTGTCATATATGTATTGCGTAATAGTAATATATATATAATAATATATAATATGTGTGTGTGTCATCTATATGGATGGCTGCTAATATTAATAACGTATATGCACGGTGTATGTAATAACAATATATAATATTGTATCGGACACTATGTGTCTATGTCGTAATGTGCTAATATAATAATATGTATGTATATGTGCGCGATCTATGCACGTGTGTATGTGTATATGTGTGTGTGTGTGTGTGTGTATATGTGTAACAATAATAACGTATAATAATATTAATGTGTAATGTAATATATAATAATATGCGCGTATGTAATAATATGTACGTATGTGTGTGTGTGTGTGTGTGTGTATATGGATGTGTGTGTGTGTGTGCGCGTGTGTGTGTGTGTGTGTGTGTGTGTGTGTGTGTGTGGACATGTGTGTGTGGCATGTGTGCACGGTGTGTGTGTGTGTGACATGTGTGTGTGTGTGTGTGTGTGTGTGCGCGGTTGTGTATGTGGGTGTATGGTGTGTGTGTGGCAACGTGTGTGTGTGTGTGTGTGTGTGTGTGTGTGTGTGTGTATGTGCACGGTGTATGTATGTCGCTGGATAATAAT
>NC_140968.1:12449273-12491773 GCF_056783735.1 Eptatretus burgeri
AGCCGAGGGGAATTTGAACTCGGGTCCCTAGGATCCCAAAGCCTACAACCCTAACCATTAAGCCAACACCAGGCATACATGAAGTCAATGTTCCTGAAAAGACTTAATCATTGAGCAACAGGGTCCGAAAAGTCTCAAAAGTTGATTTTGAGAAGATAATTGCAAGGTGTATACCCTTACTTTATCTTTTTACAATTCAATCCCATGAATATTATAGTGTTTATTCAAATGCCTCTCATTTACAAGGAAAGCTTGAAATCATAATCGCACAAGGTACCTCCTTCCCCCAAGCACACCTCTTTCCAAATTCCCTATTTTTCCTTCCTGAGAATTTGCTTCCGTGTCCTTCTTGTCCACCCCTGCATCCGCCCACTTCTCCAAGTCCCCTTCTACATTGTCCTTCGATCCTGCTGTTGGTGTTTCCACCCTCTTTCTACTGTTTCTTTTGTCATGTCTCGTGCTGATCTATTCAGTGTTCTCGCTCTTCAACGAGCCTTGAGTTTTGAATTAAAAAAAATTTTCAAGCCTACAATCCAAACACCACAAAACTTCACAGCATTCTTGTTGAAGCCCATGGCAGTATGGAAGCACTCGTTAGAGGTACTATGTGAGGAATGACAGGGAATTACATTTTCAACCTTTCAAAAAATGGGAGACAATGTGAACCGGATAAGAGCCCAAGCTGTGTGATTCGAGAATGGAGAGGTACAACAAGATATTAAATGGCTAAACATCAATAAAAAAATAGGGGCCATACCTATGGGTGCTCACCTGGTAGAATAATGAAACCGAGGAGGAAGTCAACGTGTGACGGAATCAGCAAAATGTACCAGTGAACCAATGTTCTAGCAATTACCTCTTTTGGGGGGCGACCCCCCTGTAGAACCCCTTAGACCCCGGTTTTTTCCAATGACATGAACAAATTTTGGTACATCATGGGTGATGAAGGTTGTGGTCAAGTTTCATTGAAATTGTGTGTGTAGTTTCAGAGAATAAGTTGTTCGTGTTTATGGATGGACTGACGGACAGACGACGCACCATCCCATAAGCTCCCTGGAACTACATTCCAGGGAAGCTAAAATGTGTTGCAGAGTTATTTATTTTCAGATAGAGTACTTGGTACTTCCAGCACCAACTTCTGAGTCTCGGTCCCTCTATTCAAGCGAAGGAGGCAATCACATGACAGCACTACAATGATAGGTAGCAATGGTAACAAATGGAGTTCAAATGTACTCAACGACAAATCCCAGCTACAGGGCAGGAGAACGGCTTGATATGTGCCCCCTCGGTACCTAATGAAGAACTCAGTGTATTCTGCATCAAACTGACATTGTGGAAGATCGACTGGTATGGTTGTGTAACGAGATCAAGAGGCAAGAATGCATTAGCCTGCAGTAGTTAATTATTTGAAGAACAATAGCTTCAACAACCCTTTGTGTTGTGGTTGCATTGCCACAACAAACGATAAGATGATTCAGAACAAATAACACGGCACAGAGATCGAAGGCTCGGTGGAGCAAACATACCGGGAGGCCCAGGGCTACCACGATCACCCTTCTGTCCTGTGTTGCCTGGTAGACCAGGATGGCCCATCGCACCCCGAAGTCCTGCAAGAGATCAGCAAATGGCATCAAGAAGCACTTTCCATGAACTATGGGGATTCCAAATCACTTAATAATAATAATGGTGGATCACTTACCAACCGGAACCACGACAGTATTTTGAGGATCAGTATGATGTCAACCCTTACAAAAAAAAATGTTGTGTACATGATCGAGGCTCATCGAAGGGAACAAAAGGGAAAGGGAGAAACACCAACAGCAGAGCAGAAGTGAGAGTTAGATCAAGGGGAGGGGGAGAAGGACACCTGGGGGTGAACAAGTTGTGCACAAGCTGAAACACAGCAATAAGGAGGAGGAGGAGGAGGAGGAGGAAAGTGGGGATGAAACAGAAAAGGGACAAACCAACCGACAACTAACAAACGAAAAGAGGTGAGGGAGAGGTGTTTTGATCCCTTCAGCTGTTCTCAAGTATTCCATTTTTTACCTGACATGACCTCTGACCTTTGACCTCTTGACCCCAAAATCGAATCAGTTTACGTATGGATCGTTACACAAACTAGTACTAAGTTTGACTTCGAACCCTTCAGCCGTTCGTTCGTTATCGCGGTAATGAAAATCAATCATGGATCCTGACCTTTGACCTCTTGATTCAAACATCCAATCAGTTCATCTTTGCTTCATAATACATACTTACACCTAGTTTGGTCAACATCCCATCACTGGTTCACAAGTTAGCGCAGTAACAGAATTTTACCAAACGGGACCTCTGACCTTTGACCTTTTGCCCCCATAATCTAATCAGTTCAACTTTGCATCATTATACATACAGTTGACCTACTTTGACTTTGATGGATCCTTTCAGCCGTTCTGACGTGGTTATGAAAACCGATCACGGACGGACGCACAGATGCACAGATGGACAGACGGAAGGACTGACAGCCAGGAAAACATAATGCCTGAGACGACTTCGTCTGGCAGAGGCATAAAAAAAACGTAACTTTTTCTAACTTACCACCGAATCTCAATGTCATGGCAACCAAATGTTTAAATATTTTATCGATAACTATACCATACAGCAACAGCATCAACAACGACAACAGTTATCATCCGTTGTCCATATGTGGTTTTTCCAGCATTGTAAATCTTCTTTCATATGCATCAAATGACTGTGAGAAACATCATTTGCCTGGGGTGCAGCTGTGCCGCTGATGCAGTGCCCCCTCGTAGTACAGAGCAGGAATTTGGAAATTTGTTCAGTGTGCCAGTGATAGCTCACATACAAGATGCGGGCAAGAAAGGACACCCGGTTTAACGTCTATCCGAGGAACGGCACAAACACTGATGAACCGCCCTGCCTGCGAAGCACCAGAATGACGGTTTATAGCTGGGCCGACATTCGAGCCCGGGGCTAAACAGTTCAGAGACCACTGTGCGTACCTCTCGTCGAGGCTATCCTGCCAGCCGAGCAACGTAAAACGAGGATGTAACAATATCTATAAATGTGAACAGCAGTACACTTACCTTGAATACCAAGATGTCCTTCAACCTGTAAAATAGACAAAATAAATAAGGAATGAAACTCAAAATGGTTTAGTGACACGAGATTTGTACCATTAAAGGTTTTTTTTTTATATATTTTAAAATGATTTAAAAAAAAACAACAAGCATTGTTTCTGTCTTGCAATATAATCAAACATTTTCAATGGAGGTAAAAGCCATAAGAGGTGCCATATGTGCGAACTCACCCCGTTGATGTAACCAAATTGGCTTGATGCACCAGGCCGCCCAGGAGGCCCCGGGGGGCCAGGAGGACCAGGACGACTGCTCTGAGCCTTCAACAGAATATTAAAAAAAAAAAAATCATACAGCATTAACAACAATGACAACAGTCATCCTCCAAAAATATTACAGAATCTGCATTTTACTAGATAGACTGCCTTACGAATTACAAGAGCCAACATGGTGCCCTTATCCCTAGCTATCACAACTACCCTTATATTCTTCAAGCAAACAGTAAGGCTCATGAAGACATCCATCATGATGGATGCCCTGTAGTAGGACCTGGTGGTGATCCAGGAAATATCGAAGGATTGTGGACAACCAGGTCCACACATTCAAACTGTTCAGGTGAGGACGGGTATGTTTCCGGATGATAATTAAACTATGCAGAGCCCACGTTATGGACCAGGGGAGTTAGAAACAATTTTACAAGTGAAATATTCATAGTTCTGTTCTTTGCGACAAATAATGCACTGGATAGTTTGCCATTCATTGCCTGCCCAGCTGAGCAGCCATGGGAATTGAACCTACACTGGCAAGGGCAACACAACAAGACCTTTCCTAACCCATCCAATGACATGCTCATATCGATAAGGATATATCGTTCTGAAAGTGCACGACAACAAACAGGATAATCAAGGTAACTCTGGAGTTAGTTACAGGTAGACTGCGAGAACACGGTTGTCTCCAAAGTGCACTCCGGCATATTGGGCCCGATATATGTCAATGTTTGGCTGTGTCGCCGAGGCATCCCCAAGATGCTTCTGATCCACTTAGTCTGTGTAACAACAACTAGCAGTCACTATATTTTGGCAACGTTGCAAAAATGATCACATCGCTGAATGGTAATTACCTGACCGTATTTCTGACTTCATTTTGGACTGGGCCATCCTTCTATCAGCTTCGTGGCTTAATGGTGAGAGTGTTTGCTCTGAATCTGGGAGGTCGATGGTTTGAACCCTGGCGGAGTCATACCAAAGACTTGAAAAATGGTACGCGCTGCTTCCTTGCTTGATGTTCAGCATTTATAAGGAGAGGGCTTGGACAAACAACAATAGGTTGGTAACAATAGCACAGGCTTTGATGGACCAAATGACCTCCTCCTGTGTCGAAGTTCCTTGCAAGGGAACATATTATTATTATTGTTATTATATCCTTCATCAATCCAAGTCTTTCCTTGGAAAATCAGAGCTACTCACGGTCTACAAGGCCTTTGTGCATAGCTCAATGGAGTACTGCTCTCCCCTATGGGCTGGCACCCCAGCACTCCATCTTTCTCTCCTCGTTTCTGTGGAACCTAAAGTTGTCAACATCAATGGAATCTCTGCGTGATGAAGCCAATGCACAAGGACTGTTGCTTTCACATCGCAGGCAGGTTGGTGGTCTCTCTGTTTTCTACCGTCTCTTCTTTAATATTGCTCCCTCTACTCTCTCATTCCTCCCCAGTAGCTTCAGGATGCATGTTTTCTTCCAGAAGCCTTCTCCTGGTTAAACTTCCAAAAGCCAAGCTGACGACACACCCCAACTCCTTTGTTCTTCGCTTCTCCTACCAATGGAACCACCTTCCAGAGGCAATTCTTTCCCCCTCTCCCCATCCAGTGCTTCGAAAGCAGGCAGTGCACTGCCATCTTGCGTCATCCCACATCCTGACACCATTATCTTAATTACCCCCAAAACGCTTTCTAACCCAACCGTCTAACTTGCTGGTTCCAGTGTTTCCTCCCATTCTCCCCTTTAGTCCTTTCCTTTCCCATTCGTCAATTCCCTTGCCAAGTGTGTCCACTTGTTTCCCG
Organism: Eptatretus burgeri; assembly: GCF_056783735.1. NCBI lineage: Eukaryota > Metazoa > Chordata > Myxini > Myxiniformes > Myxinidae > Eptatretus > Eptatretus burgeri. Next base: position 12,454,408 of record NC_140968.1, read on the forward strand.
ATACCCCACGGCTATACCACCCCACTTAACTTTGCTCTTCCACAAGCTTCACTCTTGTAGATCCCAGTGGCATGCCTCATTCCTTCTTACAACATGCTTTGTCAGTAGGGAGGCAAAATAAAGGCGGGAGCCACTGCAAAATCAAATAATGTAAACTTACACCAAAGCTTCCATCACTAGAATCTCCTTTCTCTCCCTTTACACCATTGATGCCAGGCCGGCCCTGATAGGATAAGGAGGGAGCCAGAGGAGGGATGGCAAGTGGCACAGTGGGTTGGAAATGTTGGAAAAGGACGTTTCAGAAAACAAGATCACTGAATAATGCATAAAATCATATCCATTAAGTATGTGATGGATTGGGCCATAATGTTTACGTCATGGTTATGTTCAACTGGGGGATACTTCGAATGTTATGGTAACTTTGAACTTCACCGAGGGATTATGGGAGCGTGCAATGAAGCAAGACTTTTAGCAATTTCGAACTTGATGACATCATGAACATGGCAAGGAACACAAGATTGAAAAAAGTATTCTCGATGTCAAAAGTATGACAAATCACCAAATTTCTTTTGAAAAAACTTTCTTCAAAAGTTTCCCCAGAGTTCAAAGTCGTTGACGGCAGTACACGAACGTTGTGCTGATGATTTGTTCGTAATTTTGGTCAGGAATGTAAGCTTTAACAGCAATGAAGCATTGAAGTTGCAGAAGCAATGCAGGGTGAGGATAATTATCAAGATACACAACTATGTACATTATAACTACAGTCCAAAAATGGGGAGGGGGGGGGGTGGAGATATAACCATTCCACTGTAGAATCGAGCTCACCGGCCTCCCTGGCAAACCAATTCCGCCTTTCATGCCCCTTGGTCCTCTTGGTCCCTGGGACAAACATTGAAGCCAAAGTTAGTAATTGTAGTGAAGGTGATACTCTTGTGGTGTGTGTAGCTTAAGATGCTGTCGTGCCACCCTCTGTTACCAGCAGCACGTTCTGTGTCTGTGGTTCTAACGTCAATGCACAATCACTGCTTCTGGCATCGCCGGGGGGGCAGTGGAGGCGGTTCGCCTGGCTTGTGGAACTGGCTAGTGAAGGAAAAGAACGTAAACAGTCTGCTTGTTTACTTGTATAATTTCGTGAACAAGTTTTTCATTCATTTCTTTTTACGCCTCCAAATTTTGCCGCTCGAGGCAACCGAATGGTTGCACTGGCACTGGCACACACAAAACAGGAAAGATGCAAAAAGGGCAGTTTTGGTCATGGAGTTTGAAATGCTGTCCACCGACCCCTTGTGTTCTCTGTGGGCTGGTGGACCGAACTGTGCGACGAGGTAAAATATCTGAAATAAACCAGACTGGTGGCCGACAGTAAAATCACCTACACAGACTCTGTCAATGGCTTTTACTGCATTGGCCGATAAAATTGGTTTATATCTTTGTTGTCTTTGCTTGGGTAAACTCTGGAAATTATTTGTGTACGTTACGGCTGCTGAGTCCCCGCGTCGAGATGGAAATGGGGAAAGGGACGGGAGGATTTGTGAGTACGGACATGCACGAGCATTTGTGTACACCTGTCACCTGTTACCTCAACAACCACCGACTTCACTGGTGAGCATGTGGACAGAAAGGGTAGGGAAGAGTTGAGTGGCCATGATAAAATCGATCCTTGTACTCATCAGAGGACAATCACATGAAAAGCTAACTAGACAGAAGTTCGAGTGCAGCAAAAGTGTAAATACGTGTCGACTGATGAAACCGACTTACCAAAAACCCTCCTGTGCCAGCATACCCAGGTTCTCCCTGCAGATCAAGCGGACATTAATTATTAATGAAAGCAACTTTTAAGTTGGATGTCAAGATAATAAATACATTTCTTTCCTACATAGCATGATCTGCACTACTTCCAGTGTCGTAAAAGCAGCCTTAAAAGTTTGGAATAGTAGCCACAAGATCAACATTACATTAACAATGCACAATGCTTATTTGTACATGAAATTTGCACATGCCAGATGGGAAAGGGAACACAAAACAGTTACATCCAATACATCACATCTCTGCCACTCACTTGCACATACAAGAATGGAGAAGAGTCATTCAAATATCCATTAATCATACAATCCATCAGGACCACACTCTGCGCAGAGTGTTGGTGCTGCCTAAGCAGTCTCCTGGGCTATTGGGCACAATCCTGGACGGGTCGCCACTCCGACGCAAGATACCAGCAAGCTGGCACTCATTTTGCCGATCTCAGAAGGATGACAGGCTGAGTCAACCCCACCTGGTATTAATTCAACATCCAAGCAGGATTTGAACTCAGGACCCTAGGATCTCAAGCCCACCACCTTAACCATTAAGCTTACACCAGTCATATTAATCATGCGGCTGTTTGATACTTGCAAATTTCACCGATGTAGGGGAATTTTTAAAAATTAATTAATTAAAGTAATAGTAACTATTGCAATCACAACAACTAATATGGAAAGAGATTTCCTACTAAATATAATTTGTGAACATTTGGTTCAAAGAACTAAAGAAATCAGGTCGTATTATACTGACCCTTTCACCCTTTTGTCCAGGTGGACCGGTAATCGTTGCCTCGGCTGATGTAATAACCGTTGCAGGATCACCTTTGTCACCCTACGAGTGAGAAGGCAATTAAAGGTAAAAACAGCAAGCATTGGAATAGCCCAGCAGTTCCTGCAGGTGAACACAGCACTGGACCAGTTTGAGTGAGCATGTCTAAGCATGATCAAACTGACCTTGATTCCTTGTCGGCCAATATCACCTCGTGCACCATGATCCCCTTTTGGTCCCCTTGGGCCCTGGAGGATTCAAGCACAGAGGTGTGAGCTGGAACACCATTGAGAAACACCGCCAGATTATCATCATGTGCCTAAGCACATCATCAGGAAGTTATTTTCTCATTTGATGTTCTCATTGCGCTGGGGTTCTCAAAGCTCGAGTCAACCGATGGCACAATCAACGATGGCGGTGGATGCTGTGGTTGATTAGTTACAGTTGTGGTTATTCAATGAACATCATGAGAATGTTTGAAAATAAAAGCCCTTACTGGAAAGCCTGCACGCCCCGGAATTCCTTCCGCTCCCTGTAAAGACAAACATGAGATTGATGCTTTAATGGCCAGGTGCTCTTTTGATATTTGGAAAAGACATCCACACACATTGGCCTGCAAATGTATTCACCCCCTACCAATAATGGCAACTAAATAAATTATGAATTGTGTATGAACAATTTTTCCAAATGAACTTTTTTATTCATGACTGAAGAGATCAAACTAACCACTGTAACAGTTGAAGGAGGTTACATGTCAGGAACACCTGCGAAAAACACGTACAAATCAAAATTCACTGGTTGTAAAAGTATTCAGTCTCTTCGGTCAGTACTTGGTGGAAGCACCTTTTGCTGCAATGACTGCTGCGAGTGTTTTTGGGTAGATCTCTACCAGCTTTGTTCAGTAACATGGTGAAATCTTTCCCCATTCTTCACGTGAAGATTGCTCGAGATCTGCCGAATTTAATGGGGATCGTCGATGGACTGCAATCTTCAAGTCTCGCCATAAATGTTTAATTGGGTTAAAGTCGAGACTTTGGGTCACTCAAGAACATTTACTTTCTTCTTGTTCAGCCACTCCAGTGTGGTTTTAGCTTTGTGCTTTGGATCATTGTCCTGCTGAAATGTGAATCTCCTCCCAAGATTCTGATTCATGGCCGACTCAAGCAGGTTTTCATCAAGGATTCTCCTGTACTTTACACCGTCCATTATCTCTTCTATCCTGACGAGCTTGCCAGTTCATGTTGATGAAAAGCAACCCCATAACCTGATGCAGCCACTACCATGCTTGACAGTCGGGATGGTGTTGACTGGGTGATGTGCAGTGTTAGGCTTGGGCCAGACGTAACACTTTTAATTTAGACAAACAAGTTCAATTTTTGTCTCGTCTGACCACAAAACGTTGCTCGACGTGCCTGCAGTATCATTAACATGCTTTTTTCACAAACTTCATCCGAGCTTTTAGACGAGTCTTCGCAGTAATGGCTTCTTTCTTGCCACCTGTCAATGAAGGACCAGCTTTGTGAAGGGAACGTGATATTGTTGATTGATGAACACTGACCCCCCCCCCCCCCCATCTCAAACATAGAGCTTTGCACATCTTTCAGTCATTGTTGGATTTACAGTGACATCCCGACCCAGTTTCCTGCTTGCCCGGCTGCTGAGTTTGGATGGGTGACCTGATCGAGGTCTCGTCTGGGTGGTGTGATACGTCTTCCACTTCTTAACGATGGATTTCACCGCATTCAAAGGGATAACGAGTGACTTAGAAATCTTCTTATAACCCTCTCCTGAACGGTGCTTCTCCATCACTTTATGTTCGACTTCTTTGTGAAGCTCCTTGGTTCTTCATGTTTACCTTGTTGGTTCGACAATTGAGTTGCACCTTAAAACTCCTTCGATAAGTGAGGGAACTTAATTTTATTAATTAAACAACTGATTACATACAGGTGAAACATATTGTACTTATTTTATTACCTTTCAAACAAACAATTTACTCCTGAAGTGATTTCAGATTAATTAGGTGAAGGGTTTGAATACTTACACAACTGAGAATCATCTGATTTTCTCTGTTGATCAAACTTATTCACATTTTCTCTGCATTGTTTGGCTTTATCACTTTGGAGTAGTTTGTGAAGCCTCTATACATCAAGTTTGATTTGAAAGCATCAGGAAATGAGCTCAGGTGGCATCAAAATGTGAAAACTTTGGAGGGGGGAGGGGGGGTGAATACTTTTCTCAGCCACTATAGATATTTTAGTACGTTTCTCTCATAACCACTGCATGCAAGTATGAAGAGTCACTTGACATGCTGTTGAGGAGCAGGATTGAATGTGACGATTATTTGCTCACTGACCGGTGGTCCTGAAACACCAGCAACAGGTCTTCCTGGATTGAGTAGGTTCACAACGTCACTATCCTGGTGATGTAAAAAAAAAAAGGAAAAAAGAAGAAGCTTATTAAACATTTGTTTCCTTCTCATGTGTCTGTGTATCGATTCATCCTCACCACATATGGAAACAAAGAAACCCAAATCAGAGATAACCTCGGTGTGACCATAAATCACCTCTCTCAAGGAACCTGGAGATCCAGGGGGACCTGGAGGTCCAGGTATACCTGGCAAACCACTAATCCCGACACCATCTGCACCAGGCTTTCCCTGCAAAGGTAAATTCATGAAAGTGACGTCAGAACAGACAATAAGAATAAGACATTTGACACAGATCCAAACCTCACTCACAACACACCAACACATTAGTGCTAAACACGTTCTTACATACAAGGATATATATTTAGTACAAGGAAAATGGACACAGGAATAGACCATTTGATCCATCATGAGCGTCATATCACACCCAAGCATCTGTATCCACACTGGAAGGACTTCACAGACAAACGCATCACTGTAATTAATCTGCTCAGTCTAATTTACAAATATAAGCATTTTAACATCAGTTGAGCTCAGGCAGCTCACTTTAAAACCACTTCCGGTGGTATGGGGCTGAAGATATGCTGGTCACCAATATCTGACCCGGTCCTGAAGACTTTACGTGCCGTGATGGTGACCTCAAGAACTGTCAGTTGAGCTCAGTATCGCAATTAAGATGGTGTCATGCAGCACCTGGGGCTGTGGTTTGGGCCTGCGAGCTCAGTGGTTGGGTTTGCGTTTGGCCCAGCTGTGGAGTGGGACCCATTTTTCCTTACGCATCTCCCGTCGTATCGACTTCATGAGCCATGTGACTGCCGTGACTTCCTGTTAAACTGGCCGTTTCTGTCAAATATTGCTGCTAACGATGTGTATAACCTGTTTACAGGTTTAATATATACCATGATGAAGTGAAAACTTCATTATGTTTGGTTAAAGATTAGTTGATACCGTTATGTGTAGGTATGCTAAACACCCCAACCCCCTCCCCGACCCTCAACCACCTTCAACCCCCTTTCTTCACCGATTGTGATTACCACTTTAATCATAGTGGGGAAGCGTGAGTGCACCTGTGACCTGGAGAGCTATACTGGTGGGAGCCTAGACTTCTCCAGGTAGGTTTTACCTTGCAAGGCAGGTCAAAGGGTAGAAGCCAGACAAAGATTAGTCACATCTTTGGGGGAAGGAAAATTTATTTTTCCTCCGAGTCTTGCCAGTGGTCCTGTGAAGAGGTTTTTCCTTGTTTCAGGACGAGGTGAATGGCACCAACCAGTCTTCTTCGTCTTCGTCTACTTCTTCTGTTTCTTCTTATTCCTCTTCTTCGGCTCTTTCTATTCCTTTCTTATATTCTGCCATGTCTATTCTCAGTTATTCTGCATCTTTCTTGTTTGTAACTTCCTGTGGGATCTGATGAATTCTGTCTCTCTGAAGGGTACCCCAAATATGCATGCCTCAGGTCATGGCTACCTGTTGGTACAGGATCCAGATCACCCTCCTTCTCATGGTCTTGGTATCTATGTTAAGGACTATCTACCTTTAGCTCGTGAAAATTCTCCTGAAAGTGGCTCTCACGAGTTCATGAGTTTCCTCCTTGCTCTTCGACATTCAACAACATATCTCTTCTTCTTCCTTTCCCTCTTGTGCTGTGCTCGATGCGATCTCAGACAGCATTGACAGGGCTATCTTACTCCATGCCTCTGTACACATCATGGTATTTGGTGGCTTCAATATTCACCACAATGAATGGCTGGGACACTCTCGTAATACTGATACTGCTGGTATCGATACTTATAATTTCTCAATCTCTCAAAATCTCACCTAAATGGCTTCCTCTCCCACTCATATTCCTGACCGTGCCTCTGATGGAAGATACTTGCTCGATATCTTTTTGTGTTCTAACCATGGTGACTGTGTTGCCGATGTCCTTCCTCCAATTGGTAATTCGGATCATTCCACCGTTTGTGTTCGTGTCTCTTACTCCTCATTCTCAACTTCACCTCCTCCTTTTCACCACACTGTTTTAGTTTGGGAAAGCTGATTAGTTTCTGAGAAGGAAGCAAAACCCTATTTATGGGGGGGGGGGTATCCCATAAGCTCCCTGGAACTACATTCCAGGTGAGCTAAAAACAACATCCATTGCCATTAACGAAACACATCCTATTTAGTAAATTATCAAGGTACTGTCAGACCCCGCTATTTACGGGGGGTACGTTCCTGAAAAATACCGCAAATGTCAAATGATCAAATACGTAAATGTCGGGGCATTGTTTCAATGGGAAAAAGGGGGATAGGTTCCTGACGGTTCGTGAGTCATATGGGAAAATCAAAAATCCCATGAAAGCTGCGACTACACCTGCAAGAAACTGCGAAAATGCAAAAAAGTGTGACTACGCCCACAAAAAAACCGCTCACGAATACGCTCACGAAAAACCATGAAAACGTGAAAAAAACACGAATATGTCCACAAAAAACCTGCGAAAACGCGAATGCACAAAGACCGTGAATGTAGAAGCAGGTTGCATTTTATCAACCGTGAATATGCGGGGTCCACGAAAAGCGAATCCGCGAATCGCGGGATCCGACAGTATGTGCATGGGCATAGTACTAAAACAAAGGTGTAATTTTTATAAACAGAGTTCATGTTGCAAATGGTCATTTCTGTGCTTGTACTCCAGTATATCGAGGTCGAAAGGCAGGATAGTAATAATGTGTATAGTTGGTGTCACGAGTACGTACACTTGGTCCTTGTTCACCCTTCACACCACTAGGACCCTGCAAAGGAAGTTTTTAGTGAATAAGAGAATCGCCGGTGATGCTTTCCAGCAGAGAACAATCGATCACCTTTGGTTATTGCGTCTCAGTACATATGAAACTGTAAATCTTGGAAATATACTATGACAGAAAGTATTTGCATGGACAGGTGTCCTTTGATTCACCAAATCTTCAAATACATTCATCAAAAGCATAAACATTTGGCCATTAGACAGTCAAACATAACACAAATTCCTCATGGGTCACACTAGCTGCATCAAATAAGCGATCCGTTTCAGCCAAATCCTTGCACCGAATTGCTTCCACAAACATGCCACAATGCCTGTTCGTCGAACACTGTCTGTGGATTGTGAATCGAGTCTCCAGTAAACATTGACGCTATTAAAAGACGAAATAAAATGAGTCAACATTTTTCGAGAATTCAGCTTTGGTTATAGAGCATTGAAGCAATATTCATGTAAGCACGATTAAAGACGTGTTGAAATCGATAACCGTGAAGGTTATGCGGAGCACCATTAGACCATGAGCTCACCTGTGGACCAGGCAAACCAGGTTTTCCATCATTCCCTGGAGATCCTTGAGGACCAGGTTTGCCCTATGGACACACAATATGTGAAGTTAGGAAGAACTATTTCAGTCATTGATGAGATTTAAAACAAATAATATTGTTACGATGTGAAGGAAAAGATGCTGCAATAGCGACGAGACTTAGTGGTGTAATGATTAGAGTATCTGCTCTGAGTTTGTGAGGTCAATGGATCAAAGTTGACCCTGGCTGAATCATCTACACCAATAATTTCAGTGTGTGTGTGTATGTGTATGTGTGTATCCTCCATAACTCCAAAACCATGAAACGTAGTGCCCTGAAACCCTGAAACTCGGCAGCCAAGGGAACTCCAAGGTAGTGCATGAATGAGGAAACCTGGGTGTTTAGGTCAATTTAAACACCCCCTTTGAAGATAATTTAGGGGGTACTCATCATGAAAAACCAAAATAAGCCTGAGAAGATGGTGGCATGCCATCTTGGTCAGCCCTCTGTCAGCTCGCTGGAATCTTAAGCCGCAATGTTTTTTGGCCTGCTCAAAAACACCTAACGGGAAAGGTGTTTTTATTTCATTTCCACTCATGCCATAACTTCTACAATGTCTTATTCTCAGCCGAATTTCAAAATACAAGATTCTTTATTGACTTTAGCAGTAGTTCCGACTGCGAAAAAAAAAAAAGTGTTCATTTGTCCAATTCGGACATCACTTGGCATTCCAGGCATCTCCAGATGCAGGGTCCTTATATAACCGATTGGCGATCGCTTATCGCGTGCCAAGTGAGCCATTTCTTATCAATCATTTCGTTGGAGTGCTTAAGCCACTTGGCGAGTGCTCTGCAATATTCGCACTGTCACTGATTTTATCAATGGACTTGAAAAAAGTTCAGAGCCTCCTCGAATGCGTTTAGCCATGCGGTGCAGCGGGCGGTGCTCGCTCACTGAAAATGTGCAATTGTATTTTACACCACATTTCCCCCTTTTTGTATGATCTTTCACGATATGACTAGTCACTTCATCATACATAAAAAAAATTGAATGTTTCATTTTTAAACGTTTTTTCAACCGTTTTGTTGGCGTGCTTGCTTGAGCGGAGTGCTTAACATCTCCGGGGTTAAGAAAGCAAAATAAATTAGATGATTACAATGAGGAATTGTTTTCAGTTGTTACAAAGCAATGAATCGCCACATCACACCAAGATCGCCGAGGAAAACGCATGCTCACCCAAAGCTATCAAGCCTGTGTTCGAATCTTGACCCACCTATAAACTGTCATCCTGGTGTTTCACAGGCAGGGTGATTCATTAATGTGTGTGCCATCTCTCAGATGGATGATAAAGTTAAACTGGATATCACAACTGCCGGAATCTCCACCGTCTCCCCTCCCCTTTTCTCTCCCCCTCAACTCTACTGCTTGGATCGATTCCGCAATTCGTCTCAGGTTAAGAGATTCTAGAGTTTATTGTATGTGTGGAATTTAAATAAAGACACGAACACTGGCACGTCTTTTTCAATGATTGAAGGAAAACACCCTTCCTTCCTTTCCCCTTCCCTCACACTTCCCTCCTCCCAAAGCCCCCCACCCCACCCCACCCATCACGGATGTCTATGGGCGATGTCCGGACATTGTTTATTATGACGCATTTGAACGTGCTGTCAATCCTGTACTAATGCCGGCATTAGGGGACCATCTTAAGAGTGAAGAACTAGTCTTTGCAGGTGAAGGTTAGGGTCGATCTCCATTGGTGGACAAGAAGGACAATGCACAAAATCAACAGGACATTGATCAAGATCATGATAACCACTAAGGGAAGAAAGGAGAAGCTCACATGTCAGTCATTAACCCTTCTTCCTCTCTTTTGCTCTGACAAAGGCATAACGAAAGGTCAGTTTCTCCTTGCTTCCCACAACGATAAGCAAACCTCAATCAACATTTTGTTGATATCATCCAAAGAGACTGAAGAGACAACTGCAGTTGTTCCCCGTTACTTCAAGTGGAATGAACCTGGCACAAAGTGTGAATGCTTTCGATTTTTCCCACATTCATTCTGCATTGATCTACTCTTGATGCAATTATAAATTTATAATTCCACCAAACTCACCTCAAATCCCACATCTCCTTTTAAACCTCTTTCTCCCTGAAAAAAAATAAAGGAAACATTTAAATTGCAATTGCAAAGGGTTTTGTCAAAGTATCCATCAAAGCAGTTCGAATGTGAGGCTGTAGATAGCAATGATGGTGTGACATGTATTATTTTTGTAACTGTATACAGTATGAGCAGAGGTACCCGGCATTGCCCTGTTGGCATTTTGAAGAAATGAAATTTTATCCTGGGTATGACCAACAAAATATGGTGGGGATCGGACTAGCCTTGTTTTTTTCTATGATTTTCAGATGTATATATACACACACACACACACATACTTTACATACACACATACATATGCATAAACACACATACACACACACACACACGCATTCACAAACACACACACACACACACACACACGCATTCACAAACACACACACACACACACACACACACACACACACACACACACACACACACACACACACGCATACACAAACACACATACATACATACATACATATATATATTCAAATAAACATACATACAGACACAAACACATACATATACATACACATGTACACACACATAGTTGCCATATTTAATAGAGTAGGATTGCAGAGAAACAACACTTGTGTGACAATTAAAACCTGCTGCCTTTCAAGCATAAAGAAACAATACATCGTTCAAATTAAAAGAATGGACAGGTGTAAATGTGATTAAACGAAATGGTGTTCATTTTTAATATTATTAAACAAGATGGTGTTCATTTTTAATGTCACTAAACAAAATGTTCATTTTTAATATCATTAAACAAAATGATGTTCATTTCTAATGTTATTAAACAAAATGGTGTTCATTTTTAATATTATTTCACAAAATGGTGTTCATTTTTAATATTTGAAAACAAAATGATGTTAATTTCTAATGTTATTAAACAAAATGGTGTTCATTTTTCATATCATTAAACGAAATGGTGTTCATTTTTAATATTATTAAACAAGATGGTGTTCATTTTTAATGTCACTAAACAAAATGTTCATTTTTAATATCATTAAACAAAATGATGTTCATTTCTAATGTTATTAAACAAAATGGTGTTCATTTTTAATATTATTTCACAAAATGGTGTTCATTTTTAATATTTGAAAACAAAATGATGTTAATTTCTAATGTTATTAAACAAAATGGTGTTCATTTTTCATATCATTAAACAAAATGGTGTTCATTTTTAATATTGTTGTGGTTGAGGAAATTCGCAAACCACCATTCAGGTCCTGTAGGTGAGATATCTCTGTAAGTACATGTGTAGTTAGCCCCAAACCCGTTGTTTAGAGGGAATAAATGTGATTCATTCGGGCTGCGACCCTTTAAGATAGCCGTTTTTCTGTTCTATCTTTATTTTGAACCAACCACGTCTCAACCTCCATCACACAACAACCACCAACCGCAACGCCGCTTCACAACAACAACAACGCCAACAGCCACGACCTTTACCTTCACAACTCGCTCTTGCAAACATCGCATCACCACCATTCCAAGCGTCGCCATGGCCATAAACCACCACAATAAACCCTCCACCACCTTCACCTCTTCTCCTTCTGCGGCCATTCCCGCACCACTTGTGAACGCCGAGCGGCAGGCTGTCCTGGCCTCGTGCGGGACGCGCGCTGAGCCGCGGGTGCAAAAAGCGGCCTTTCCGAGGAAAAGTCGGATCAGGAATGATACACGCCCACTTCTGTTCCGTCCTATCAGCGAGCGCAGGGCGATTTGGCCCCGCCTCCAGGCGCGTCGGAGTAGAATCGATATATGCAAATTCGAGGATCAGGGGAGGTTCACGCCCACTTTTCCTCCGTCCAATGGGCGAGCGTGGCTCCGCCCCCGAGCGTATCCTGATCCGGAAATTTGCATATGGTTTCTCCTGCCGTACTATAAAGCGCCGAGCGCAGGGCGAATTCAGAGAGTTTCTGTTTCGGGCTCGGGCGAGTTGGAGAAGTGTGGCGGCGGCGAAGTGTGGCGGCGGCGAAGTGTGGCGGCGGCGAAGTGTGGCGGCGGCGAAGTGTGGCAGCAGCAGTCAAGACGGGTCTGGAGGAGAGTCAGTCTGTCGGGGTTCGGAGTCTGTCGGGGAGCTGCAGAGAGGGGAAGCCGGGAACGCGGTCGAGGTCGCAGTGGAGTCGCTCGTCGCGGGACCCAAGCAAGCCAGCTATCCTCTTTCCCCAGAGCATCAACAACCCCCCCGTTTCCCCCCGCGCTGAGATAGTGCGAAAAGGGGGCCCCGTTCCCACCCCATTCCAAGCAGTGCCAACGAAACCCGCGGAGGAGCGCGGAGTCGGGGCACCACCGCCATTTTGCGGCTCATCACACGACGGGTAGGCTCCACGCGGTCTCGGCCCACAGGCCCGTCTGCCCCCTTGTCGTTGAGGGTGGCCCTTTTCTTTTGCTTTTGAGTATACGTGTTGTCGGCGCCGTCTGTAAAGTAAAACTGTGTAAGTGTTGCCATGTGCTCGCGTAGTCGGTAGTAGATCTGCATTGTTGTGTTCCTTTTGTTACATTTGCTTTTGGTGAATAATTGTTGTAATTGTATATGTGTGCTTTCCGTTTGCCGCGGAATAAATGTGCCTTATGTTGAACTGTTTTTCCCGTTTCGCTTCGTCTTTTCTTTAATTGAATCTCCATCTTACTTCACGTAAAGGGTTGGTAGTGGGCTAAATACGCCCGATAATTAATCGGAACCATCGAGGCCGACGATAACACCGCTCGGTTATCCCGATAGTACGGAAAGGGTCGCTTAAAGTGGCCCGAGTCCGAAGTCGACCTGCAGCAAGGTGCGATCGCCCGGTCTACCCTCCGTGTGGGTACTTAGGTAGGTCGAATTTGGCGAACAACCCTATCCCACGCGGGGGGCCGATTGGCACGATCGTGGTGAGGCCGAAAGGCCCACCCGTGACTAGTTCCCGGCGTTAGTCCAAGAGGGTCACGACGGAATTGTCCGTCCGGTGGGCGACGTGCCGCGATTCGAGCTACGTGGCCGCTCGCACGCCGGCGGGCGCGAATTCGCAACAATATTATTAAACAAAATGGTGTTCATTTTAAATATTATTAAACAAAATGATGTTCATTTTTAATTATTTTTAAACAAAACGGAGTCAATTAAAGAACTGTTTGGCTCATCTTTCCCTGTCGTAACATTTTGCCTTTGCTTGCTGGTTGTTTATTTCCTTCACAAGTGATCAGCTGGTAAAGGTTTTTTTTTATTATTTTTGTAAATTCAGTGATTTTCCTGGACATTTGATTGAGCCTTTACTTGCCAGTAATTATAAGATTACACAATTTGGTTACAGACCCTTTAACAATTTATATTTGATATTTTGTTGAAATATTACTTGATATTTTGACATGTTGTCATAAATGGCATTCTTATTGAGATATGATAAAACTTTGGCTGTTCTAAGGAGTCTGGAACAACTTGCTGTATGAATTTCAAAGATTGGTCAAATGCTTAACAGAATTACAACTGTAGTACATACCTTGGCTCCTAGAAGACCTTTTGGACCTTGGGGTCCAGGCAATCCAGGGGTACCCTGTAGCAAGGTGGTACCATTATACTCAGGCAGTAAAAAAGTGAACATAATAACTCATCAACCAAGAACAGGTTCTCCTACATTGGAATGCTACCATTGATTGATAAACAGTCACTCTTTTTTTCATTCTGATTGGAGTTCCATTGGATAGAGACAGCTAGCTACCCGGAGCTGATATTGTCACACATTTTCATTGATAACAAAACTATTGTGGCAATTTACAGTTTCCCTTGATGGATAACAAGTGAAAGCTCAATATTCCAATATTTTGTGAAGGGAAATGTGGATGTTACAAAGTAAGAGGTCAAGGGGATATAGAAGAGGAAAAAAAAAATGTGGTAAAAATGGTGATGCCAGAATTCCAATATTTTGCATACATATTATATAGAGGAAGTCAAATCTCAACATTATTTTTGTTATTATAGGCAAAAGAAACAAAAGTTCAAGAATTGTTGGTGAAGAAAGAGAACATTGCAAATTACCGATATTCCAGTCGGTCCAGGTAACCCTGGCAACCCGGGCTCACCTGTAAACACACCTGATCCCTCCTGGTCCTATGGCGTTAAGAATTGATTGACAGATGAAAGGGATCTACAAACTTTCACAGTTTATATATTGTGATGAGCAAAGATGATCCACAATGAAATGAGTGTGAAATTGTTCGTGAGGTCACTGTGCTTACAACATTCATATGACCCCCAACAGGTCCTGGAGGCCCAGGAGGTCCAATAGGGCCTGGTGGACCAGCGAGGCCTGGTGATCCAGGTATACCAGGCTGTCCTTGTTCTCCCTAAATGGATAAACAAATGATGAAAGAAAATGATAAACAAATTTCACCTACTACGATCATCCTAACATGATCCTGAGGCCAATTATTCCTTAGTTTACCTTCAATGACCATTTATTTTGAACTAGCTATACAGCATTGCAATGAAAATTTCCACCAAAAATATAAATGCCAACACATATCAGACACAACTATGCAGTAGGATCATTATGTTGGCTTATTGTTTTCAATTTTATTTATAATATTATTTATTGACTCCGAAGGTGGACGGAGGTTGTTCTCACCGCTGTCTTTGTTTGTTGGTCTGTCTGTCTGTGAGCAGGATGTCTCAAAAATGTATGCGTCGATTCGAACTAAATTTGGTGGACAGATTGGGTGTGTAAAAAGGACAAATTGATTCGATTCTGATGAAGATCCGTATCTGGATCCGGATACTGGACTATTTTAAGTGGTTCTTCACCATTGAGAGATAGGGCCAAAAATGATAAAGAGCACGATATCTCAAGTTGGAGACGGATTTGGACGAAACTTGGAGGACCGATTGGGTGTGTGACAAGCAAGAATTGATTCTATTTTGGTGAAGATCCGAAAAGGAGTAAAAAAAGAATTTAAAAAGTGATTATTCCTTATTGAGAATAATTGGACCAAACACGATATATAGCTTGATATTTCAAAACGTTGTGGACGGATTGTGAAAAAAAAAAAAAAAAAAACAACTTGGTGGACGAGTTTGGAAGGTGACACAAACAAGCCGATTAGATTGAGGTTCAGGTCCGGATGCAGATCCAGCTTATCAGTGAGATGCAAAACATAAACTGTTCAACCTGGCGGAGGTATGCGCTCTACCGAGTGCCGTTCTAGTTGTTGCTGTTTTTTCTTTACCGATTTCCCCTTTTGACCCAGATTTGCAAGATCACCCTGTTATACATAGATATCATTAATTGACACAAATAAACACATTAGACATACTCAAAAAGTTCCAGGATTGGGGGACATAAATATAAATATGCAAAAGATTAAAGATGACATTTCATAACATCAAATATGCTTTTCAGGACTTGCAACACTTCTGTTATCTCTCTGTACATACATCTTCTGAAATGTACTCCACAGGGTATTTTGAAGATACATATTACATATTTGTTAAATACATCAGTGCATTTTCAGTCTATTATCGTGAAACCAAAAAAAAACCAATAAAGAGCTTTGATTTTGACTCAGAAAGCAAGACAGGAAAGTTTACTCATGTAGGGTACAGTGAGTCGGATCAATGAACACACCAATTGCCCAAAACAGTTCATTCCTGCTTTCCAGATAAACTTGTGAAAAAGGCAGGGACACTATTACCACGGTAGAAAAAAAATAGTACTTTACTGATAATAACGATGGATGTTAAATTGGGCATCCCATCTGCCAGTATTAATGAGTGAATGTTAAAGATCCCAATGATACCCTAAACCCTTTGAATCCTGAGCTCCTTGGTCTTTTGGCTCCCCCACCCTGGGCTCCCTGGAAAAAATCTGCCCACTCAGGAATGTGAAGGTTTGAACGGTGGCTGGTAACCTGCCCACTCAGGTATGTGAAGGTTTGAATAATGACTGGTAAACTGGCCACTCAAGTATGTGAAGGTTTGAATAATGACTGGTAAACCAGCCACTCAGGTATGTGAAGGTTTGAATAGTGGGGGGGTGATGCGGCCACTCGGGTGTGTGAAGGTTTGAATAATGACTGGTAAACTGGCCACTTGGGTATGTGAAGGTTTGAATAATGACTGGTAAACCAGCCACTCAGGTATGTGAAGGTTTGAATAGTGGGGGGTGATGCGGCCACTCGGGTGTGTGAAGGTTTGAATGGTGCATGGCAAACTGGCGATTCAGGTGTGTGAAGGTTTGAATAATGACTGGTAAACCGGCCACTCAGGTATGTGAAGGTTTGAATAATGCCTGGTAAACTGGCCACTTGGGTATGTGAAGGTTTGAATAATGCCTGGTAAACTGGCCACTTGGGTATGTGAAGGTTTGAATAGTGGGGGGTGATGCGGCCACTCGGGTGTGTGAAGGTTTGAATGGTGCATGGCAAACTGGCGACTCAGGTGTGTGAAGGTTAGAATAGTTGCTGGTAAACCGGCCACTCGGGTATATGGAGGTTTGAATGGTGGCTGGTAAACCGGCCACTCGGGTGTATGGAGGTTTGAATGGTAGCTGGTAAACCGGCCACTCGGGTGTATGGAGGTTTGAATGGTAGCTGGTAAACCGGCCGCTCAGGTATATGGAGGTTTGAATGGTGGCTGGTAAACCGGCCACTCGGGTATATGGAGGTTTGAATGGTGGCTGGTAAACCGGCCGCTTGGGTATATGGAGGTTTGAATGGTGGCTGGTAAACCGGCCACTCGGGTATATGGAGGTTTGAATGGTGGCTGGTAAACCGGCCGCTTGGGTATATGGAGGTTTGAATGGTGGCTGGTAAACCGGCCACTCGGGTATATGGAGGTTTGAATGGTGGCTGGTAAACCGGCCGCTCGGGTATATGGAGGTTTGAATGGTGGCTGGTAAACCGGCCGCTTGCATATGTGAAGGTTTGAATGATGGGTGGTAAGCTGGCTGCTCGGGTCTGTGAAGGTTTGAACAGTGGGTGGTAAACTGGCCACACGGATATATGGAGGTTTCACTAGTGGGTGGTAAATCGGCCACTCGGGTATGTGAAGGCTTGAATAGTGGGTGGTAAATCGGCCACTCAGGTATGGGGAGGTTTGAATGGTGGCTGGTAAACCGGCCACTCGGGTATATGGAGGTTTGAATGGTGGCTGGTAAACCGGCCACTCGGGTATATGGAGGTTTGAATGGTGGCTGGTAAACCGGCCACTCGGGTGTATGGAGGTTTGAATGGTGGCTGGTAAACCGGCCACTCAGGTATATGGAGGTTTGAATGGTGGCTGGTAAACCGGCCGCTCAGGTATATGGAGGTTTGAATGGTGGCTGGTAAACCGGCCACTCGGGTATATGGAGGTTTGAATGGTGGCTGGTAAACCGGCCACTCGGGTATATGGAGGTTTGAATGGTGGCTGGTAAACCGGCCACTCGGGTGTATGGAGGTTTGAATGGTGGCTGGTAAACCGGCCGCTCAGGTATATGGAGGTTTGAATGGTGGCTGGTAAACCGGCCGCTTGCATATGTGAAGGTTTGAATGATGGGTGGTAAAGCTGGCTGCTCGGGTCTGTGAAGGTTTGAATAGTGGGTGGTGAACTGGCCACACGGATATATGGAGGTTTCACTAGTGGGTGGTAAACTGGCCACACGGATATATGGAGGTTTCACTAGTGGGTGGTAAATCGGCCACTTAGGTATGGGGAGGTTTGAATAGCGGTTGGTAAAACGGCTGTTAGGGTTCAAAGGGTTGATGAAGAGTTGACGAGTTATTGCCGGCACCCTGAACATATTCCACATTCCCGCTATAACCTATAGGGGGCACTCCATCAACGGCACAGCTGCAAGAACTGATGCTAACTCGCAGGCAAGTGCTGCATCCGAACGATGATGACGACCGATAACTATAAAATCCTGAAACCAACTTGTTCTGTGATTTATTTTTCTTCATTTATATTCATCGACTATCTTACCAAATTTAAATTTAAATTAATTGTTATATTTTGCTTCCGCCCTGGATACAAACCAGAACATCAAACCAGACAGACCGGGATCAACCCGTGGCAGGTTCAATTAGCATTGTACTTTTTAACCACAAGAAAACGTTAATGGTATAAGCTGAAACTTTTAACGTAAGTTTTAAAGATCAAAGTAAAGGTAGTTGTATTTACACCACCCGTTCACAAACTACCCACTGTATATCAATTAATTGCCACTTCCACAAGCATCTTCATAAAAGTCTGTTGAGGCCGCTGTCAGCAAGAGCTTCGCTCTTTTCTTTCTCCGCAAGCTGAAGGTAAATCCTCATTTTTAAAATGCTGAACAACATCAAACTTCCTGACCCTAAAAGTTGTGGCAAGATTGATAACTGTAGTATGGTAGATGAGAGTGTGGAAGTAGTTGTGACGACAAGTGGTAGTGATGCTTTTGAGTTTTTGTGTTTACTTATCACTGACCCGTTTGTCTTCACCAGCATTGTACCCGAAAAGGTCAAGCACAATGAAAATGAGGAACACATTTTTTAAGGAGCCATACGGATGTTTTCGTACCTTGATTCCCGGTAGTCCAGGCTGGCCAGAACGACCTGATCCGATTGAATCAGTGCCAGGTTGGCCAGGAGTACCTGGCAACCCAGGAGGGCCATGAGGACCAGGTATGCCAGGAGGACCAGGTGGGCCCTGACACAAGGCAAATATGACAAAGGTTAAAATGTTCAAAAGCATGAATATTCTTGAAAAATCCTGAAAAGATGGAATGCACCAAATGTTACACGATTTACAAAATTTGATCCGAGAAACTCACCTTTATGACATCATCTTCATCATCCGGGTATCCAGAACCATCAATTCCATTGGAGTTCTGAAAACAAATGAACAAGAACATGGTATTGCGAAAAAAAATTGACAACGATCAATGATATGATATATTATAAATTTCATGAATACGTACAATAGAAGCATGAAAGTAAAATAGTTTTGATTCCACAAGCAAACCCTTACGACTCTGTGCGATGATAATCGGCTGGGCAAACCAGGAGGACCAGGTGGGCCAGGTGGGCCAGGTATTCCAACACCACTGGGTCCCTGCATCACATGATTAATCAAATCATAAAACAAAATGCACGAGCAAGAGCACATGATATTCAATGGATAGGTTCTACAAGGAAATGCAGGAAATCTCAACACGGGAAGAGGTCAATAGGCCCATCATGCCTGTGCCAACATCCACACATTCAAAAACCCAAGTCAATCATCTAATCTATGGGCACATTAACTGGCCACAACACCAACCACATCCACAGCACAAATCCACGTGTGTGTGTGTGTGTGTGTGTGTGTGTGTGTGTGTGTGTGTGTGTGTGTGTGTGTGTGTGTGTGTGTGTGTGTGTGTGTGTGTGTGTGTGTGTGTGTGTGTGTGTGTGTGTGTGTGTGTGTGTGTGTGTGTGTAACTTGTCGATCCCAGGTCCATGTGGATAGAAAGTCTCCATGCTCATATCCACCCCTGTCCATGCCCATATTATCTTCCACCTTGCACTCTGACCTTGCTCTTTTTCACAATTAAATCAAGCAAGCTGCCACTCAAACCATTTACCGAGTTTGGTGCACGTCATTTTTGCACCTCGTTCCATTAATTCCCCAATTTCACCTCTGGATTCGATTCAATATCATTTCCTCACGAATGAATCGCCTCGTTCTGCTGTCCCTCCTGACAAGTTCACTCTCACTGCCCCCTAAACCATCGGTGACACCTCGCCCTTCCACCAATTCCAACCTTCTTTGCCACCATACTGAAACTACCAATTCCCAACGTCGAGATCTCTTTTCCCCTACTTTGCTCCTTCGTTCTGGATGAATCTTCCTCCTCACATTCGTTGTGCACCTCCCTTTCAGCTTTGGTATCTCTCCTTTGAAAACGAACTCTTCTACTTCTCCTTCACATGCAGCACACGGCAGCCGGTAGCATCATTGACTGAGGAAACAGGTGTGCCGCTGATGCGATGCCCCTATTACTGGTACACTGGCACTCATTTCGCCAAACTGTAAGGATGACAGGCTGAGTCAACCCCACCTGGTGTGAATTCAACAGGTGGACAGGGGCTCGAACTCAGTACCTTAAGATCCCAAGACAGCCACCCTAACCACTCAGCCAACAGCAGTTGACTGACATCTCTTTATCCAATTCACTCTCTTCCCTTGACCTCTAATCCCTTTGTCCATGTCATACTTTTTGATATACGTTGGAGGAGGTACAACCAGCTGCCCTATCTTGTCTGATTATTATATTAAGTACATTATATAGTTCTGAACCTGATAGAGGAGACGAGGGTTCGATGAACCATGATGACCGAGTTAGCCTTGACTCCGCGTAACAAGATGGTGATGAGTATTTTTTTTTCATATCACATGATCGCAACAAGACATCAATGGGACAGGCAGTTAACAGTGTGCTCCGATTTGAAGAAGAAAAAAAACAAAATCTATATTTCAATCTCGTCTTAAAATCCCAAACCTCAATAACACCAACCTTGTCTCCTTTACGACCCATGATTCCCGGTATTCCTGGCATTCCTGGCTGGCCCTTTTCTCCCTAAGAACAATGATGAGCAATATTTTGTAGGATGTACGGAAACAATCACAAAATACAGAAGCATATCACAAACAGGACAGGAATTACAAGGAAAAATAACCTGAATAATATCATATAATACGAGGAATATGAATCACATCAAGAAAAGTGAATCGTAATACTGTGTGCAAGATTGAGTGAACAGGTAAACAAGTGGGGATGGCAGGGTCGCCGAGAGGTACACACACTCACCTCCGAGCTGTCTCGTCTCGGTTCAAATCCCGACCCAGCTATAAACTGTCGTCCTGGTGTTTCACATTCAGCGTGATTCATCAATGCGTGTGCCGTCCCTCGGATGGACGCTGAGCAGAGCTGGGTGTTCTGTCTGCCAGCATTAGTCGGTGGATGTTGGAGATCCCATGGTGTCCTTCAGGAAGAGTTGGAGAGCTATCACCGGCACCATGAACAAATTGCAAATTACAAATTCCTGCTCTAACCTACAGGGGGCACTGCTCCGAATCAGGATATTCCACCGAGTGAGTCGGAATTTGGAATATGTTCATGGTGCCGGTGATAGCTCGCTTCCTCTTCATGCAGGACAGCATGGGATCTGCAACCTCCACCAACGGATGCCGGCAAACAGGATGCCAAGTCGAACGTCTGTCCGAGGGACAGCACGCACATTGATGAATCACCCTGCCTGTGAAACACCAGGACGGTAGTTTATAGCTGGTGCGAAACTTGAACCCAGGCTACACAGCTCAGGGTGAGCACAATTACCCAGTCTCCTGGTATAAAGTCAAATCTGCCCAAATCGATAACCGATATCGGGAGAAACACAGTTGTGGCATCAATGGTTTTTGGTAGAGTCGTCGGTGATTCACTCAGGGGGGGGGGGAAAGAACACAGTATTCCACTGGGTGCTGATTATGGGATAATTATTGAGATTCGAGAAGACGCATCCGTGGGCAAGACCCGTGCGAGATTCAATCGATTGAGGCAAACCGAACACGACTCTTGGGCCGTGGCCCAGTCGGTGACATCGAGGTGAATCACAGAGGGTTCGCAGACGCAACGCACTCCAGCATAAGTCAGAATTTATTATGACGTCACACTTTAACATATCAGTGCAATAACAGTGACCTCATTAGAAACTGAACATTTGGTCTGAAATGTGAAATAATCATGATAATATCATCAAATAATAATCAATCATTATTTAAAAACACTTTGGTTGTTCTTCATTTTCAAAAATATGAGTGGAGATAATCAAAAAAGTCACGTGATGTGATAAATCAAACTCCCATGAAGAGCCAATGTACAAAATGAACGTTTAACGTCAGGGATGTATGAAAAGTGTACGGAAGACTCACCGGTAACCCATCTTCTCCAGGGTCTCCCTTTGGGGTGGGGGGGAGGGAAGTAACAGCACATAAACTTGGAAATATTCAATTTGATCAAGTTGATAAACCCTGTGCTTGATACACACACACAAACACACACAGACAGACAGACAGACAGACAGAGTGACAATTAGGTGTCGTTGTTTCCCAGGGAGACTGCTCTTTAAACAGTCAGCATACAAGGAGAGCCGAAATATTGTAGTTTTGAAAGAATAACGTGCTCTCTGATACAGTGCCCTTTAAATGCTTCCACCAGAATGGAAGTTTGTTTGAAGTTGGTCCCCAGTGGTAATTGAAGCCAGACATTCAAGGGCAATACTGACCGAGTTGTGCAGGTGCCCTGACCATGGATCTCACCCTCCATCCACCCATTGGGACCATAGTCTACACAGAGCGTCGGTACTGCCAAAGCAGTCTCCTGGGTCAACCCGGACGGGTCACCACTCCAACACAGGATACTCAAATGGCTCAATCATCCCAGCAAGCTGGTACTCACTTTGCCAACCTCAGAAGGATGACAGGCCGAGTCAACCCCACCTGGTGTTAATTCAACAGCCGAGCAGGATTTGAACTCAGGACCCAAGGATCCTAAGCCCACCACCCTAACCATAAAGCCAATTAAGCCCACACCAGGCATCATCCTACCCTCAAAGTCACTATTCATTGATATTTAAAGCGCAGCGGAAACTACCAAAGACATAAACGTTTGTAAGGAACTATGGTCATGTGGCCAGGGATGAAACGCTCAAGGGGTAAGCTGCATTCCGTATTAAAGAGAGTGTTGGACCAGTTACTGGGCCACAATCCTGGTCAGATCGCCATGCTGACTCAGGAAATTAGGGAAGGAATTTGGAATTTGTCCATGGTGCCGGCAATAGCTCACCTACTCTTCTTGAAGGACACAGTGGGATATTTAACATCCACCAACACTAATGTCAGCAGATGGGACTTCCAGTTTATCATCCATCCAAAGGAGGGCACACACTTTGATGAATCACCCTGCTTGTGAAACACCAGAATGACAGTCTATAGCTGTGTCAGGATTCAAACCCAGGATAGACAGCTTAGAGGAGAGTGTACATACCTCTAGGCCATCCTGCCAGCATGAAGCATATTCACTCGAGGCTATTATATTAATCATCACAAATGTATCTTTTTTTTGCCCAATAATGGACTACTGCTCCCACATTCGGGGTGGAACTCCTCCGTCTGTCTTTGCCGTTCTTGATCGGCTGTGCAGGATTATTAGGCTGTTTGCCTTGTGGATGATAATTCACTCATTGACAGCCTTCAGTCCCTAATCCACCACAGGGCAGTTTCCTCTTTCACATCCACCATTATTACCATGGCCGTTGCTGCCTACTATAGTTACGCCATTCATGAGGTCTCTTCGCTCCACTCACAAACAAATTCACCGTGAATTCACGTGATCAAAATTTGAATGTCAGACGAGCAGATAACCTGGTTCCACCGGGCTGTTGAAAGGGAATTTGTTCCTGATGAATTGTGGAATATTTGGGGGGTTCGCTTGGAATGTCCTTTGACAGCACAATAGTCACAAACTGTTAAGATTGCCAATGTTTCTTGGTGAAGTAAATGGATGAAAAGGTAATTATACATTGGACAGAATTGACTGAATAGTTTGTGGTTATATTATTTTTTTTAATTCCAGTCGGTGTTCCAACCAGCGACTATGAGCTTATACACTGCTTGTGTGTGCAACCTAGCCCCCAAAACATACGTAACTCAAAATTGCGTGGATATTGATATTTGTAAATCTCCGCATGCACTGTCTGGACCCAATAGCTCTCAATTGAAGTATCATTCAGCATTGTACGTGCCGTGGTTATGATGTTTACCCCGTTCAGACACAATCGCGGAACTTGCACTTGTATACGTATATGGGTAAGCTTGACTTGATTTGGTGAACCACACTCTTTACAGCACGTTGGTGTTGCCAAAGCAGTTTCTTGGCGATGCTTATACTACTGGGTGATTTGCCATTTCCTTCCCAGCGTTGTGTGTCCACACTCTGTCCATTTAAATGGTCCTTTTTAAGCAAGGAAGCAGCATGTATCATTAAAAAAAAAATTCAGTCTTTGGTATGACAGCCAGGGTTTGAACCACTGACAACCACAGAGGCCACACGAACAATTAAGGCTTATCATCGTAATTTGTATCCAGAACAAAGTCTGCCTCGGCCATTCATTATCAAAGGAATAAATATCTGAATTCATCACAGGTGCTTAATAGGACGCGTGAGCCTTTTACGTCCATAATCATACAATTACGTCATCGGGTAGGTGCACAAAATGAGTACTTACATGAATCCCATCTAAACCCCTGGGTCCAGGTGGTCCAGCTGGACCTGGTTGACCCGTTGGACCTTGCACTATTTGAGTGGATGAGCCTTCTGTGCGATGCAGAATGGTGGCTGGGCCTGGGGGCCCAATGGCTCCAGAAATGCCTGGAGGACCAGGGTCCCCTTTGGCCCCTTTAGATCCTGGGTAGCCAAAGCCAGCAGAACCCTAAAGGGCAAAAATTAAAATGTTAATGAAAAAACGGTGACCATTAACGGATCACCAGACCTTGTATTTTATACAATACTTCAGTTATGAACATCACGAGAATAATTGTGTAATATCGGGTTCCAAAACAAGGATGGCATTTCTGAATAATTCCTGAATGTTTCGCATTGATTCAGTGTTTGCTAATATCATGATCATGTAAATACATCCACGGTGTTTTGGCATGGTATACCTTAAGTCCAGGATCTCCTTTATCTCCCTGCAAAATAAAACAATAACATCAATGATTGAACCTGTTTTTTTTCTTCTTCACTTGATTACGGGATGCAGGCAGCACAACTTAATGTCACAATTTAATAGATTTTGAGATCGAAGGGGAGATGTTGCATTAGGGGGGGGGGGGGGAGGATAACCTATTCGACCGCTTTAAATGATGGTGACCAAACTTTTCAAACGTAATATAGGCCACATGTGGAGTAGAACAGAGGTAGGGTTGATGGGAGGAGAGTGAAGGATTTTGGAAGGTAGCAGGGTTTGGTTGTGTTTGTTGTCTTGAGAACAGTGGGGGGCATAGCACGTGGACCCACCTAGAGCTTGGCACTTGTTCAATTTCCTTAACATATATAACAATTTGGTACTTGGTAAAAAAAAATTATCAACACTATTACAAGGATGGTTCAAGTTTTTGACCTCGACTTTTGTTGGAAACAAAAGTGGTCGGTGGTCTTTCTGTCTTATACCATCTCCTCTCCAGCCTCGCCCCCCCCCCACCCCGCTCTCTCTGCGATTTGTCCCCACCACATTTTCGCAAGGCGCTTAAGGTCCACCAACAACCCCCTTCTGGTAAAACTACCAAAATCACGAATCACTGCTCACCTTCACTCTTTCATTCCTCTTTTTTCCCACCTTTGGAATAAACTCCCTCACTCTATTCATTCCCATTCTTCCCTCCAGGCCTTCAACACATCTGTTCACCACCATCTCTTATCATCCCCCATCCAAATCCTCGATCTTTTCTACCCCCGATAATCCACCCAAGCCCACTTCCTTCAGATTACCTCCTACTTTCCTTCCTGAAAGTCCCTGTAATGTCCATCTTCTATTCCCCATGTTCCCCACTCTATCCCTCTCCCTTCCACAGATCTCCTAATGTGTCTGTTCCCCACTGTTTTGTCCCTCCCACTCCCACCCCTGCTGTCTCATGCCCCCCTTGCTGTGCGTTGTGTGTTAGCTCTCATATGAGCCTCGACAAGGTATACAGAAAAAAGAAACTATTTTGGGTTTTTTCGGATGCAGAGTCAAGGCTCGTGGAAGAGCTCGAACACAGAACAGATCAAGAAGCAACATCACCAATTTAAGGAACAGCAGAATGAGAAGGAGCAAATGCCAACACCAGGGCAGAGGGAGAAAATAGACAGAGATGGACAAACAAGGGATGCGGCTAACGATGAGAGGGAGAGGAGAACGCATGGGGTCGACACGATAGATATGGAAGCAAGTTTTTTAGGGGAGGCGGGGGGGGGGTGGGATTTTTGGATTTTTTCAGCAGGTGAATTAAAGAGTGAAACGTGTGATCTTGAGTATTGGTGACCAATACAATGACAAATTGAAATATGTTGTTGTTGTTCGTCTTTCGGCTGCTCCCGTTAGGGGTCGCCACAGCGGATCATCCGTTATGATCCGCATACTGATTTGGCATAGGTTTTACGCCGGATGCCCTTCCTGACGCAACCCTGGTCGCCTCATGACACAGGGATAAGGATTGGGTTTCCCCATGATTCCAGGCTGCCCAGTGCAGAGCTCCCGTCCTCAAGCAATCCTCCAACCCAAGCCTCCGAGTAGCCGGATTACAGGCGCACGCCACGACGCCCGGTACAAATTGAAATATATATTTATATATTTATGTTTAGATGTATGTATATATATTATTGTTGGACGCCAAAATATTTGTACAACTTAGTCATGCTTATTAAAAAATGTGTTCTTCCTCAATTTCATCTATTATGCTTCGTTCAGCAGTTGCTGTTCATTCGCTGAATGAAAAACGTGTTGGAAAAAAGAATAATCACAGAACAAGGAAAGAAATCACAACGATTCGTTTGGACAAACCTTGGCATGCTTTCCAGAACCGCCTCCAGTGCTGTACACAACTTCACCCTTGGCTCCAGAAGAACCTTTTTCACCTTGCTCACCCTTCAATCCAGGATCACCATTGTCTCCTTTCGGCCCTGATTGACGATCAACACAGAGTGCGTGACCTACGGCTTCTTGACTGACCAATAAATTATCCGCAAAGACTCTTCAACTCATTTATGCTGCATGTATCATTCATCTTTCAGCGGGTTTCATATCAGTCAAATAAACGATTGTTTATTTATATTTTTGGAAGCAATTTTTCTAATTTCGTTGAATGGCCGAGTTGTGGAAGAAACAACGACCGGGTTAGGGCATACAAGCCAATTGTGAGCGTTGAAGAATGTGCAGGAATTTCTATAATGGTGATGATACTCACCTTGTGGACCCATCGATCCGTGAGAGCCAAAGCCACTTCCACCACTCACTCCCACATCCCCTGTGCAAGGGAATTCAAGGACAAACAAGGAGGTTAACAAAAAAAAAACAATGTCGATTAATTCAACACCAAATGTCATGCATGAAACAGTAGAAAGTCTTTGAAATCATTGCTTTGTTGTGTCAAAGAGCATTAAATAAGTTTCAACATGGATCCACGAATCCATCCATACATTAGAACCATACTCTGTGCGGAGCGTTGGTGCTGCCAAAGCAGTCTCCGAGGCTATTGGGCACAATCCTGGACGGGTCGCCACTCCGACACAGGATACCAGCAAGCTAGTACTCGTTTTGCCGACCTCAGAGGGACGACAGGCAGAGTCAACCCCACCTGGTATTAATTCAACGGCAAGCAGGATTTGAACTCAGGATCCTAGGATCCCGAGCTCACCACCCTTACCATTAAGCCAACACCAGGCATGATCCAAGAATGATGCTCAAATTGCAGGCTAATGCACCCCTATTGAGCGGCGGCGGTCTTCGATAATCGAAATCAAGATCTCTCCCAAGATCAGTCAATGTACGAATCCAGGTAGCTGCTGCCCACCCATATCATTATCCGTACATCTCAACCCAATTCTGACTGCGCTCATAAACGAAAGCAGGTAAGGGAATAAACCTTGGACAGATGTGTGACTAATATGAAATGGGCATAGCAACAGATCCCTGGCATGCACCGATGTTCTTCACAGCAATTCAAACAACCAAAAGAGATAGCCAAAAGTGAGCTCTTTGGGTTGTTTTGGGAACATATCTGACGGGATGGTGTGCAGAGGTAGTGAACCTACCTTTGAGAAGTCTAGTCTGGGTTTGATTACAGACCCGACTACAAAGCTGTAGGATTAGTGTATCACAGGCAGGGCATTGCATCACCTCGCGCAGCGTCCTTCGGATGGACATTGAACTCATGGGTTTCCCATCTGCTAGCATTATCCGGTGAGCATTAAGTTAAGATCCCAGGGTGTCTTTCAACGAAGAGTAGGCGAGCCCTCGTCAACTTCCAAGCTGAACAATTTCCAAATTCCTGCCATAACTTATGGGGAGTTGTATCAGCGGCACGGACATGACCTTTTTCAACCAGCGCATACTTGCAAGTGAATAAGTATACAGTAGCGACGGATGTAGCAATTCTCAGTGAATATAAATTTTGTTTCGTTTCTCTTTCATCAGTGGAATTTTTTGTTTTTCAAGTATTTTTGTCGTAATTATGGGTTGCAGCAAAAGCTTCAAAAAATGTACGCAGTCGGTAAATAAGATGGCCTGCCTCGGCCTCGAATGAGTGGAGACAACGCAATGCTCGTCCAGCAGGTTAAATTGGGCACAATGAATGAGCAGTTTGTGTCAAAGCCAGATGGCTTTCTGTTTCACCCCAGTATGGTTTAATTAACGTGGAGCCGCATAATGTGCTCCGGCTTGAGGCCTGTTCAGTTGCACAACATGGAATCTCCCAATATTGAAATGCCACACTGGAGAGCAATGAGGTTGACTAATGTTTCTGCAGTGAGCTGACAGATTTGATGATCATGGATATTTAAAGGAGAGGGAGGAGAACTTTTAGGGATAACATGCTATACATAGTTTTTGGCCCCATCTCTCAATGGTGAAGAATCAACTTAAAAAATTCTCAGAACCGGATCTGGAATCGGATCTTCACCAAAAATGAGCGTTGCCATCCTTGGCTGGTTACTTCGGAAGGAAGGCCCTGAAGAAATTTGGAAGGCCCTTGAGGGTTCTGGGTTGCTTTGGTATGACCAGGATCAATTGTGGTGAAGTGAACCGGTCATGATACTGTTGTTGTGCCAGTAAAAGCGAAATCACTGAACTCAGAATCACCTTTCTCCCCCTTGGCTCCATATCTTCCAGGGTCTCCTGGATCTCCTTTGTCACCCTTGATCCCAAGATGGTTCACGTTGCCATGGTTTGTAGGAGAGTATCCATCAATAGTTTCCACGAGAGGAGGTTGCAGGGGCTGCACATCAGGAGGGACCGTTCCCTGGGTAAGACAAGGAAGCTGATCATTAAATGGTTAAAAAATTCATTTTGTAAATGGATTGTACTTCTCCTAACCATCAACAAACTTCATTCAACATTATATATATATATATATCTATATATATATATATATATATATATATATATATATATATATATATATATATATAATGTATATATATGAAAAACAAAGACCCACCAACATCTCTCACCTGTGAGTGGAGGGAATAACCAATCAGCTTTCACCTAATGAATTAAACCCAGGTGGCTAGGATTATATAAATAAATAAATAAACTCCTCCCATGCTCTTCCAGTCAAAGAAAACTGCATAAAGCAACCATGAAAGGCTACCCAAGGTAAGCCCTTTTCTGTTCAAACCCTTCCCAGAGTTCCTCCACAAATACATAAATATATATGTATATATACTACACAAGATAACATCAGTGCTGCCAAAGCAGTTTCTTGACGAATGGTTATACTGGATGGTTTGCAATTGCCTTCCCAACAGTCATTTGGGCAGGAATTTGGAATTTGTTCATGGTGCTCCCAATAACTCGCCGATTCTTCACAAAAGACATCACGGGATCTTTAACATCCACCGTCAAATGCTGGCAGACAAGATGCCCAGTTTAACTTCCATCTGAGCGACGGCACACATATTGATGAATCACCTTGCATGTGAATCATCGAGATGACAGTTTATAGCTGGGTTGGGATTCAAACCCAGGCTCGACAGCTCCGAAGCAAGTGTGCGTACCTCTAGGCCATCCTGCCAGCCATATATAATATGCAGCGCACAAAAAACGTTTTCGGTCCTTTTGTCTGGCATAGTAAATATTTCTCAAATTAATTTGTTCACTACACTGTCAGCCACAGAACCTTCTGGAAAAGATGATCAGGAAACTGAACATATGAGTGACAACAAACTATTGCAACAAAATTAACTTTTGGGGAGTTGTTAATGCTAGGTTATTGGATCTTTAACGCATCTGAAATAACCTAATACTGACTGCTAGAACAAGCACCAGTGCAATACACTCCATCGAAGCCTGTCTCCACCTCGTTGCATTACCACTACTCCCAGCTTTTCTCAACAACCGCCCTCCCTCTACTATCGCATATTTTCTAAACACGCTTTATTCAACTATTAAAGAAATCTAACTCATTTTATTAGTTAATAGTTTAAATAAAATACAGGTTTTAAATCCACGTGTTGCAGTTATTGACATTTGCTGTAAATATATATACACATTACTCAACAAAACGTTTTGTTCAACCTGAAAAAAGAAATTCCCATGAAACCACTACCAGGAATTTTCCCAGAGATTACTCCAGCAGCGTTCAAATGAATTGTAGGGATCATGTTCCAATTAATGCTACCGACAAGGTTGGAGGTACAAGTAGTCACTTTGTTATATACATCATATGCACAGAAGAAGTCAAATCGTACCATTTTTGCGTATGTAACAAATAAATAACCACAGAGCAGGTAAAGGAAAAATGTTATAATGATGTGAAGTATGATAATACAATGTTACTTTCTGCTCCGAGACAACTTACAGAGTACGTGGCAGGTCTTCGTTCTGGAACATGGCCACTGCCTTCCTCGCCAGAACCCTGCCCAGGGATTGAACAATTATTGTATTGTGAGGGCTAAACATGGCTGGTTTGTTGTGGACTATACCCTCCATACAAACAGCTTACATTCCACAGCAAGATCTCTATTATAAGAGTTTATCAGCCCAGAGAGCTGGCACGTCACAACAGAGTTGCTGGAATTGCTCTGATTAACTGCAACTCTGTGACTAATGATGAAACATATTGTACTCCATTTATCAGCAGCTAAGTGTCAATTGAAGGCCTCACTCTGAACCATCAGCTCATAATTCTAAAAATTCAGTTTCAAATCCCATAGACTCCATGTATTTGTGCATTGTCTGCAAATGTCCTTGTAATTCACATTAAAGTACACCGATGTCCACTAATCTCTTTGTCCTGTATGCGAGTTGTCAAATGCACAAGCTTATCCATGAGCCTTAAATCAATGCAGAATGAACTAGAAGGGCACTCAGGTGGAGTGCATACCTTTGCCAGGCTAAACAGTTTAGGTTTCGTATCTCATTGATAGGCCGAATCTGAATCAGGATCTTCACCAAAATCCAATCAATTGGTCCAATCAATTAGCATTCTACATCCATGTGTGTGTGTGTCAAGGCACACACGTTGACAAAGCGCAAACACCACCCCTCCTACTCTCCATTTTCCTTTTGTTTTCCGTGGTCAGCATGACCAAAAGTGTTTCCGGCTACGTTTAAAGAAACCTACATACGTCAGCATGACGAGCAGTGTTGCTGGCATTCGTACACCATTTTGAATCAAAAAATTCAGAATTTGTCAATTAGTTTGGAACGAGTGGTTTGGTACCTTTCCTTCGTCCCGACTCGGCTCCTTTCCCCCTTCCACTCCCCTCAATCCTGTTTCTGCAATTTTTTGAAGTGAAAATTATTTTTCTGCAATTAAAATGCTTAATGTTTCATATATTTTTTTATATTTTGGTAATGGATTAAATCCATCCGTTATTGAATTGTTTTAATACTTGCTTCAGTTGATTTTGGAGATGGTTTGGGTATGTATTGCTTTTGAGATGGTTCTGTCCATCTCCCCCCCCCCCCCCCCACTCCCATGATCCTGGGCTGGTTTGGTTGAGTCCACATTTACATTCGATTTATTTTCTTAAAACGATTATTGTTCAATGTATTTATCAATTTTGCATTGCGTGCACTAGCCCAGAGACAAAGTAACTTCCTTGTATTGGAATCAACATCATCACTTCAGCATTTATTGAGTTAGGTCGGGCTACAGTTTTAGATTGATTTTAGAGGGGAAGAAAAAGTAAAAGTACAAATTGGCGATTTAACAATCTCTCGTTGTGTGACTTTAACAATGTATTTTGGTGTCTTTTTAAGTCGTGGTAGTTCAGAAAACGCTCGACAATAAAAGTTATGGATTTTAAATGCTTATGACGTCACACTTTAGGAGTTTATGAGTATCAGTGTGTACCTGGTGTTGGCTTAATGGTTAGGATGGTGTACTTTTGGATCCTCAGGTCCTGAGTTCAAATCCTGCTCAGCTGTTGAATTAATACCATACCAGGTGGGGTTAACTCAGCCCGTCATCCTTCCGAGGTTGGCAAAATGAGTGTCAGCATGCTGGTATCCTGTGTTGGAGTGGCGACCCATCCAGGATTGTGCCCAATAGCCAAGGAGACTGCTTAAGCAGCACCAATGCTCTGCACAGAGTATCGTCACAATCTCTCCTCCTCATTGTGTACACATTTGAATCGGTGGCCATTTTTTTCCTGAATTATCCCTCTTTATGGAGTACTACCATACTCCATGAATAACAAAAGAGGTTTTCATGCAATTTTCACTGCACTGGACCTTTAATGAATGTGGTTTGATGTATTGGAGCGTGACAAGACAGTTCAGTTGATGGCGTGCTCTCTTCTTAGCTGTCTGATTATATTTGATTCCCATAAGAATAAAGAACTGATGCTCTGGTGACATTATCGGCAAGGTAAAGCTGGCTGTACCATTTGAAATCATGTTGATTTTAAAGGTCCATGGAGTATTTTGCAAGAGTAAGTCAATGGGTCAGAACCATAACCATGTTATGGTGCAGACACTCTGAACAAGTGAGTTGCAACCTTGCTCTGGTTCCGACTATTTTTTTAATATATTTTTTTAACATGATCTTAGGTTCGGAGTGGAGCTGGAGCTGACACACACACAAGCTTGCACATCCTTGTCTGTGCCCAAAGGATGACATCAACTGATGAAGCAAATCATGTAAGAATGACCCGGTGAAGAATAATGTGCAAGTTTCAGAGAAGAATGTCACCTGTTCGTCATAGTAATCCTCATCTTCATCACAATGATGCTTGGCAGCCTTGGGATTGGCATGGATGACCATCTCCTGAATGTTACCCTGTAAGTCATAAAAATAAAAATAAATTAAATTCTTGTTTCATTCAATGAAGAATATCTGCATTGAAAATAAAATACTTATTAATTCAACAACACCAAAAACGTTTTCAGAGAATTCCTAAAAGTCCTGGATGACATTAAAATAGCCCCCAATGACCCTCGAGTTCACTTAGGCCCAGCTATATTTGATAAATAACACTGAACAACAAAATTTTTTTACTGGAGATGTGTAAAGTGATTTAGACTAATTTGGGTACGCTGATTTCAAAAATCATAACCGTTTTGCTGTATCACGTCAGGATTTTCAGTAACAGAAATATTCCCATTGCCTAGAAGTCAGGATTTCAATGAAATTTACAAAAATTCATTTATTCATTTATTTCATCATGAATGCTTCAAAATTATAGAAATTACAGAAAAACTCCACTAGAATGTAATTAAAAATGCTTTAGGCATTTGGCTTTGCGTTTGTGCTGCTCTGTGTCAGTTTCACGATGCAGGAACCAGCAGAAATCGCCCATCATGTTCGGGTTGTGCCGCCCTTGGTAACGCGTCTCCATGAGTGAAATCTCTTGGTGGAATCACTCGCCGTGCTCGTCCGAGACTGCTCCCAAGTTGTCAGGGAAGAAGTTCAGGTGCTGGTGTAGGAAATGGATTTTCAGGGACATCCTGGAGCCAAGTTTCCTGAAGGACTCCAGCAGCTGCTGCACTATTTCTTCATAGTTGTCCGCGCGCTCGTTCCCCAAGAGGTTGTCCGTCACAGCTTTGAAGCTCCTCCATGCTGCCAGCTCTTTGGGGTTTAGAGTTGTCGGAAAAGTTTCGTCCTTCATAATCTGTCGGATTTGCGCTCCAACAAAGACACCAGCCTTGATCTTGGCCTCCGACAAGGTGTTGCCAAACTTTTCCTTGAGGTATAAAAACCCACGCCCATTCAGATCCATTGCCCGTACAAAACTTTTCATCAAGCCGAGCTTTATGTGGAGTGGTGGAAGGAAAACCTTGGCTGGGTCGACAAGGGCGACATGCTTCACGTTGTGTCGACCAGGTACATGCTCTTTTCGCTCTTCCCAATCTTTCTTCGTCCAGTGATTCTTGTCGTCTCTGCTATCCCAGAGACAAAGGAAGCACATGTATTTCGTGTAGCCTGACTGCAGCCCTAACAACAGCGCCACCACTTTCAAGTCTCCGCAGATGTGCCAGTTGAAGTCATTGTACTTGATGGAATCAAGCAGCTGCCGCATAGTCTCATAGGTCTCTGTCATGCCGAACGCGTGAGCCAGTGGGACTGATGGTTTCTCGTTGCCATTGTGGAGCAAAACAGCCTTCAAGCTGTTCTTCCCCGAGTCGATGAAGAGGCGCCAGTCTGCAGGATCGTGATCACACCCAAGTTCTTTCAACAGACCGTTGATGTCACTGCAGAATGTCATCGTGTCTTCCATCTCAAAGAACTCAGCCATGTCTCTGTGATGTGCTCTGAACAAGGATATCTTGGTGTTAGGTTCAAGTAGATTCCACTGCTGCAGCCTTGATCCAAGCAGCTCTGCCTTCGCCTTTGACAGCGAGAGATCTCTTACAAGATCATTTAAGTCTCCCTGGTTCAGAAGGTGTGATTCTTGAGTGTCGGGTTCAAAGGGTTCATCATCACCATCCTCTTCACCACTGCTTACAGCTATGTTCTGATCAGCTGGAGGTATTGGAACGGGGTTCTCGTCATCATGAGGAACAGGTTTACGAGCAGAGACGCAGTCAGCGTACTTGATGTGACCTTTATTCTTCTTGTTGAAGCCGGCGATGCTTGTGCAGCAGAAATAACAATCATCATGATGATTCTGCGGCTCACGCCATATCATGGGCACCGCAAATGGCATGCTCGCGCGCTTGCCCACCAACCACTGAGTCAAGGTTGTGTGACAGCTTGTGCAGCAGATGTGTGGTGCCCAGCTCTGTTCTTGGTCCCCCACCTTACACCCGAAGTAGTGAAAGTAGGCGGCCTTCATTTTCACTGCTGTAGATATACTTCGCTGTTGATCTTTTTTGGTATACCGACCACAGACATAACAGAAGTTGTCAGGATGATTGGTACAGGAACGCCTACTCATCTTTATCTGAAAGAAAGAAATATAACACAAGTTAACAACAATTGTACGAAATAGACATGTTAAAGACATATGTAAATTTCATTGAAATCCTGACTTCTAGGCAATGGGAATATTTCTGTTCCTGAAAATCCTGACGTGATACAGCAAAACGGTTATGATTTTTGAAATCAGCGTACCCAAATTAGTCTTAATCACTTTACACATCTCCAGTAAAAAAAAATTTTTGAAATTTGTTGTTCAGTGTAATCATTCATCGTCCAGAAAGGATGTTAATCACCAATTTTGATCAAAATCCCATTGGATAAAGTATCTGATTAATGGCTAAAAAAGATGTTTTCAAATCAGCATTTTGATCTCATGATGACCCACTGAAAATGTGAGTTTATGGATGTCTTGAAAAACTTGACAAACAAATGCAAGGAAGGTTTCATGAAATCCCACCATTGTTTTTGGAGAAATTTCAAATTCTGTTGATGTACAAACAGGAGATGTCCAGTGAGACAATAATTCCAATGGGTTTCCTCGAAACCAGTTACAGCCACCAATATAATAAAACAGTCTCAAGGAAGTTCCAGTAAAGGAAAATACCTTCAATATCTACCTACCCCTGGAACAAGAATAATAATTATGGAGTTTGTATGAACAGCAAGGGCATCAGCACAATGCACACATCTTTGAGGTAGCAAGGGACAACAAACACATCGGACAGCTGACTCCCTTGCTGGTGCAATGGCTAAGTGCTTCCAGTTCTGGAGGTGAGGCCCACTTGATACCACAGGTGAACCGACCTGAGAACAGTCACGACGGCACGACAGTATGCAGCTCAATTATGGTCACGTGATAGTTAGGCATGGCAATTATGGTCACGTGATATGATCGCCGGAGGAGACACTGATGCCACCGACTCGACACGACACGACCTTCCCTTCTTATCTATGGTCGGCATTCAAAAAATCCTCGGAACCAGGTACGCAGAATAGTCCAAGAAATGCCGGCGCTGCGTTATTCATTCCACTCGAACTGAAGTTAGCTTGAGGAACCTTTGTTATTGTAAATTTATAATAACAGGAGAAAAAAAAAGTTTCATTTTGAAAATTCAAATTTTGATGTTTATGGAACCATTCATATTTTCCTTATTGTTTTTCTGCTTTGTTAATAGAGTGTCCTGGGATAGTTTTACCGGCGAGGTGGTTTAGAACTCATCAAAGCAGCCTATTCAAGTCCACTGCAGGACAAAGGCCTTCCTCAATTTGTGTTGAGGGGTCTAGGGTATGCTCACCATGCTTGCCAAGTGCAGGCTGGCTCGAATGAACAGCCGTGGGAATCAAACCCACACCAGCCAATGGAGAAAGAAACAAGTGTTCAACTACTCGACCATGCAGCCAGCTTTTGTTATATTATTATTATTATTATTATTATTATTATAAATTACTCAAATTAGTTACAGTCTTACAGAGTAGTAAGGGCACATTGATTCCACATTCAAAATCACATTATTAAATAAGAACAATACAGGTTACAATAAACAACAACAACATCGTTTTTTAAAATTATTTAACAAACAATCTTTACCTTGTTTTATGTATAATGAGAACATTATATCAACAATTCGGCAAATTACAATCTGTTTTCATGAATTAAAGATTGGCAACAAAAAGTCAAACTTATATTCAGCCACAGCTATAAAAATGAAAATGATTTATTTGGTCCATTTTATCTTCAGGAACCTTTAATATGAAATACCAGGTCAAGAACAGAAGCTTATTCTTTGTTCACAAACACAAAGGCAACTGTTACACAGTGATGAGGTTCAAACG
>NC_140968.1:12496773-12524273 GCF_056783735.1 Eptatretus burgeri
GTTCAGACACAATTGTGCAACTTGCATTTACACTGTATCGAGAGAATATATATTAAAAAGGGTCTTCTGGCTAAACAGTTACATAGGTTCCATCATTAGGTATGAGCTGAGCAGAGCTACAGCCTCTACATATCTGTAGGATTGCAGTACAGCCAATACTGGGAAGAGGATAATTTAATTCTCAATTTTATCGATCAGTCCACCCCGGAGAGGGAACATCCACGGACACAAGTTTCAGGCTTGTTGGCCCTCGTCAGTATGGAGCAGCAGCTCCTCCCCAGAGTAAACTGGTCAAATCCTCCAAGATATAAAGTCGAAATTACTGTAGTGGGTACCAGGAAGCAAGTGCCACACCAGCTACTGACAAACAGGAAAAGCCTGCCACACATTAACCTGTCTGTGCTACACAAAACAGTTCTGCAAGCAGCCAGGATATTAAAATTTTTAAAAGGCTCTTCTGGCTAAAGAGTTGCTGTAAAAGCACGAGTCTTTCCTTGCACCTCTAACTTGTACAACCTGGTGAAATAGCCATTCCTTTCCGACTGTCCAATGACTGTCTTTTTGGTCTTGATAGTGAGCCAGATAGCAGCTGGACAATTTTCATACACAAAAATAATTCCCAGTCATATTTGCTTCTACCAAATGCCATTGTAAAACAACACAAGCAGCCAGGAACATTCTTTGAAAGTCATTCTTCCAACGGCTCAGTGGGCCGACTCCATGACGTTGTAGCTTAAATGTAGCAGTAAGTGGTGAAAACAGCAAAGATAGCTGTATATGCAACAAGTGCTAGTCTGTGAACAGCTTTTTAATCCCATCATGTGAATCTGGTTAGCCATTGGCTAAATGTCACATGAATTATCAACGGAGCCACTGTGTCCAAAACAAACAGCCTTTCTTTCCGATGCTCGATGAGGTCAGACCAGAAACCAGAATGTTATCTCTAACGTAGCCTAACGACTTTCATCGTGACTGCAAATTATTTTGCATTACATTGTTAACGTTATACTAATTTTATTCATTCAAAAAAAAAATTGCATTCACAAAAATCCCCTTAAGCTGATTGCAGGCAACAAGTGGACAAATAATTGTTACAACTACAGATTGAGATGAATCGTCAATGGATCATCCTTGCTTGTAAAGTGAAGCCCACAAATATGTGCAATGTTTAAGCGATATCGTATAAAAGCAAAACCTGATCAGACTATGCTTCTGTATCTTCGTCAATCGGTATTAATCAACTGAAAGCTAACAAAGGCATGCTAACTCGGATGGGATGGGGAGCAAAGTGAAGCTGTTGTTGAGCAATAATCCTTTTAAAATCGGAGCAACAGGTTGTATCTATGAGTTTTTGTGGCAGGTTAAGAAAAATCATATGTAGTGTTGTGGGAATGTCTTTTAGGGGATAACTTGGCATAGCATAGCAATAGTTATTTCCCATTGTGCCTGTTTAGAATAAGCATGAGGAAATTTAATCATGATATCAGGATTATGCGTCGTAATGTGAAAAAAAGCTATTGTCTTCCCTCCCAACGTGTGGTCTAAAACCGCTGTTCCGTCACATCCTTTTCATGTTTTATCCCTTTGTAATGCGTCTTTTTGCATGTTCTTTCAAGCGAGTCGACAGGCCGTTGGCACAAGTAAAGACAGGAAAATGCTGCCATGACGAGAGAAAGCACACCACCAATCAGGGTAAAAGGTCATAAGGGATATCCCATCCACAAAATGGGTTCTGGGTTAATGGCAGCCAAGCGGGTTGGGGCTAGCAGCATCGTAGCTTGAGATGGGGGCTAAAACTATAAAAGGTGGGGTGCAAACAGAAGGGGGGGAGGAGATGCCTGGTGGTCGTATGGCAGCTTAGCTGCCGGGATAGCTATCATTTCTTGAGGCGCGACTGTGTTGCTGATGCAGTGCCCCTCTTCCAGTACACACACTGGAACTGGTACTCATTTCGCCGACCTCGGAAGGATGACAGGCTGAGTCAACCCCCGGTGTATTAATTCAGTGGCCGACGGGGCTTGAACTCAGGACCCTAGGATCCCAAGCCGCCACCCGAACCACTAAGCCAACACCAGGCAAGGAGATGCCTGAACTTTGTGGGGGAAGCTGTGCACAGAATCCCTTGGGGGTTTCTCCATAGCACGCACGCATCCGCTAGAGCCTTCCACCACACTCCCATCGGAGACCACGCCCACTCCCCCTCCACCCCCCCCCCACTTCATGCCAGCTCCTGCTTGCAGACAAACTTTTATTTTCTGTCGGGGGCCATATCTCCACCTCGGACTCACTGCATCCAGTCGGGCACAGCCTTCAGTATCTCTGTCTTGTAATTCAGGACTTAGCAATCGTTCGTTGTTCAGAGCGTGTCTGGGGTTAATATAAAGACTTGTACTGCTTCTATTTGGATTCCTGCCAATTTTGCTTGTAAATGCGCCATTAAAAATTCACTTGGTCTCAGATTGATTCGAGTGTCCTGATTGCAAGTTTTATTAGCTAACACGTCTGTTAAAGGACAGATTGGGTTTGGGCGATTAGCATCCAATACAGAAACATGCCTGCATCTGAGCAACCAGCGTTTGGATTGCCACTTTGGGTAATCGGGCACATGGCGCCGATCGGCACATCTCCTGACCAGCTTGGGCGTTCCGCTTGAGCAAGGTAACGTGGCAAACAGGCCTGTGACCCTCCTCAAAGTGCCAATATCAATTGGCCAGAGTTTCCGCTTTGACACAGCTCATCGAGATTCAGATCAAGCAACTGGGAGTTATTGAGCAAAGTTATTCGCTGCCGATGGCCTCAGGTCCAGGTCAGTTTGAGAGAAACCGGGGATTTCCCCCTCGTAGTAGGCTCGAGCCCCAAGACCGCAAATATATATAAATAAATATATATATATATATATATATGTATATACATATATACATACATGTAGTTACATGAAACCTCGTTCACCAACAGCATAGAAGCAATTTCAGCCACATTTGTTAAAAGTACGTATAATCGATTTATACTCGGCATACCTACCTGTCGCTTCGCTGATGGGATAAATCAAAAGACAACATGTTGTACTTCACAAACATATTGTATATCTATCTGTGAATCTCAATGAGGACCTAAAATTAAGTGAAACACATGATAACAGGACCTTTTATAACACGTAGTTGGTGTTGATGCTGTCCTGTTGGTTGTGGTTGTTGTTGTTTGTGTGCTCTTCCTTGTATTTTTCCATATTTTTATATTGCTTCGAGAAGTATTACTGTATATAATTTTGTGTGCCCCCTCCGAGTCCTTCGAAAGCGTTCCTGCTGTTATGGAATAAATGTTTCCGTTGGAACCGCCACATTGAACTCCCATTCCGGGAAGACGTGCTTTTAAAACAGAAACCTTTGTTTGTGTTATGTGGTTTGTGTTGGGGAGAACGATCCATCACCATAACGATTTTGAGAATGCACAACGCACATACCTGATACTTCGTCGGTGAACTATAAAAACTTTCCTTAGGTGTATTGTTCTTGCAATAAAAACCCAAATACGTTTTGGATTGAATGTCTTGGTGGCGATTATTATCAAATGCAATTGAAGCAAGGCTATCGTAGCTCAACTGCACGAGCGAGTTCATCCAGATTAGGTTTCACAAATAACTTTCACAAAATGCGTGACGTCATAACCTTTTAGTTCACTTTCCAATGCCATTTCAAACACTTCATACCTGTTGTTGTATATTTTGGAAGCAGCCATATCTCAAGCATTGCACAAAATAAACTAGAAGGGCACTCAGTGGAGCGCATACCTCCGCCACGTAATACCTGATCCATGAGGACATATCATATAATACCTGATCCATGATCCAATCAATACATTTTTGAAATATCATGCTATACAGGACGACATCGTTTTTGGCCCCATCTCTCAATGGTGAAAAATCACTTTAAAAATTAAATAATTCTCGTATCCAGATCTGGATTCGGATCTTCACCAAAATCGAATCAATTCGTCCTTGTTTTGTTTATGCGTCGACACGTCCCATTGGTAACACGCCCATCTTCCAGACGGGGATGGAATTCATGTAATTGGACTGTGTAGCGAAGGGCATGAACAATGAGATGTGATTCAACTGTGCTGTTCCCACCCCTCTCCCTGCAAGCCCCCTTTCCCCCCACACACACAACCCTCCCACTCAGACGCACACAAACAAGGCTGCATTGTGATCGTACCATTGTTTCCCCATGGATTTCCCTTTAACTTCGTGAGCAGCTGGTGGCAAAGCTGGATTTCAGTCGAAGTTTGGCTTCATAATCCGGTTCAAGACAAGACCTTCACCAAGGAAAGGGTCTTATATGGGGTCATTCAAAAAGTTCGACCAAAGAAGAACTCAGAATACTCCAAGATACAACAAGATATTGTTACGGTTCTAGGAACCGTATGCATACAAACATACAGTTGTCCCGAAGTTAGTTATTCCATTAAGTATATGTGTAGATAGATCCCTACCTTGTGTTTAGTGGGGAGACACTGGGGTGTGTTGCGATGGCTTTTAGTTAGGTTTATAAATCATTTCTCCCCTTTTATTTTGTACCACAGTATCTTCCTCTCGCCTTCCGAAGCAAAATCTTTGGCAGTACCTTTTTGGTGAGTCCGGACACGCGTGGAGTGGGCGGGCTTCCCGGAATGGCCGAAACCCCGCCCAGAAAGGGCGGACCCATGGAAGCCCCGTCCAATCAGGGCGGACAGTGACGTCAGCTTCACCAAGACCCCTCCCCGCTGAGGGAGATCTATAAATTACGAAGCAACCCTGAGAGCGTGGAGCGTTGGAGTGAGACAGTTCGTCAGCTAGTAGCGAAAGAAAGGAGGAAGGTCATAGAGTGGTTGCGCTCTTTGGGGGGCGTTCGTTTTGAGTGCGAGAGAGCTGGGAAGACCTCGACCCGACCTTGACCGGGTCTCTCGTTGGGTCCTGTCTGCAGCCCTGATCCCCGCCTCGGACTCCGCTCTACTCGATCCGGGCTCCTTCGCAGATACGGTCTCCACGCGTGCCGCCGTGGACCGAGCCGCACGACCATTGACAGGTGCCGCACCACGGAGCATCCCTTCCCTCCAACGTTCAGGTACCTGAAAGAATTGCGACCTCAGCTCACCTCCCTCTCTGGCTGTGGGGGTCCCTTTGCCATACATCTGGGTTTATTTTCGTCTGAGTGTGTGGCGCCATCTTTAAGTAGAACTGCATAAGTGATTTTATTTGATCATTGTAAATCTTGCCTGTTTTATTCCCGTGTAAGTCTGCTCTGTGTCCTTCTTTTGTAAGTTGATTGTAAATAAATTATTGTAGAAATGTTCCCAGTTCGCTTTTGTCTTTTCCTTCATTGGTCCAGCATGGTTCGGATCTGAGTTTAGCCAGGTCTTTATCCCTGATAATCTGTTCATTCTTGCCGGTACGTTCCTGGCAGGTCCGCTCGGCTGCATCCGAACCGGAAAGATAGTTGGTAGTTAGTAAAGTCATCCAGTTCGGGGAATGCGTACCGAGGGTATGGTTCCCCGGTAGTCTAAACCGCGTAGTTAATTAGGTAAATTGATTCGAGACAAAAAGACCCTACGCCACGCGATTGAAGTATTGGCGTCCACGGTCGGCAAAGCGACCCGCCGCGTCACGGAATTATCCGTGAGCGACGGCCTACAATTCCGGGAGTCCGGTGGGAGAAGACGTAACTTCCCCCACCTAGTGGCATTCTCGCCACCGGTCCCCAGCCCGCAACAATATTTATGTTTATCAAAAAGTAGAAATAAATAAATAAATAATGTATTTAATAAATAATTACCGAAACTAATAAAATAGCCTGTCTGTAAGTGCGTGTGGGTGTCTGTTTGTCAGTGCCATAGCTCCATGATGATGACACCTTGTAACTTGAAACTTTTAAAGCATACTTAGGGGACCCCAAGGTGTGTACCTGGGTATAATATTTTTTAATTTGGTTTAAAAAAAATGTAATTGTTTCTTTTCATCATTAGGGATGGGTACTTTTGCTAGCAACTATATATATATATATATATATATATATATATATATATATATATATATATATATATATATATATATATATATTGTTACGTTTGAGGGGGGGTATGCATTCAAAGGGTAATTAGGATGTTTAATTAGGTATGCCATGCTGTTCGAGTTTACCAGGATCTCGGTGTAATAAGTAGCAATTCAGTGGTGATAAGTTGTCTAGTAAATGTTCATTTCTTCAAGGGGGAAATGATAATTGTCACGTAATTAGATAGGGATACGGGATAGGGTAAGTGTGTCTGCGTAAACCCCTTTTAGTAGTCCCTGGAGGCTGGCCGTGACGTCACAGGACAGGGCTGCGGATGGCTCCGCCCCGTAATCACGATTGGCGGAAGGCGACGGCGGTGGGCCAATAAAACGGCTCGATTGGAAGTGACGAGGACGGGAGGATAAAAAGGTTCTGTTCGGGGTCGAAAAGAAAGAGGAAGAAGATCGGGAGAAAAGATCGTGTTTTTTTGGTGTGGAGGCTGTTGCGCGGGAAGCGTACTTGTTGTTGTGCTGATTCGA
This sequence comes from Eptatretus burgeri, assembly GCF_056783735.1. Lineage (NCBI taxonomy): Eukaryota > Metazoa > Chordata > Myxini > Myxiniformes > Myxinidae > Eptatretus > Eptatretus burgeri. The sequence goes on from NC_140968.1 coordinate 12,503,336, forward strand.
TCGTGTTCTTCATCGTGTCTTGGAGCCTTGCCGAGCCTCGTGCCTCACCTTGGTTGGATCTGGGGTTCTGCTGACTCGGAGTACGGGGTCGAACGGCGGGCGGACCTGCCTCCCTCTCCTGCTTGCAATTTGGCGCCAGAACTGGTTCCCTGGCGGCTGTGAGCGGACTTGGGCCAGGACCAGGAGGTCGACAGCACCACGGTTTCTCCTGCCCCCCCTGACGAGAGCAAGGCCAGCTCGTCCGACGCTGATCCAGGGACAGTTGCGTCCACACCACGGTCCAGCCTGACCACCAGAAATAGCTACGTTTTGTGTGTGTGTGTGTGTGTGTGTGTGTGTGTGTGTGTGTGTGTGTGTGTGTGTGTGTGTGTGTGTGTGTGTGTGTGTGTGTGTGTGTGTGTGTGTGTGTGTACTTGGCGCCTTAGAGGGTTTGAGAATTGTATATTCATTGGAATTGTCTGTGTTTTCCCCACGCCCGATCCCACACCATCCCGTCGAATCGCCCCGGATCCCTTTTCTTGCTGAGTCTGGTTATTTCTGGTTAATAATAAAAACAAATAAACATCATCAACTCAGTGAAAAGCGACTCATGCCACCACCCGTTTGCGGTAGAGCGATTAGAACCGCCATGTTTGGGTTATAAATAAATAAACCGCCTCCATCGTTTCGGCTCATTCTACGTTGGCGGGACTGTTCAAGTCCCGTGGACGTCACATTGGTGTCAGGGTGTTGGATGTTCGAACCCCTCTAAATTATATTTGGTATCGGGAGAATATACCAAGATTAAAATCTCGCCACGAATTGGAATATAAAATTATTACAGAAAAGCGCGCGAGCGTGGGAAAATTTTGGCGGGACTTTTCAAATTTAAATTAATTGGTGGCAAACGGGACTTCTGCACCATGGCGGATGTGCAGATGTTTGAGGAGGAAGGCCACGTGTCTGGCAGCGAGTCGGGGGAAGAAGGGAGAGACGGGGGTAGGGTTGGAACCTCCCCCATTCCGAGTGTGGACCGTGCTTCATCGCCCGTAACGGGGCCGGCAGCGCCGGAAACCGGTGCGATGACGATCCAGACACTGTTGGAACGTTTAATAGCGGACATGACGGTACAAATGGCAAATCAATTCGTGACACAGAGGGCAGAAATGACGGCACAGGGGGCAGAGATGGCGGATCGATTGAGGGTAATGGGGGAACAGTTGGGTGCACGGATTGATTTAATGAGGGATGAATTGGGGGAAAAGATGGAGAAAATGAAAACTGAGATGCAGGAGTGTGTGGATGTTAAATTGGGAGAAATACAAAGTAAATTCGAGGATAGATTGGAGGAAACAAAGGTAGAAATTACATTGGAGGGGGAAAATATACGAAAAAAATTGGTAGATAAAATTGATGCAACGAACATTCGGGTTGATAAAGTGGATGAAAGCCTGGAACGTCATCGTGCCTGTGTGGATGCTCGTATGCAGCTGCAAGTTGAAGAGTGGGGAGAGCTGAGGAAGCAAGGGATGAATTTGGCGGAGGAGGTAAAAGGATTGGAGGCTCGTTTGGACGAACAAGATAAAGTTATGAGCCAAGATGAAGTCTTGGATAAAGGCCTGGTAGAGCCGTCTTTTGTAAGTAGAGTGTCCGGGTTGGTTGAGGAGCAGCTACAAACTCGCGACGGAGCCTTGGAGGAGGTTGTGCGGGCCCAGAAGATCCTGCGGGAGGAGGTGAATCGGTCCATTCAACGTTTGGAACAGGAGGCAAAATTGACCCATGAGACCCTCACCACAAAACATCTTTGGCCACAGTGGGCTCCGAAATTGGATACGCAGCCACAAGGGTGTTGGATCCCTGGGCTGGATTCGGACAAGGGAGAAACTGAGAAGCGGGCCACCGTAAAAGTGATCCCCCTGGTAAATTTCGACGGGTCAGGGAGCATTGAAGCTTTTCTGACGCAATTTGAGTGTATTTCCCGACTAAACGGGTGGAATGAGCAGGAACGTACAGGGAATTTGGTGGCAACGTTGCGGGGACCAACCGCAGATGTGTTAAACGTGATCGCGGAGGGGATGTTGACCAGCTCCCACATTTGCGAGGCGTTGAGCCGTCGGTTTGGGTTTGCAGCGAACTGTGATCTGGTGCGGGCCCAGCTCCAGCACCGCAGATTAAAGCCGGGTGAGACAGTGCAGGAGCTGGCACAGGACATTTACCAATCAGTCAGGATCGTGTATCGGGACCTTACAGTGGAGGCATGGGACAGACTGGCACTCGAGAAATTTTTAGCTGCTCTTCCTGACCCTGAGGTCCCAGCGCTAGTGGAGCTACAGGATCCACCCACCGTGCACCGAGCGGCCAAGTGCGCGGCCAGGCTGGCCTCGTGGAGTCGGCCGGGTCGGGTTCCAGAGAGGCCATCGGTGACGATCCGACAGGCGGAGATCCAGGATCAGGGAGGGGGGCTGGGAGAAATTGGCATTACCCAAATGCTTCAGAGGATGAATCCTCCTGCTGAACCGCCAGGTCTATCCGAGGTGCCCTTACATAGGTCGAGTCCGGAAATCACTGTCGGGGGTCGGGAAGACTAGATTGGGCTGAGCATATACAGCCATGCTCAGCTGCTGAGATTGTGGCGAAGTGCCCTCCTTTGGTGGAAAAAAATGAATTGTGGGAAAATTGGCATGGGTTTGTAAGTTCTGCTGGGTTTTAGAGTGACAATCGGGACAGTGGGTAATTGGAAACAAAGCGGGCACGAGTGGCTGTCCAATGGCTGGTGCGTGGATCGGGTGAGAAGTGCTGTGTGAGTTGTTTCAAGTTAAGATGTGAAATGTATGGTGCACACGTTGATTTTTTATTGGACATGGTGTGGTAACAGGGAAGGTCATGGTCGGTGAAGTGTTAGAAATGCAGGTGTCACATGTAAGGCCGATGGGGTTGGGTTGTCATGTGGGTTTTGTGGGTGGGGATGATGTGCTTGTCCACAGGGATTGCTGAAGCTCACGGTGAGCGTGAATTGCGACCCCCTTCAAGGAGATTCACCACCTGGTGGCTAATGGTGACAGTGTCTGGAGGCAACTGGGAGAGGGTCTGGTTGGGCGACCAAGGCGGGTAGGACCTTGGCGACCCAGGAAGGCCAGAGGAGCCAGTGAGACCCCTTCCAGAGTGTTGTACGGGATTAGAGCTGATGGCTACCAGGGGGGAGGGAATCAAAGGGAGCGGGGCAGAGAAACGTCCGGATTGGATTAAAGCTTACCTGTGGGCATGGTTGCACCTGAGATGCCCCCATCATCTTGTGGTAACCCACCCCACGGCCACGACGGGATTCAGCCTGCATGATTAAAATGAGGACCATGACCTAGAAATGTGATGATGACCATGGTGTGAGTGTTGTGAAGATGTATGAGTCCCACTCGATCCCGCACAACTTGACATGTGCAGCAAGGGCATGATGTCCGCATAATTTTGGGTCAAGCAAATTTGAAAATTGGCTCCCCAGGTAACGCTGGGTCTATTAGCATCCACTGGGGGAGGCGGTCAAGTGTAAATATCCTGTGAATAGTGTCGTTAAGGCTTAGAGTAGGAATGTAAAGTATAAGTGTTTTGTTTTAGTGGAACCTTTTGTTTCCCCTCCCCAGATCACTGGAAGAGTGTTTGGCAAGAGCGATGATCCAGAAGATGGAGTGCAACTTCGCTCAGTGCTCTCATGTGATAAAATAAAATAAAAAAAAAACAAAAAAAACGAATGATTGTTTCGGCGAGGATAAGGCCATAAGGGTATACATATGTATGTATGTATATGTATGTATGTATGTATATGTATATATATATATATATATATATATATATATATATATATATATATATATATATATATATATATATATATATATATATATATATATATATATATATATATATATATACATATATATATATATATACACACACAAGCCTGGTGTTGGGGCAGTGGTTAGGGCAGTGGCTTGGGACCCAAAAGGTCCTGAGTTCAAGCTCCGTTGGGACACTGAATTTATATATATATATATATATATATATATATATATATATATATATATATATATATATATATATATATATATATACGTGTATATATAAACCAAGTCGAAAACACCAGGGGGTTGACTCAGCCTGCCATCCTTCCGAGGTCGGCGAAATGAGTACCAGTTGTACTGGGCCTGGTGTATGCCCCGGTTAGAATAGGTGTACCATATCCCTGTGTGTCGTAAGAGGCGACCAGGGTTGCGTCAGGAAGGGCATCCGGTGTAAAAAAAACTATGCCAAATCATTATGCGGACAACAAAAAATGGAGACGGTTGATCCGCTGTGGCGACCCCTATCGGGAGCGAGCCGAAAGAAGAAGAAATATATATATATATATATATATATATATATATATATATATATATATATATATATATATATATATATATATACATATATATATATATATATATATATATACATATATATATATATATATATATATATATATATATATATTATGGTGTGTGTAGGTGTGCATGCACATACATGTCTGAATGAAGAACTAGTGTTGATCTGGATCAGCTGACAGGCAGAACAATGGATGGAATTAACAGGATGTTGATTGAGGTGCATGTCTGGTGTTGGCATAATGGTTAGGGTGGTGGGTTTGGGATCTTCAGGTCTTAAGTTCAAATCGTGCTTTCCATTGAATTAATACCATGTGAGGTTGATTCAGCCTGTGAGCCTTCTGAGTTTGGCAAAATGAGCACCAGCTTGCTGGGATGATTGAGCCATTTGAGTATCCTGTGTTCGAGTGGTGACCTGTCCAGGATTGTGGCCAATATCCCACGGGACTGCTTTGGCAGCACAAATGCTCTGTATGGAGTGTGGTCCCAATGGAATTGGATTTTTTTGGGGGGGGATTGAGGTGTGCTTCCTGTCGTGGGAAGAAAGGAATGGCTGATGTTTCAGACATGAACCCTTCGTGGCAGCAAAAGCGGGTTAACGCCTGAAATGTCAGCTTCTCCTTGCTTTCCACGGTGGCTGGCACACCTCATTTCTCCTGTTGCTTATACGAGTGTGTGTTGAAAAGTCATCTGTACTATAAGAGCCGTGTGTGTGTGTCACCATTTTTCTGAGAGATGGCTGAAAGAATCTCTGTCAAACTTTCAGAGGTTCATTAGTGAGTGCCAGGGAGTGTTGTCGGCCAAAGGGAGTGTTTTAGGCCAAAAAACAAAATTGAAAACAAAAGTTGGATTTTGGGGGAATTTTGTTTTTTATATCGTTCTGTCGTGGCTAAGGCTTTGTAGCTTTGTGAAAGGTAACATTAAATAATCCCCAACCCCATTCCTTAGTGGGTGGAGGGAAGTATGTTAGGCCCCCACAAAAAAATACTTGGGCAATACCTGTGTGCGAGTGCCAGACGCCGCTATACCTTTAGACTCCTTGACACCCCGAAGACCTCTAAAGACCTGAAGACTGTTTCGATCCTGAAGACAATTGAGACCCCTCAGACCATCAAGACCCCTAAAATCCATAAGACTCCCAAGAACCTTAAGACCCCCCCAAGATCCCCAAACACCCTTTGAGACTCCAAAAACCCTAAGACCCTCGATCCTTAAGATCCCAATACCTTTACTAAAGACCATTAAGACCCACAATTTTTGGGTGAAAAATACGCCTGTTCGAATGAATAACTGTCAAAGAACAATTTACACTGAACTGAAGACCATGGATCTCAAACTACAAGTGTAAATGAATGGCTGCTGGATGTGAATGGCTGTAGATGCTCCTTTCTTTGAACACAGGAAATCCTTTGAATTACACTTTCAAGCGAGACACTGATAAGGGATGAGTGAGATTAGTAAATAATGGTCTCATTCATGATGTGTGATACTGTTCGATCTTGAAACTGAGGTTTCACTGTGAGTTGGGGTGGAGTCAAGACAACCTAGTGGAAAGTCATTTCCAGGACTATTCCCTCCAAAACTTCATTTGGTAAGTGTCTTTTCTCGATATATTACGAGAACAGAAAATAATTGTAGCATTTTATATTTTTACATCTTTTATTGTTTTTAGATCCTCGTGGAGGATCTCTAAGTCTTACTCACGTTGTTGTTCTTGTGGACTTTTTTGTTTCACAGCCTACAGTTTTCATCGAAACTTCCTGAAACTTGGCGTATACATGTAAAAATACCCTGCGCAGACAGTAACCATCTCGGATTTTGAAAACTCCTCCAAGAAAAAAAAGTTATGACGTCAAAATATCTCCACTAATGGAAATCGCCTAAAAAATTATCTCCGAAACTAGACAAGCTTTTTGAATTCTGTTTGCAGGAATCGAACAGGGCATTAGCAGAGATTAATTAGCGCGCATATGATACATCACTATGACGTCATATCCAATTTTTTATGACGTCATTCCTATTTTTTGACATTTTTTTCTTTCACAACCCAGAGTTTTCATCGGATCTTCGTGAAACTTGCCATGTATATGCAGAAAGCCCACGCGCAGGCAGTAACCATCTCCGATTTTGGAAATTCTTCCGAGAAAAAAGTTGACGTCATAATATCGCCGCTAATGGAAATGGCCTATACCATTATCTCCGAAACTAGGCAAGCTGTTTGAATTTTGTTTGCGGGAATCAAGCCGGTCATTAGCACAAATAATTTATCGCAAACCTGAAACACCACAATGACGTCAAATTGGTTTTTATGACGTCATCATTAAGAGGATGAGGATCTTAGCTCATTTGAGCTTGTTTTTAGGACAGTGACGACTAATTGTCAGGTGACACCTGAACGGTAAGTTCGATTTGGACGTGGATGGTATCGAAATGTGTGCAAGACGCTGGAGAAAAATGTCATGAGAGGAGAATTTGAAATTGCAAAATATGTCGGTGGGGGGGGGGGCTCCCAGGCCCCCCAGTGCAGTTAGAGTTAAGACCCTTAAGACCCACAAGACCCTTGAAGACTTCGAAGACCCGCAGGACCATTAAGATCCTTAAGACCATCAAGACCCTAAAGACCCCCCTCAGTTCCTGAACACCCCAAGATCCCTCAAGACCCACGAAGACTTTCAAGAACCCTTATACCTGTAAAACCCTTATAGACCTCGAAGACCCCTTTATCTTGAAGAACCTTTGGACACTTCAGACACCTTTAGACTCCTTCACACTCAAGACCATTTATCCCATTTACACCTCTAGAACCTTTAGACTCCACAGACCCTTAAGACCATTACAACCCTTAAGTCCCAATTGGCTCCCTTTAGACCCCTTTGACCTAAACACCATTTAGACCCCCTTTCAACTTTCGGACATGGTAGATAGCTTGGACCCTTGACCATTTAGAGCTCGAGATCACATAAACCTTTTTAAGACGCTTTTTACAAGCTTGAGAGATTAGACCCTTTCAACCCTTCAGACCATAACTATGAAACGGACCCTTTAGACATTTAGACCGTCTAGAACCTTTTAGGTGCACACCACACAACACATCTGTAGTCTTCTTAAAAAATACAGACTATATCTTTTTTTTTAGCAAGTAATGCGCAAACTCGACTCACCTAGAGGGTACCTGCTGTTCTTTCTCTCCAAAACAGGGAAAGATATTCGAATAAAACAAAGCGCAGTCCGCAACATGAGTTCTTCCCAACACTGTGTGCGAAGTTTCATAATTCTGACGTTCGATGTCTCGGTGCTACGTTCGTCAAGATGGCAGAGTTCAGCACCACCTTGTCGGTGCACTGGAGAGATGACTGGATTTGAGAGTTGGGTGCGCTATTACGATCCTGAGAGCAAGGGACAGTCAAGTGGAGTACCGCTAAAGAGGATCGCCAGCCCTGACTTGGCTCCGTCAGATTTTCATCTCTTTCTCCAAATTTGAGGAACACCTTCGTGGAGAACGTTTTCCTTCCGACGACGATATCAAGGCTGCTGCGAAGCGCTGGTTCAGTCAGCAGGACCCACAGTTCTACCATAATGGCATCACATCAAACTACTTGTACATTGACACGAATGTGTGGACCACAGTGGTGATTATGTTGAGAAATAAATATGCACCATGTATTAAATAATTTCATGGCCGAACCGTAGCACGGAGAGGCTCAACGTTTTGGGTATAGGTGCTTCAGAATCTTGGCAAGGTTTGAAGCGACCACAGGTTTGCATTTAAGTCTGTTTAGAGGCCATTTAAGGCCGTGATATAAAGTGTGTCAATGGGATGTTGGGTCAAGTAGTGTGGTGCAAGCCCCCGGGTGAAAGGTAACCACCATGAGGCCAATAACTCCATAGCTTTTCAATGTCCAACATGTACCGAAGCCACCGCCGGGAAAACCTCACCCAGCCAAGTAGCACCGGGTACCCCCCCCCCCCCACGGGTAGCCCCTGCTAGTATAACCCATTTCTTAATTTTAAATGCCAAGTCCAATGCTTCATTGTGGTAATACATGTCTGCTAATGTGAGATTAAGGCCAATATCTGCCCAACGTGATGCACCAGCGATAACGTTGCACTGCACTGCTATCCAGTTGAGTTACCTTTTGGACACGTGTGCAAGTGTGGACCCGCTGTTAGGAGAGGTTATGAACTTAAATGGTCAAAATGTTGGTCATGAATGGAGTCGTTGGGCTCGGTCCTCATCCTTTTATCAATAAATTCGTTCGGCAGCTCCATCGTTAATGAGGTTATTCATTGGGGAATACGAGCGACACAACTTTGGCGGGCGAACCCAAATAATTAATTAATTAATTAATTAATTGGAAAACCATCCTCACACCGCGAGCATGTAACGCCCTTGCTCGGCATCCTGGGAGTTAATCGAAGGTGGCACTGAGTCTGGTCCTTCGGGACGACACCAGTTTCGCTGCAATGTCCACTCTTTCCCGTTTGATGTTAAATCAGTCGAGTCGCGTTTCAGACAAATTGTTGATTGGTTGTGCCTTCCTTTTGAACAATGGATAATCCCAACTGCCTTAACCTAATTGTACAAATATAATTCGGTTGGTAACAATGATAATTCACTTAAAAAAAAAAAAAAAGTTTCACAGTTATTTAGTTAATAAGGATAACAATCACATTGCGAGCTACGATCTTAAACAGTCATGAAATAAAATAGATTTTTTTTTTTTTAAATTCAACTTCCGACATCTGGGTGAGCAAGAGTTCATGACCCAAGGTTCCATTTGGAAACAATCATTTTATGAGGGAAGGATGCAGTTACAGAGAACATGGCACCTGAACAGTGACCATCTCACCAGAAAGAAGGTTGGGTCGGTGCGGCCTGCGTGACCCAGGAGGATGGTGGCATCGAGAGGAAATCTTAGGTCATGACCCAAGGTTCCATTTGGAAACAATCATTTTATGAGGGAAGGATGCAGTTACAGAGAACATGGCACCTGAACAGTGACCATCTCACCAGAAAGAAGGTTGGGTCGGTGCGGCCTGCGTGACCCAGGAGGATGGTGGCATCGAGAGGAAATCTTAGGTCACCGATCGGCCGCTTAAACCTCGTCTTCCCCGCAAACTTGCAGTTCAAGAAAAGTGTGGCAGTTGTTCCCTCAATGCTGATGGCAATCTGCCACCATTGGCCTGTCAGAGCTTTGACCTGCCGGCAAAGGTCAGGGTTCAATTGCAACGCAAGCACAATAAAACAAAGAAACATACACAATGATGCATCACCCCGCCTGCGAGACACCAGGATGACAGTTTCTAGCTGCATAGAGATTTGAACCCAGACGAGACAGCTCAGAGGCAGGTGTGCTTACTCTAGGCCATCCCACCAGTCTGTTGGTCATTCACCAATGGGCAGAAACCTGGAACACTGCATCATGATGCACTTTATATTAAAAAAAAAAAAAATTAAAAAAAATCTTCATTATGGTCTGTACATTATTGTTCCAGCACTCTTACCCTAAAAATGGCTGCCTCCTCCGTTTCATCAGCATCAGGGTGAGAGAAGAGGAGGATGATGCTTTGCCAGCCGCCTCCGAACTCCTCAGGAGCAAGTTTCAACCCAAGCAGCACCTTTTTCTGTTGTCGGTCGGTGATGGCAAAAACCACTCCACCACGTGGGTCATTGGGTTGCAGAGTGGCAAGCAGCGAGAAGTGTTGAGGAAATGGCGAAGGTATCAGATCGTGGATGTCACCGATTACTGTTGCACCGGACGAGAAATGGTATGCCGGTAGTCTATTGTATCCCGTTACCACGGTTACTCCTTTTGGGAAAGGCACTTGAAGAACACGAGTCAGGTCATAATGGGCAATCGCATCAACTGCAGGAAAATTTGAGGGTTGGGGTGGGGTGGTGGAGAGAAAGCGGGGAAACAAACGTTAAGTTTTGAGGCTAAAGCACAGATTAAGCTGAGAATGACATTCCTTACCCTCCAGAAATATGTACCTGTACCCTTTAACTGGTGCAAATCAACACACGCACGCACGCACGCACACACACACACGTCAGCACAATTTGACCAGTACAACATATCCAGTATTGTCCGACAGGTTAGTCCAGAGGTAGATATTGCCTTTGAGCTGTCCAGCCTGGATTCAATTCCCGACAGGATGATAAACTGTAGATGGTTGCTTCGCAGGTGAGGAATTTCAGGTGTATGTACTGTATGTCAGACCGGATATTTATCCAGCGACTCGTCTGCCATTAACATCGGGTTGCTGATGAACAATGAACATCTCATCGTGTCTTTCGCGAAGAACATACGATTGGCACCAGCACCTTGGACAAATTGCAGCCATAACTGTCTCTACAAAGCCCTCTCTCCCCCCCCCCTCCCCCTCTCTCTCTCCCCCCCCCTCTCTCTCTCCCTCCCCTCTCTCTCTCTCTCTCTCCCTCCCTCTCTCTCTCTCTCCCCCTCCTCTCTCTCTCTCCCCCCTCCCCTCTCTCTCTCCCCTCCCCTATCACTCTCTCCCCCTCCCCTCTCTCTCTCCTCCCCTCTCTCTCTCCTCCCCTCCCCCTCTCCTCTCTCTCTCTCCCCTCTCCTTTTTTTCCTGTTTGTTCATTCATTCCTTTCCTCGTTACATGCAATTGTTGCCCAGCTTCCCCACTGTCAGTTCAACCTTGCTCTTCCATAATCCTCGGTCTAGTGGAGACAAAAAAAAATCACTTCAAACGGTGACCGGAATGAATGGTCGGTCGCTCGCATTTGAGATTCAAACCTTCTTGTCGATTTTAACAACCAATGGCCTTTGGAGATTGCATCCATCTCTGTTCAATCGCGTAGCTAGAACGGCACTCGGAAGAGTGCATACCTCTGTCAGGCTTAAGTTTACATCTTGTATCCAATGATAGGTCGGATCTGCATCCGGATCTGAACCAAAATCTAATCGGCTTGTTCTTGTCATACACCCAACTCTTCCACCAAACTTCGTCTGAATCTGTCCACAACTTTTTGAGATATCCTGCACACAGACAAACGACAGACAGACAGACAGGGGTGAAAACTTAAGCTCCGCCCACCTTCAGTGATGGAGGTAACAAAGGAAGCTTCAACTGGTGCACCATTGGTTTGTAAAGGCCGATAACGACGCACCACAAATGAGTACGATCAAATCCTACAAAAGATGTCCAAAACCCTTTAATCTTGTAAAGAAAAGAAAAAAAATCCCCCCAAAAATTCTAACTTTGAGAGTGCGCTTCAAATTTCAGGCTGAGCAATTCCTCTCTAGTGTGCAGCATCGTTAACTGGTCCCCATAATCAAGCGTTTTCTGCTTCGATGGACGTGCCATAAACCATGACGGCGGCGATCGACATCACCGAGAAGGTGCAACAACGGGAAAATTAAACTTCTTGTCAACAGAAACAGCAATGCCGTCAAAAACGTCGATGGTCGTCTGCACAAGTTAAAATTCAGACGATTTTACAAATTTCAGAAGCATCCCCAGGATGAATATTGCTCATCAGGGACCTCCTCCTTCATAAGACCACCTAAGGAATAGGTAGTTACTTTTTTATGAACAAGGAGACTTGGAACGACAATCAAGTTATTGACAAACGAGACAATAAAGAACGATGTCCTGCGCCGGCTATTCAAACGTCACATATCATTGTGGAATGAAGAACTACCGGTAGTCTTCTTGGAGAAGGATCGCCTCTTGTATCTGCCTCGGAAGACAGATGGACCAATGCACAAAATCAACTGAACGTTGCTGTGGGAAGTAAGGAGAAGCTGACATTTCAGGCATAAACCCTTCATCGGAGCAAAAAAAAGGTGCTGGAGGGTAAACGTTGAACAAAGAATGGATGAGGATGCAACAGAAAAATTAAAAAAGCAGAAATAGAGGGGGGGGCACCAACAGCAGGGTTGAGGGACAAAATAGAGGGAGACTTGGACAAATAATGGGTTGTGGGGAGGAATGAGGGGTAGGGGAGGACACATGGGGTGGACAAGATGGATACAGAAGCAAACTCTCAGGAAGTTAAAAGCTTGAGTAATGGTGGGCTTGGGGAGGGTTAAAAGGGGGTAGAAAAGATCATGGTTTTGGATGGGGGGGGGGTAATCTGAGGTGGTGGTGAGCAGCTGTCTTGAAGACCTGGAGGGAACAATGAGATTGAAGAGAATGTGAAAGTTGATTCCACAGGTGGGCAAAAAGAGGAACTAATGAATGGAGGTGAGCAGCGATTCCGTTTACCATGTGCCTCGATCAATGTCCCATTGATTTCACCTATACACACGGAGAGGACATAGGAAAACGTCGTCGTGCGATGTGATGATCAAACCTGGAGAATACCTTGAAGAGTATTGATTGTCAGAATGTATTTAGTGAAATGAATTCAAGCTAAGTTAGAAATAAAAACAAAAGTTCAGGTCGAATTTAAAGCACCCAGCCAGGGCCTAGCATCTTCTCATGTTGCCAAAACACACTGTGAGCCTCTGTGTTGTCCGTCAGAGATGCTCGATGGTGCGCAAGGCAAGCCTGTGACCCTTTGCCATTCTGATTGAAATGCCATGCAGCATTGCCAACAGCGGACATGCATCATCGGTGAAAAGTTCAGGACAAATTCCGTGCGGAACATGAAGCATCATGACCAGCCAACGCTCCCATGAGTTTATCCCGATACACACAATCGTGGCACAGCGGAACACCAAACCAAAAGATCGCCCAAGCACAAAGCACCGCTCTTGCACAAAATTCCAACCATAAATTATTGGGAGATTCAAATAAATGTCTGGCAGACAAAACATGGCAACACAGAGCCTACCTGCACGAATCAAACGGAAGACCAAATACTGCATTAGAGTCATCAGAAGGAATCCAAACAGGTAAAGAGCAAAGACGGAGTCAACAGGAGGAACCTGGATAGGATTCGGGTTTCAGCCGCTACTCCACAACCCTCAAACCCATCCAGGTGCAGCCAAGTGAGGCACAGCCAAACACATACACGCAAACACAAACCTCTCCTAACGGACAAGACTATGCATGGGTAATGTCTGGGCATTGAGAAGCGAATAACTGCAATGCATTGAAGACATCTGGTATTCAAATAACAAGATCATCCTTAGTGCGGAGTCAAAACACGTCTCAAGGTGGATTTGCCAAATGTCAAGTGCACAGCTCTCACAATTCTATTGCCTGTTAGACGTGTCTACACTTGAATATATCCACAATTTAACACATCTATCTGCAAACTCTTGAATAATGTACAGAAATATTGCAATCAAAATAACACTTGCTCTATCCGCTGTGTTATGTTCCTTATCGAGGCGATCCATGACTTCGTGCCATTGTGATTGACATTTTCCCCAATGCCCAACCTGGTGCGTCGGAACCGTTGCTGAAGGTATCGGCGCGAGGTTTTCCTGACATCGTATCTGCTTCATCTAGAGGCAAATGATCTGATGAAGAACCTTCGTCGTCCTTGCTTCGGTTGGAAACAACATCTCCTCTGTCAAGACCCACGTTTCCCGCGTTCTTCCCATCGGGCAAGGCATTCCGAGTCACGTATTCCGTTGCGGAGTGTGGAGCGATCAAAGTTGTCGTTTTCGTTTTCGATTCCCAGAACCATCCAGAAGCAGGGCCAGGCCCAAATATTCCAATCAAGATAAGACTGAAGAAGACAGTTTTCCAGATGGTCATGGTCCACGGTGATCTACTGGAAGCTAATCTGGACTGCAGGTGGGAGACCTTTTGAAGTGAGCGTGTGCTGGAGGCGGCGCAGACCGGAGTCATGTCTCCCCTTGTGATGAATGGACTAACAGAGGCTTTCGTCCATGGTTTGTAGTGCTTACCAAGTAATATCTGCTGCATTTATGCCCACTCGATGCTCCTCCCTTCAATCGTGTTATGTTGTGGGTAGTGAGGGAGGAGAAGGAGGAGGAGGAGGAGGAGGAGGAGGAGGAAGAAGTGGAGGGTGAGGCAGGGATTAAGTTCATCAGCCTATCAAGTTAAAATATCAGTCGAGGAATTAATGTTGCAACAGATTTATTTCATGAAAATCCTGTCCATGATTTAGCAGAGTTTAATTTTGACTTTTACCTCTCTTAGTATAAGTTAGTTGGTGATTAAGAAACTTTCTGTGACATTCAAAGAGCTACTCTGTTTGAGCTGGCAACACAAATAAGTCTGCCTGTGGTTATTTTATTTATTTATCTTTACCTAAAGACCATCCTCCAGAACAGTTTGAGTGATGTTCCAAACATCACGCCACTTTTGTCCAACCCCTCACTGGCTGAGTGACAAAAGGTCTATCCCATCCCATCCCTCAACCACCCGAAGGTATTACCCTCCCCATCGTCCTAACTAAACTCAGGCCTCACCCACTGCAAGCAAAACAATGGAGAATGTACACCTGAGCAACAACTCTGCAGAAACTCTCACCCTCACCTCGTTGCACTTACCTTTAATTAATTATTTTAAAATTAATACAAGCTCCCTTTAGCAGGAACCTCAATGCAGGAGGCCATGAGACCTTCAAAGCTGGTGCTCGTGTTACCAACTTGTGGTTGTTTGTCAGTGCTCCATCCTTTTAAATGCATGACACCATGTCTGGTATTTCCATAATTGTGTATTTGTGTTGGAGTATGACCGTGCCGCCAATGCTGTGCCCCTGTGCCGGTACACTGGTACCCATTTCACCAACCTCGGAAGGATGATAGGCTGAGTCAACCCCACCTGGTGTTAATTCAGCAGCCAACATGGCTTAAACCAGCCACCCTAACCGCTAAGGCAACACCTTCCTCGTCACAAATTGCTGTGATGTTTTCAATCCGTTCCTCTCATCCGTCCTCATTGCTCTCCCGTTACAATTCCTTCTCATCTCTAAATGCTAACTGTACTGTTGGATTGTCTTTGCTTTTATGGAATGAAAGTTTTTTTTGTTGTTTTTAAGTTTGTCATCAAAACGGTTTCCTTTTTCCATGTACTGTACTGCCTCTGCCTCATGTGTGAAATATGCTTGGCAATGGAGGATGATCTCCAGAATTATCCAGCTGGACAATTTTTTTTAACGTCTTATTTGTTAGTCTGGAATCTAGTTTGTGGTGTTGTTCAGACAAGAAGTACTTCTGAAGCTTTTTGTTCTCTTTAATGCAAAGTTCTGTCTCATGGCAAGGTAAAGATCTTCCACAATGAAGATGTGCGCATTCAAAAACAAAATTGATTTTCACTACACGTTCTGACTGCACAGACTTAAGTAAAAGCCTATTAGGAATCTGCGTCCATTCTTATTTTTCCTGCGACGCTTCGCAGGTTCACAGGAGCCCAGCGTGGTTGGTGTTGCTGTTGTTGTTGCGCCAGACGACACCCACATTTGTTACTCGACTCCAACCACTAACCAATGCACCCAGACGAAATTATATGGCCGCCATCTTGGTTTTCTGGTCTTGTAACTGTGGCGGAGGCTGACATGGATGAGAGGTGTCGAGTTAATCTTTAAATAGCGCAATAAATGAGTGTTTCCCAATCATCCTGTTACCAGATTTCGTCGCAGATTGTGACCACAGTGCAGTCATTCTTGTTTGGAAGTGCGAGGTCAGGTCAAAGGTGGACGCTCCATCGAGGGCTTACCATTGTTGTTGATGCCTGGTGTTGGCTTAATGGTTAGGGTGGCAGGCTTTGGATGATGCTAGGGTCCTGAGTTCAAATCCCGCTCAGCTGTTGAATTAATACCAGGTGGGGTTAGCTCGGCCTGTCATCCTTCTGAGGTCGGCAAAATGAGTACCAGCTTGCTGGTATCCTGTGTCGGAGTGGCGACCCGTCCAGGATTGTGCCCAATAGCCAAGGAAACTGCTTAGGCAGCGCCAACGCTCTGCACAGAGTATGATCCCAATCTCCTCCTCATTTTTGTTGGGACGTATTTGTTTGCTGCCAGCCACATGGTTTTCTCTACACAGCACTGAATGGTCATCGATGACACAGGAGTGTCATTCCAAGGAGGTAAGTGCCCACAGGGATGCGAGCTTGTTAACTGGTTTTCTCCTGACTAGCATGGTTAACAGCTCACCATATGCTCGGTATTGCAGTTCAGGTGGAACAAGCACGAGCCACAACTTACCTTGTGTGTCTACACCCATTTGGCTTCAATGTCCCTCAACCTCACACCACATCAGCATATTTAAGAGAGCAATTAAACTGGTAAGTCTGTGACGAGCTAACTACCAAAGTGATTGCGCAAACAGTACAAATTGTGTTAATCGTTTGTACAGTACTCATGCATCCATTATGATGTCATAGTTGTTAACGAGGATTCACGTCAATGAACCTCGAACCCATCTCTTAATGAAACATCTCACAAGTTATACATTCAACCACCATCGTGGACTAGCTGGAGTGAGAGGATTGAAATCAATGATTCGGAATAACTTATGCTTATAGTAATATAATAAATAATGGTACAATACTTTTTGTCATAATTCAATCAGCCAATATTAATTAATCATACTCGTAAATGCTATATTTAAGGTGAGGAAATTTTCACACACACACACAAACACACCTACACACTTTCTTCTTATTAAGCCTCCCCCCCCGCCCCCCCCCCCCGAGATCATAGGGCAAGGTTTATTGTTGTTGTTGGGTTTATTTATACAATTGGTGTCCCCAGTCTATAATGGTACTACAGAGTTTCTTAAACCCCGAGGAGGTCTTGTTTTTTTTTTCTTTTTGCACTACCAACACCACCAATTTCCAAGCTGTATCAATTCCCAAACTATATCTCGGAGCCGGCTAGGACTTTTGGAATTAAACTTTGCATCAATAATGGGAATAAAAAGTATGAGGAGTTAAAATAAGTTTTTGACCTTGTCCTCTGTGTTTTTTTGTTTTTTTTATAGGATAGGGGAGGATAGATTTTTTTTTAAGTGGAGGATAAAATGAGATGGAAGAGAATGTGGAAGAGAAAAGGGCACAAGACCAGAAAGGAGGCAGAAGAAGACAGAGACCACCGATCTATCGGTGATGATGGAGTCATAAGCCCATAGACTCAGCTTAATTGCTGGATATTCCAATGATCTTGTAGGCCTTGGTTTACACGGCGTCAAGCTCAGCAAGGTGTGAGGCAGGGGCATCAGCCCAGAGGGGAGAACAGTATTCCATCAAACTGCGGATGAGGTCCTTGTCGGTGGATAGGAGTTCAGGTGTGCCAAGTAAGGACTTTGCATGATGCAGGATGCCGAGTCGGCGACTGGCTTTGGCGGCCAACTTACAAATGTGGTTCATCGAAGAAATATCATGGCTGATGGTGAGACCCAGGAGTTTGATTTGAGGGGGGGGGGGGGTTGCCAGATGGTCTTTTTGGGGAGACATAGTAAGAGCACGTGAGATTTGTTAGGATTGAAAGACACATTCCAAGTGCTTGACCATCTTGTGATTTTAGAAAGAGACAGAGAGAGACAGAGAGAGACAGAGAGAGAGAGACAGAGAGAGAGACAGAGAGAGAGACAGAGAGAGAGAAGAGGCTGCTGCCCACCTGTCTGAAGATTTTGCAATATTGCATGTGTAGCATGTGTGACAATAATTGCCCCGAAATTGAAATAGTTTTTTATTTACACACCATGTAAACACTTCATACACAAAATACTATGATTAATTATTTGTCTTCACCCTCCCCCACACACCCCCAATGTGAGCACCCCCAATGTGAGCAAATTTCTAATTCCTGGCCTGATCGATTGCGCCGTGCGATGGAATGGCGACATATCCAGGGTTGGTTCTCAGCCAGCAATGTTTACAACTCAACACTATGGACGGAACACAACCTCGACCTTCACCTAGTCCCTGATTGAAACATTAATCTATCTTGTCTGTCCATCAAAGATTGCGTCAAGTCAACATAATGTTGTACGTTTTACATTTTGGCAGCAATTGCATGACTGCGGTGCATAACCGGGACATTGGGGAGACAAAGCGTGCCGTCACCATGTTAAATGCAGACGTGGAAATAAACATCCGTTAACAAAAATATTTCACGGTGAACAGTGACCGAAAGAAAGGAAGTGAAACCATTTATCATGCTGCTGCCTGACACATCGTTCGTTTATACGTTTCCTCAAGAGTGATCTTTTTCAATCTCTTGTGATCAAATTTCAAAAAAAAACAAAAAAAAAAATAACTTTCTTTCCCTGTTTGTTCATTGCCTTGCTTGTCGTGCGTGCCCGATTGTTTCTCTTCTACACGACATCACCCTGCTTTTCAATCATTCCACGAATCCAGTTCACACACTAACACACCTTGTGTGTATATATATATATATATATATATATATATATATATATATATATATATATATATATATATATATATATATATATATATATATATATATATATATATATATATCTATATATTTTGTTAGCCACAAAATGCGCAGAAACATGCATAGAATATTTTCAATGCCACACAAATATTTAAGCATGACAAAGTCTGAAACACTGTGGCCGAGACATGCCCCGGCACATCTTACAACTACAACCCATTTATTAACACACGGCATGTGCTTATTTGGCTGATGTTTCCAGAAAGGAACATAAACCGAAACATGTTTTGTGAATGTAAGACTGACAAGAGAAACAAAGGTCTTTACAATGGGTTTATCAACTGAAAATTGACAAATGTATAAGAAACAAAGAGAAAGGGTCTCTGTCTCTTGCTCTCGCTCTGGCTCTTGCGCTCTCTCTTGCTCTCTCTCTCTCTCTGTCTCATAGACAAAGAATCAGGAAATATATCTCTAATAAATGAAAGCATGAATAAATTTCTTCATTATTATGAAAAGTTTGTTTGAAGGTTGAGGAAGTTTGGCACTGATTTAAGTGGGCTCAGACTTGTGGACCCCACTGTACGTGTCGATGGACTTTCCTTTGTGCACACCAGAGTGCTCTGTTTTGATTGACCGCAATGTACACTTTACTACGTCCGGTAAATGTTTCATCTGCTGCTCTGCCCAATGCCTCAATGGGTTTGTCACGTGGAATGTTCGTGTATAACGTGGAAAAAAAAAATCACAAGTTGATAGACATCTCGACATGTTCACCACTGTTGTCCATGTTATGGATGCGATCGATTGCAGGTTTGAAATTATCTCTGAATCAGAATCTCAAACATCAGGATAAAAGCTTGCTTTTTAGTGCAATGCTACCTGTTTATGGACACACACACACACACACACACACACACACACACACACACACACACACACACACACACACACACACACACTTCTTAGGAAATTAAATCCATCTTAAAAGGTAAGAATAATAAGATCCACCACGCATAGGTCTTAATAATTTCATATTGAATCTGTTCTTGTTATTTTACACGAGTAAATGAAAGTGCAAATTCAGTTTCTTGTAAACTGCATTTTGAAATCAGTGCAAGCATTTGAGAGCACACCCTACACATAGCGTCGCGAGGGCAACAATATCGAGTCACAGCTGAAGGCACAACCGGCCAGCAAATTTTTAGGACCATGTGGGCGAATCCCTGGTGAGCATTCATCGAGCAAATTCTCCAAGTTTTAAGTGATGCGTTTGCACTCTGTGGCAGAACTTGGCTCCATCAGACTTTCCTCCGTTCAAAGTTGAAGTGTCAGCTGCATGGAATCAATTTTAACGTTTGGCAATGTTTGAAACACCAAATACTGATAGGAAGTAACTTTTGATGAGAGTGCAGATTGTAACATCCACTGTGACTTAGATTAACAAATCGAGAGTGGGGAGTCATAGTTTCAAAGAAAAAGATCCCAGAGAAGAAACTCTCCACTTGCATCCCGATGACACGAGCGTGATCACCTTATATAACACAGGTACACCATAACATCTTCTTCCTCTTTCGGCTAGCTCCCGGTAGGGGTCGCCACAGCGGACCAACCGTCTCCATTTCGCTCTATCCTCCACATCTTCCATTGACACTCCAACCACCCGCATGTCCGCCCTCACCGCATCCATGAACCTCTTCTTTGGCTTTCCTCTTCTCCTCCTGCCTGGCGGCTCCATCTTCAACATCCTTCTCCCGATATACTCCGCTTCCCTCCTGTGCACATGTCCAAACCATCTCAATCTTGCCTCTCTCACTTTGTCTCCAAACCGTCCTACCTGCACTGTCCCTCTAATATACTCATTCCTTATCCTATCCATCCTCGTCACTCCCAACGAGAATCGCAGCATCTTTAACTCTGCCACCTCCAGCTCTGCTTCCTGTCTTTTTGTTAGCGCCACCGCCTCCAAACCATACAACATAGCTGGTCTCACTACCGTCTTGTATACTTTCCCCTTCACTCTTGCAGCTACCCTTCTGTCACAAATCACTCCTGCAACTCTTCTCCACCCACTCCATCCTGCCTGCACTCTCTTTTTCACTTCTCTCCCACACTCTCCGTTACTTTGGACAGTTGATCCCAAGTATTTAAACCAATCCACCTTCCCCACCTCAACTCCTTGCAACCGCACCATACCACCACCCTCCCTCTCATTTACGCACATGTACTCCGTCTTACTCCTACTGACTA
>NC_140968.1:12529273-12746773 GCF_056783735.1 Eptatretus burgeri
TTGTTAGGGTCAAGCGCATACGTTAGGTGCGCATACGCGGAAACCCCGAAGAAATTTCCGAGTTCGGGGCGAAATAAAATATATTGTGTGTCCGTGATAAGGATTGTTGCCTGAAACTCCTCAAAGAGTTCTGAAAGAAGCTGAAAGTACATGGAAAAGTCCTTGAGAGAAAGGCCCGTGACTCCACGCAACGAAAGACTTGGAGAACCTTCTCAGCTCGCCGAACGGGCAGGTAACCATAGTGCAAACTCTGGGACACGTGGGTCAGTGCAAGACCTGAGTGGATGAGTGCGTGACACAAAACTCCCGACAGATCGCTACCAGTGAATGAACACCGATGGGAAGGACGTATTTGGGGCCTGTGAACACGTATGGTACGTTTAAAATCATTTCGGGATGGGTGATTTGGTGGGGGTGAGCTGCTGGAGCTGTGATGTTTGATATAAGTATATTGTTTGTTTGGTTCCGGGTCCACAAGATAAATTATACTAGATTTTTTGCATCTATTTCTCAAAGTTGAAGTGTCCAGGTGTGTGTGTGTGTGTGTGTGTGTGTTTTTATATATCCATGGCCAACACTAGAATGTACTAACAGGATATGGTCGGAACCCAACACCTCTCATCCACGGATATTTCTTGAATTCCGATATTCTCGTGAGTCCGATTTGCATTCAGGAACAGAATAATTATGGTTAGCCATTTTGAAATCGCCACCCCTTCATTAAAATGATGAAAATTATGTTCAAAAGTCGATTTGAATCACAAATTTCTCGCAAGGAACGGCAGGTTAAAAGTGCCCGGCGAGCAGAACCGAATCGGTGTAAACACACGCAGAGGAGTGCACGCGTAAATGGCCTAATTTATCCTTCATCGGTCATTTTTAAAGTCACCTGTTGGCAAACTATTTACAAAGTGCCTGGAAGAGGACAAAAATCCCCCCAACTTGTAAAAATCTTGCTGACAAAAAGGTCGGACTGTTCGCGTTAACATCTGAACCCCTGGGTCATGATGCAGGGAACGCAGGTTCAAATCCCATGTGTTTGGCCATTACCTACCAATGCTTTTGTAATTCATGTGGAAAACACCGTCTACTCATATTATGTCTCGTCTTCGTCCTGCATGTGATTCATGTACAACTCCATCATGAACCAACTGGCCGATCGAGGCCGAAGCGCAAGAACTGTTGCTACATATGGTGCATCACAATCTCACGTCATCCCCCATCCTTATATATGATCTTTTCTACGCCATTAACCCGACATCACCCAACCCTCTTATTTGTAGGGTCCTTATGTTTCCTCTCCTCCTTCTTCTTTCCTCATCCCTCTCTCCCTCCCACTATCCTCTTTTCCTGTCTGTTCATTCCATTGCTCGTTGCGTCCAACCGTGGCTCAACTGTCTCACTGTCAATTCATTGCCGTTTTTGCCCTCTATCACCATCTTGCATACAAAAAAAAAATTGACTTAAAAAAAGAAAAGAAAACTCAGATAGTATTAATCCACAAAAAAAATTAGAAAATGTGTTCCTGAAGGATTTTACCATCCAAATCACCCGTTCCGTGGCATTCATGAAATATTTGAAAAACCTATTAATAACAGATTCACAATTGAATGGGACGACAACGACAACGTACAGCCATAGGAGCAAGACAGTAAATACTCAGCAATGGCACACCTTTAAACCTTACGTGAGCTTCGGGAGAAATCAAAAGAATACAAGTTGCCCTTGAAGCTTGCTATCGAAAGTTGCCCTTGTAGCTATCAAAAGAATACCTCTGACAGTGTGGACACATAGACTGTCATACAAGCTACAAATGTCAACTCCAGTAACATCAACATGTTATGAAGCAAAGATGACAGTGGTGGAACAGTGACCTTGAAAATGCACCAAAGGTGTGGCAAGATCAATATCAAAAGAGGCATCGAAACAGATGACCGGAATTGTTTCGTGTACATTTAAAAGGATTGCTTCAACAGCTAAATTGTTGGTAATAACTATTATAATAAGTGTGTGTGTGTGTGTGTGTGTGTGTGTGTGTGTGTGTGTGTGTGTGTGTGTGTGTGTGTGTGTGTGTGTGTGTGTGTGTCAGTGTGTCTCCTCCATCACTCCAAAACCATGCAATCTCGCAGCCTGAAACATTGCATGCATACTAAGGGAACTCCAAATGGAATGCATGAATGAAAATTGGGTGTTTGGGTTAATTAAAACACCCCTTTTGAAGATAATTAATGGCATTATTTAATTATATATTTTATCAAGGTTTCATCCTTGGTCAGCCTGCTTTCCCTTGCCGAGGTCTTAATTCACCATTTTTTATTTTTTTTTTGGCCTGCTCAACAATGCCTTGACCTGGAATAGGCTGCAACGGTTTCTTAACGATAAAGTGCTGAAAATTTGTTTTTAACTTTCCTCGCTCATATCATACTCATAGAATGGCTGATTTTCATACCTTCGAATTGCTGGATACATCGCAATGCTTTGAAATACCCGACTGTGAAAACAAAGTGTTCGTTTTTCCAACTTGGACATTGTTTGACACTCCGGGTGTCTCCAGGTGTTTGTGTCTTTAATTTCATTTCCGCACACGCGATAAGCTCAATAATCTCTTAACCTGAACCGAATGTCAAAATTTAAACTGCACAATTGACCTCAGCAGCATTTCCAACTGCTAAAAAATAAAAAGGTGTACATTTATTCAATTCGGACATTGTTAGACACTCCGTGCATCTCCAGGTGGTGTTTGTTACAACTGATTGCGAATTACTTTCCAAGCTGGCCGTTCCTTATCAATCATTTCATTGGAGTGCTTGCTTGAGTGAAATCAATTCCACCCACCACTATTAAGCAAAGTACTCGATTCCAGCCATGAAATTAAAAGGAATTGAGTCGTAAACTGGAATCGGCGTTGATTCCAATTAATTCCTACTTCATAGAAAGAAGCGTTTTTTTTCTAGGATTTTTTTTCTCATCTCTGTGGGGCATGTTCTGGTTACACATGACCTGGTAATGTTTTAATTGAAAGGAACATGCCCCTGGGGTGTCCCATTTTGCATTATAGCAGCAAAAACAAGTCACTTGCAAACTAAACACTCCCCAAGGGTGTGTGCTCCCTTTAAACGAATGGAATTGGCCGGTAAGGTGTGCTGATTGCTTTGCTGATGGATGGGTAGGCAATACATCAACTGATAAAGTTTTGACAGCATGTACTTCGAAAGGTCCGGAAGTGCAGTTTAGAAGTATTTCAGGAAGTTAAAAGAAGACAGTATAAAAGTTGTATGCTCACCTTGTTCAAGAGACATTGATCATCACTGTAATACAACCAATATGCTGAAACATTTGAAAACCAAATACATGAGAGAGTACCTATTATGACGGTTGAGAATGCAGATGCAAAGAAACCAAAGTGTGCAACAGCAACAAGTTAACTTTTGCAATTGATGATCGAAAGCACTTTTGCCTTGGTAATGCCATGGTATGCTGCCCTCCCTTCTCCTCCCCTCACGCTGCCTTCTCTTCCCCTCAACTCACACTGCCTTCCCTTCCCCTCCCCTCATGCTGCATCCCCCCTCCCCTTATGCTGCCTTCCCCTCATGCTGCTTTCCCCTCCTCTCTCTCCCTTCCATTCTCCCCATCTCCCCGCTCGCTCCCCCTCCCTCCTCTTTTGCCCCCACCCTCCCCTCCCTCCTCTCTCTCCCTCTCCCCCCATAAGCGAAGCGAGAGGCTGTATTTGCGAGTAAAGAAATAAATGTTGAAGGAAAAAGCCTCCTCAACCATCTACGATTCACAGATAACTGTTTTACTCAAAACAATGCAGAAGAACTGAAATGATGATGGTAGAGCTGAATTTGTTCAGGGAGACAATCGGAGGTAAAAATTTATATTATGAAGAAATAAATCATGTAGAACCGCCTGGCAAATAAGCAAGAAATTCAAATTGATTATTGCAAAGTTGAACACACCAACAATGATATTTACTTCGGCCAACTCACAGAACTTTTTTTTTTAATGAAACTGCACTCGGGAGAGCACATACCTCTGCCATGGTGAAAAGTTTCCGTTTTGTATCCCACTGATAGGACGAATCCATGTCCGGACCTGAACCAAAATCGAATCAGCGAATCAGCTTGTTCTCGTCATCCTCCAACTCATCCACCAGGTTTTGGCATAATCCATACGCAACATTTTAATATATCATGTTATGTGTTGCTTTTCGCCCCCATCTCTCAATGGTGACGAATCACTTGAAAAATTAAAAAATTATCGGATCCAGATCCAAATCCGGATCTTCACCTAAATCAAACCAATTTTTCTTTGACACACATCTGACCTGTCCACCAAGTTTCGTCCAAATCCATCCATATTCTAAGATATTGTGCTATTGTCTAAGAGTAGGTGAGTTATAGCCCACCACCCTGAACAAATGACAAATTCCTGAACACTCAGCTGAGTATCCCATGTCGGGGTGATCGCTAATCCAAGATTGTGTAAGCTAAAAGCTTGATGTTGTGGTATTTATGAATAAGCATTGGTAAATGCCTATGCATAAACGATTAAAATTGATGGTAACGTGTTATACATTGTTGGCGCGAGGATCAGTGAATTGGATTATATAAACTGGTGATGCTATGGGCTAATGTTGACGAGATGGCAATATTGTACTGTAAACTGCCTGCTGAGCTTTGTCAAGATGCTGGAACGTCCTGAGATGAAACTTCCTGTCTGGAGGAAAATCGCATTTGCTGGAAGGCACAGGATTGTTCTGTGATACCATATAAACCTATGAGAGAGAGAGAGAGAGAGAGAGAGAGAGAGAGAGAGAGAGAGAGAGAGAGAGAGAGAGAGAGAGAGAGAGAGAGAGAGAGAGAGAGAGAGAGAGAGAGAGAGAGAGAGAGAGAGAGAGAGAGAGAGAGAGACAGGTGATATATGACGAGCCGTGAGTTTTGATCGTCCCCGTGCTCAATTTAACTCTGCATGAATGAGGTTTTGATGTCCAGAGTGGTTGTTAATGCGTGGAGCGGATTATAATTAGGTTGATTCAAAATCACGAAGATTGCGTATCAGGAAATAATTCCTTTAAGCTCTTCAATCATCCTGGATGGGCCAGCGTACGAGAGAGACTAACGCGACAGGACTCAATGGTTCGACAGCCCCGGAAGACGAGGTGAACACGTGCGAGTTGAGCCGGCAGGACAGGGTCACTGGGCCGAAACAACTCAATGCAATAATCAGAGTTGGACATTGTAGTTGGACATGAAGTCGGCACGTCTTAAATGATAATCTCATACCGAGTAGAAGACATTGGCAATGCTCTTCAGAAGTAATATCTAAATAAAGTAGGGAAGTTTGTAGGATTATCCATAGCATTGGAGGAGAGTACGTACTGATGTTTGTGACACTGCTCTGAGCATTTCGATGAGAGTACAGTGGAGAGATGACTGATTTTCTTGGAAATTACTTGCTCTCATGATCTTGAAAGATTGAAGTTGAGGTCTTGACATGTTTAATACTTCATGCTGTGTATTTGATGGAAGCAGTTTTAAGTGGTCATATATAGTTGGTGTCATGACTGATGGTGCACCATGCTTAATAGGAGGAAGTACAGATCTTGTAGCACGCTTAAACAATTAGAAAGTTGTTAAAAATGAAGGTGCAGATATTCATTTTCACTCCATTATTCATCAGGAATGTCTTTTTGCAAACGTTTTCAAGATGGGGCATCTGATGTAAATTTCATAAAGTCTGCAGGCCTGAATTGCTACCAATGAAACACTTTCTTGGAGAAATATGAAACCCATGAGGCTTAGAAACCAAGCTCCATTATGAGCTTCAAGATTACGATGAAAAATAAATGAAACATTCTCGTGTCCAGGTCCGGATTTTTACCAAAATCGAATAAATTCGTCCTTTGCAGACACCCAACTTATCCACCATGTTTCGCCCGAACCCGTCCGTAATTTTTTTGAGATATCATGCTATGTACCGTTTTTGGCACAATATCTCTCAATGGTGAAGAATCACTGAAATAATTCTCGGCTCTGGATCCGGATCTTCACCAAAATCTCAACACTTCGTCCTTAGCACACACCCAACCTGTCCGTCAAGTTTTGTCTGAATCCGTACATATATTTTTTGAGATATCATGCACACAAACAAGCAGACAAACAGACAGTGGTGAAAAATAACCTCCGTCTACCTTCGATAGCCGAGGTAAAAAATTGAATCCAAGTTTGGAGATGTTGTCCACGTCACAGCAAAATGGCTGAGCAAATGTCGCTTTGAATTGCTTCTTTCTTTTGGAACAAGATATTGCTGAATTTATCAATCAAAAAGGACCAATCTTACTTCAGTGAAGGAATGCTGAGTAGTTGTGTGACAGTTCTCAGTTACAGTCATCAGACTTCTCATTGAACCAAATCTAAAGCTGTGAAGCCATGGGAAGTTCATAACTACTCCATTATAAAATAGGATCCCCTTTGAGAGAAATCTCAAACTGCTGCAGAAACATCTGGAGGATGGCAATGTAGCTTATTTACCAGCATGCAAACATACATACAAACATGCATACAAACATACATTTTCATTGGACATGTAGGTGTTAAATCATTTATGAATGCCAAGCAATTCCCACCCATTTAAATGGTGCCCTTGATCAAAGCTGGCAGGATAGCTTATAGGTGTGCACACTCGCCTCTAAGCTGTCTAGCCTGGGTTTGAATCCAGACCCAGCTATAAATTGTCATCCCGGTGTTTCAAAGGGAAGATCATCAATGTGTGTGCCAGTCCCTCGGATGAACTGGATGCTAACCTGGGTGTCCTGTTTGCCGGCATTAGTTGGTGGACGTTAAAGCTCCCATGGTACCCTTCGAGAGGAGTAGTTGAGCTACGCCGGCACCATGAACAAATTACAAATTCCTACCCCGACTTCCTGTGTTGAGGGTGGCGACCCGACCACAGAAAACTGCTCCTGGCAGCAGAGACGGTCTGCTTATTTAAGCTCATTTTAACGTCCCGCGTCTCTGACCTTGTCGGAGGGACATGGGACAAAAATGGGGTTACTACATAGAAAATGGAGGTTGCTCTGTTGCGTCCTGATCCATTCACTGTTCTAGCTCTTCCACAAGCCTCGACTCTGTACAACAAAAACTAAGCAAATCTATTGATTAAGCGAACAGGATTGAGAGTACATCACAGGCCTCATTGTTTTTTTGTTTTTTTTTAACTGAGATTTTGCCAATAAGAAAACTCAAGGCCACTCAAAGTGGGAGCTAGTGGACCAAATGACCTGATTCTTTCCGCATGTGTCAATGTTTTCTTGTGTTGCATATTGTATTCAGTTTGTCCAAGCAAGGCAGTGACTGAGCGCAAAATTACACCATTTATATTTTGGTCTCTATTTGTCATGGAGTGTCTGTGATTTCACGTGGGATGAGGTTGATTTGAAAGAGTAAGCTTTGCCTTCCCCCTGGTGGACAAAACGTAAAATGTCACCATTTGTATATGGATTGTGTAAGGCTAGACAGGACATTTAATAGATATTGAGAGAATGCTAAGGGAATGAGAAAATGGGCGAAAAAATATTTTAAATAACTGTAAATTACATATGAACATTGTAGAGAAGCTTAATGGTTTCCAGATAACTTTGTTAGATGTTAATCACATTAGATGTTAAACAGAGTCAGAAGCAGTCAAGTTCGAGCAAAAGGTTGAAGGTGTTTAGAACAGAAAGAATATAAATGAGATGAAATGACGAAACAAAGTGTGTGGAGAAGAAACAACAAATAATTAGAAATATAGTTAGGGCACCTTATATAACCAAAATTATTTGGCTCTTCCGTTCCTCATTACGCAAATTATTTAGCTCTTTTGCACCTTGTTACCCAAATTATTTAGCTCTTCCCTACCTTATTACCCAAATTATTTAGCTCTTTCCTACCTTATTACCCAAAGTATTTATCAGCTCTTTCCTACCTTATTACCCAAAGTATTTAGCTCTTTCCTACCTTATTACCCAATGTATTTCGCTCTTCCGTACTTTATTACCCAAAGTATTTATTATCTCTTTTCTACCTTATTACCCAAAGTATTTATCAGCTCTTTCCTACCTTATTACCTAAAGTATTTAGCTCTTTCAT
The DNA here is from genome assembly GCF_056783735.1 of Eptatretus burgeri. Lineage (NCBI taxonomy): Eukaryota > Metazoa > Chordata > Myxini > Myxiniformes > Myxinidae > Eptatretus > Eptatretus burgeri. The sequence continues at coordinate 12,537,406 of NC_140968.1, forward strand.
ACCTTATTATGCAAATTATTTATCTCTTTTGTACCTTATGTCCCAAAGTATTTATCAGCTCTTTCCTACCTTATTACCGAAAGTATTTAGCTCTTTCATACCTTATTATGCAAATTATTTATCTCTTTCGTACCTTATTACCCAAAGTATTTATCAGCTGTTTCCCACCTTATTACCCAAAGTATTTATCAGCTCTTTCCTACCTTATTACCCAAAGTATTTCGCTCTTCCGTACCTTATTACCTAAAGTATTTATTATCTCTTTTCTACCTTATTACCCAAAGTATATATCAGCTCTTTCGTACCTGATTACCCAAAGTATTTCGCTCTTCCGTGCTTTATTACCCAAAGTATTTATTATCTCTTTTCTACCTTATTACCCAAAGTATTTATCAGCTCTTTCCTACCTTTTACCTAAAGTATTTAGCTCTTTCATACCTTATTATGCAAATTATTTATCTCTTTCGTACCTTATTACCCAAAGTATTTATCACCTCTTTCCTACCTTATTACCCAAAGTATTTAGCTCTTTCATACCTTATTATGCAAATTATTTATCTCTTTCATACCTTATTACCCAAAGTATTTATCAGCTCTTTCCGACCTTATTACCTAAAGTATTTAGCTCTTTCATACCTTATTATGCAAATTATTTATCTCTTTCGTACCTTGTTACCCAAAGCATATGGCTCACAACCAGTGGAGCACAATGATATCCTGTCGGATTCCGACATTCACAATTCCGCTATTAGCAGAACATAAAAAAGTTACCTGCTTCGACATTTACGGCCATGTGCTTCACGTATGCGTTTTTTTTTTTTTTTGCGTATTCGCGGATGTATTCATGAGTTTTCTGACCTGATTCTACATCTACAGCCTACATTATATTTACAGTAATCATCATCATCACCATACTTTGACAAGGCATCAGTGCTACCGTAATATTCTTGAGGCAAGGGTTATGTTGGGTGGTTTGGCAATGCCTTCCCAGAAGTCAGGTCAGGAATTTGGAACTTCTTCAGGAGGCTGGTGATATCTCTCTGACTCTTTGTAAAAGACATCACGGGACCTTTAATGTCACCAAAGACCAGCGCTGTCAGATGGGTTTGTCCTGATGGACAATGCACACATTGATACATAACCATGCAGGTGGAATATCTGGATGACAGTTTTTATATACGACAGATTTCAACCCAGGCGAGACAGCTCAAAAGTAAGTGAGCATACCTCTAAGCTATCTTGCCAACCCTGTTGAAACTTTGTTAGGGTTAGGGTAAGGGTTAGGGTTAGGGTTAGGGTTAGCTGTTAGGTGTTAGGGTTAGCTGTTAGGGTTAGTTATGTCCCGAGCTAGTTATGTTAGGGTCCCGAGCTAGTTATGCTATTATAGTACTGCAGCAGAGCAAACCAATTGTTCGACTTTTCATAAAAGCACCAACATTGGTACATATGTTGACTAATGTATTCTGAACAATTCTCGATATGGAGCCACTCGAGATTTTGCCTTGGTCAGCTTTGGCGGCCATTTTCCAAAATGGCCGCCATTCTACTTTAACAACATGGGATATCTGTCGTTGTTATTCTCTTTGTAGGTTTCTCAGAGGTGATAAATACTCCATGTGATGTGCATTTACAAAGGAAAACAATACAAATGTCATTCGTGTTGATTTATTACATTTCCAACCATTGTATTGGGGAAAAATGGTCATTTTTTATGGAAAAATCCATTTTCGCACACAGCTTCAGTGACAGGTTCAGAAGTATTTTGTTGATGCACCTGCTGTCACTTCTGTTGTCCTTGACGGTGCCGTCATCGTGCAGATGTTGAAGCCTGTCACTGCCAAGACATTTGAAGAATATGCCCACCAAGTCTTCATCCCATACGTCGAGGGGCGGCTGCGTCGTGCTTCACGTCTCGACCTCGTTTGGGATAGCTCCAAAGATGGCTACTTGAAGACGGCGACAAGGGAGAAACGAGGAAAAGGGGTGCGACGGCGCGTGGTGAGCACCGCAGCCATACCAGGAAACTGGCAGAGTTTCCTACGTGTCGACACAAACAAGGTGGAGCTCTTCACCTTCCTGTCCGATGTGCTGGTGCAGTCCTTCCATGACGAGGCAAAAGAGCTGGTAGTCACTGATGGTGAAGCAGTCATCTGCCTTCCAAGGCAGGAAGATGAAAGCTCTCTGGCTCCATGCGGTCAAGAAGAGGCGGACACTCGCATCATGCTACATGTGGCCCATGCTGCAGAACATGACCACCGTCGGATTCAAGTTCGAACCGTAGACACCGACGTCGTCGTCTTGGCGGTGATGGTAGCCCAGGCACTACCATGCGTGGATGAATTCTGGGTTGCCTTTGGGACGGGCAAGAACTACCGCTACATCCCTGCCCATGAAATAGCTGCCTCCCTCGGTCCACAGAAGGCACGTGCCCTCCCTGTCTTCCACGCCATGACCGGATGTGACACAGTATCAGCATTCGTGGGGCATGGGAAAAAATCTGCCTGGGCCACATGGAACTCGTTTCCAGAACTGACAGATTCTCTTGTAACCCTGACCACCACGCCAGTCAACATCCAGGATGACACAATGCACTGCATTGAAAGGTTTGTGGTGCTCCTCTATGACCGCACCAGTCCATATACAGACGTCAATGAGGCCAGAAAGAAACTCTTCACCAAGCGGAACTCCGTCCAGCGCATCCCACCTACCTACGATGCTTTGGAACAGCATGTGAAGAGATCAGTCTTCCAGGGTGGCTATGTCTGGGGGCGGGGCAGGTCTTGGTCCCTCAACCCGTGCTTCCATCACCAACAAGCTGGGGCTGGCGGCAAACAGATGATGGGTCCTACGAACCGCTCTGGACCACACTCCCTGAGGCTTCAAAAATCTGCTTCGAGCTGGTGTCGTGCGGCTGCAAAAAAGGCTGTAGAAACTGCTGCAAATGCAAGAAGGCGAATCTGCAATGCACTGGACTGTGTGCTTGTGAAGGAGAATGCCAGTAGACAGACGCAGTAGACACAGACTGAGATATCGGCCTAACTTAGAATGTGCAAATGCAAAGTCGCATTGCTTGTAAAAGTGTTGACTTCTTGATCCAGAGCCAGTACACTTGAGCTCAGAAACTCATAGTGTACTAGACTGATGCATGCGTGTACCATGTGCCCTGGTACAATGGTAGTAGACAGTAAACCGTGGCCGCTTCAAAGTGAAGTGTGCAATAATTTGACTACATTTTCTGAGTTTGTCATTATCACGATTATCAGTTCCCTTTTCAAAATAGAGTAAAGTATGTAATCTATAATGCAATTTTTGTTGATTCCAAACCCATTGAATGTGATGAATATCATTTGACTCTTGTTCTCCAGGCAATAATGGGTACTTTTCAGCAAAAAGTTTCAGGAGAGCAGCAATTTACAAATCAAATAATGGCTTTTTACCAAAAATACTGGCTCATAATATTTGAATACGCCTTTTCATGATCAATTTACTGAATTTTACACTTTCCTTATATCTACCACCAATACAATAAGAAAATAAGAGCATATAGCCAATTTCGCTAAGGTAGAATGGTGGCCATTTTGGAAAATGGTCGCCGAAGCTGACAAAGGCACAATCTCGGGTGGCTCCATATCTAGAATTGTTCGGAATACATTATTATACATGTGAACCAATTTTGGTGCTTTTATGCAAATTTGAACAATTGATCTGAAATATCAGACTACGCTGCAGGACTCTCCTTAGTTGATTGCTGATTTGCATTCTCTCAAATTAATGTCACAAATTAGAAAGACAACAGAACAAATCTCAGTCGCTTGCTCTACCATAGGCTATGGAAACAATTGGTATAGATATAAATTTAAATACACATCGATATAGATGAAACTGATAGGTCATCTTCCATCTGCTTGAAATTCATTCAACGTCACCGCATTACCGAAAAAGTTAACAAAAACCGATCTCCTTAACTCCAGACCAATCAGCTTACTTCCAATCATCAGCAATGTCATGGAATCCATCATCACAGTTGATATGAAATCATTCCTTTTCTCCAACAACCTCATCTAAGATCACCAATTTGGTTTCAGACCAGGTCACCCCACCTTGGACATGCTGTTTCTACTGACCCAACAATGGATGGAGCCCCTCAATGTCAGACATTAATTCAGGGCCGTGTGTCTGGACAAATCTCGTGCTTTTGATACAATCTTATCCGGCCTTGCTCTCAAAACTGTCTGCCCATGGCATCCAGGGACAACTCCACGCATGGCTTATTGACTTCCTCTACTCTCCTAGCCAACGTGTGGCACTCAACGGAATCCTCTCCTCTACTCTCCCTGTCAAGACGGGAGTGCCCCGAGGCAGCGTTATGTGTCCAGTCCTATTCCTGATCTTAATCAATGATCTCTCCGACTTTCTGGAAAATCCCCTTTATCTATTTTCTGATGACTCCACCCTGTGCCATGACATCCCTCATCCTTCAGACAGGCAGGAAGAAGCCTCTTCCCTTTCTTCAGACCTTGATAAAAAATCACAAACTGGTCAAACACTTGGAATATGTCTTTCAATCACTGGCAAATCTCAAACTCTCACTATCTCTCTTTGAAAGGACCGTCTGGCAAACTCTCCGAACTACTTTCTCAACAATCCTCTCGAGGAGGTTCAATCATTCAAACTCCTGGGTCTCACCATCAGCCATGATCTTTCTTCAACAAACCACATTTCAAAGTTGGCCTCCAACCAACAGGGCATCCTCCATCATTCAAAGTCCTTCCTTCACACACCTGAACTCCAATCCACCTATAGGGCTGCTTGATGGAGTACTGCTCTCCCTTTTGAGCTGGTACCCTGCCTCACACCTTGCTCACCTTTACACCATGGAAACCAAGGCCTTTAAGATCATTGGAATCTCACACGGTGAAGCTGAGTGCACGGGCCTATCACTTTCCCATTGCAGACAGGTCAGTGGTCTCTCTGTCTTCGACCACATCCTTTCTGGTCTTGCACCCTCTGCTCTTTCTGTGCTTTCCCTCCTCCCAAATTTCTAGTTTTTCCTTCCTGAGTGTTTGCTTCTGTATTCATCTTGTCCACACCTCCACTACCCCTCATTCTTCCCCACATCCCTTATTTATCCAAGTCTCCCTGTATTTTGTCCTTCAACCCCACAGTTGGTGTTTCCTCCCTCTCTTTCTTCGTTTCCTTTTGTCCTGTTGCATCCTGATCCGTTCTCTGTTCTTGCTCTTCCATGAGCCTCGACTGTGCAGACAAATAAACAATAATAATAATTTTGACTTTCAAAGCAGCTGTGGTCTGTCACATGATACTCATAACACACTGAGCATAAATGTTCTGGTTCATACACTTTCTTCTTCGTCATCTCAAACGTACTTCTGTGTGAATCACTTCTTACCTGTCCACGAAGATGCTGTTCAGTCATCAAAAGTTTGAAGGAAATTAATTATTTTCTAGATGCAGCCTTGACGAATAAACTATTCCTCTGCTTTTGACACAGTTGACCAGAATATACGACTAGACGGTCTTCAATGACGTTTTGGTATCTCTGGACCTGCTGTTGAATGACTTTAACTGTATCCTACAGAGCAAACATCTACCGTTGTAAACATTGCGGGATATTCATCGGAATCCCGACGTATACCTCTCAGTCAATATCCACCGGTGATCTGTCATTGATCCACTTTTTTCTCCTTATCTGCATCACCTTTGTGAAACTGAAACAGAATTTCATTTTCAGCTTCCGTTGCTTCACTGATGATACCTGGATCAACCTGTAGGTTGAATCTGATGTGTTCTCTTCCGCAACTCTGAATTCATGCCTCTCTGAAATTCAAATGTGAATGTTTATGAAATCTCTCAAACTCAATGCTGTAAAGACCGACATGCTAGTCTTTGGCTTCTTATCAAGTTTCAACCCTCGATAGTAAAACTTGGCCATCAACACCTGATGTCTGCTTCCACTGTTTCAAATGCAGGTGTCACTGTGAACCCATTTATATTTATCTCTCTATATCTCTCTATCTCTCTCTATCTCTCTCTCTCTCCCCTCTATTGTGCACATTGATGAAACCTGTAAATCTAATTTCTGTAACTTTGGAGTTTGGTTTAGTGTAACTGAGTGTTGGTAGGTTTAATCAGAGGGCTCCTGAAAGTTTGGTTCATAATCTCATGAACAGCATAACACGACTTGCAGGTAAAGCATTGCATTTGATGTTGATGAAGAAGTAATTCATTAAGTTTAGAGTGAAAGTAATCATCCAGAGGAAGATGATAACTTTATCAAATTCATTCCACCCTTTGCTTAACCGGCCTACTCTCTGCGAAAAAACACCGTGGCATCATTTACGTCCACCAACGACCTGTGCCGGCAAATGGGATCCTATGGTTCCAAGTTCTTCCGAGGGATGGCGCACACATTGATGCCTCGCCCTGCAGGTGAGACACCAGCTTGACAGTTTATAGCCAGGTCGAGATTCAAACTCGGGCTCAACAGCAATCGGGGCCATCCTGCCAGCCCAAACTTGATACAAACCCCACCTCCCTCCCCCAAAATGGACATATTTTGTCTAAAACAGATCTGTACGTGAGAGTTCATCAAACACAGCGTACCTGTCGGCTGTCACCACAAATCTGAGCGACCTTAATGACTATGAAGCAAATTAATAAAAGTGCTTTTCAACTAAAAACATTACTTTCAAATGTAATCACAGTAAATAAATAACTATAACCATAATAAAAATAAAAAGGTGACTGCGACACATCAAAGCGGTGAATGGTGCACCAACATCAAAATCCATGTTATTGGATTAACACTGGTAGCTGTAGCTCCGAGGGAAGGAAAAATTCAGCAACTATAATGCTTAATGACTGTCCTGTGGTAGTGTTAGGTCTGCATTCCATCTTCTTGTCCTTAGCTTGTCGAGACATGCCACTGTGGAGGGAGGCGTAAGGATAAGAGGGGATTTGCCCTCCCCTCCAACAGAAGCCCCAGTGGCCTCACAACAACTTTTAGCATCAGGATTTGCTGACAGCAGTTAAACCCAGTGCGGTATTCCAAGTTTATGTCAAAAACTCCATGTCTTTTGTCTCTCCACCTTGGAATTCGTTTGAGCGTCAATCTCAACTGTTATCATGCTCCCTGATCATCTTGTACAAATAAATTTCCAACTTCATCACCGACCTGACATGTCAAGCAAGGTGTGCCTCACCCACTGCACTTTTGGCCAAATTCAAACAACTGTCTGGCATAACATTCATCTACACGCATCGAAAGTCACGAGTGACAGGGACGACTTAATCGGAGGCATATTTATAATAAATGCAGCTTCAAAGATGTTGAGAATTTCCCCTGACAACAAACAATGGAAAATCCAACAAAAGGCAGCTGGAGCCATCGCCAGCTTCAAGACGCGTAGAGTTTCTGGCACTCAGCCTCGTCGAACACCCAGTAAAAGGCTTTGGCAACAAGAACGAGAAGAAACCTTTTCAATCGACCCACACGACTCGGCACAGACCAGTCATAAACTGGGAGCACATCGTTGGACACCTTCTTTATCTTATTCTGTCTGGAGCACTGACTACGGGTAGCATCATTGACTGGGGTGCAGCTGTTGCGGTGTGCTCAGCCATTACAAAGCCTGACAATTGCCTCTCCAGCTCTGGCCAGTGTACGAGAAACTGTTTTTTGAAAACAGAGAAGTCTCGGCCAAATCTGGCACAATAGGTGATAAATAACCAGGAGAGCCACACGCGGAGGATTCTGGAAGACTGACATCTGGAAATGACTTGCAAGGTCTTGGCACAGGGAAATAACCTGCCAGTGTATCGGAGACGATTGGCCCAATCAACAATGTTGCGAACAATGCAAATACCTTTTCTGTTTTTTTACAAGGTGGGACTGAGCTGTGCTGGAATGGCTTCTGAAAGAGTAACTTTCACCGCACAAACTCGCAGAATGTTTTTGTTCCACCAAAGATTTGATGTTATTCTTCTTTCCAGTGGGATATATAACTTGAAGGAAATTTTTCCCAAAATTATTTTCCAGGAAAATTAAGGATTGCTCTGACCGCAGTAGCTGAACGACTCAAATACGCGTACCACACTGCCTGCCTTCCCTCCATACCCACACACAATAAGCCTGACTGATGTGTTTAGAGATCTGAGAACTTGGTGGAAATGACGGTGGCACAAAGTGAGCTCGGCTCATGGATTTACGGAGTGGCTATGGATATGGAATCTTCGACTAGCGGCGAAAGCTCGAATGGAAAGCTTCTGAAGTTTCATAAACATTCCATGCCGTAAGAATTGCTTCCACTGCAAGTTTCATTATATAAGAAGAACCATCTTGATTTCACAATTGTTTAGTTGCTGCAGGGGATATCCTGGAACATAAAAGATGTCCAAGTATGGATGGATGCCCCGACCATCCCAAATGCTCCAGAAACGCAAAATCTTTCGGGAATTTTTTGATGGCCTTGCTATAAAAGGTGGCTTTGCACAAGGCAGAAGGATACACAAACTGCCAGGGAAATTCCTTGCAGCATCCTGTTATACATTTACACATGTCGGTACCTATTACTCACAGAAGGTAAGTAAAGAACCGTAAAACAAGAAGTTCAAATCGCGGAGCAAGATATTTAAACTAGTTTAAGGAAAGCTAGTTTGAAAAAGAACAATGAACCTAAAGTTTATTGTTGTTATTCCCATGACCTATAGGGGGGACGTCATGGTGCTCACGACAGGTGAGGAATGCTCCTTTTCTTCTTCATCTTCTTTCGCATGCAACACATGGTTGTGGGTGGCATCATTTTCTAGGGGGGGGGAGAGTTGCTGTGCCACTGATGCAGTTCCCCCAGGAGGTTAAGGCAGGAATTTGCAATTTGTTCAGGGTTCAGGCGATAGCTCATCTATTTGCAAAGGACACCTTAAGATCTTTAACGTCCACCGACTAATGCTGGTTGACAGGACACCCAGTTTAACGTCCATCCGAGTGACGGCACACACATTGATGCTCGCCGTACCTGTGAAACACCAGGACGACAGTTTATAGCTCGGTAGGAATTCAAACGCAGGCTACACTGCTCCAATGCAAATGTGCGTACCGCTCGGCTATCCTCTGTGCCCATGAACATTCCTAGATAGCTGAGAATGCACCACGGGCAAACTGCTGAAGTAACCCTCAGTCTGGGTGTAAATTTAGAATTTGTTCGGAGTACCTTCAATGTCCATGTGAAAATGCGAACAGCCAGCTTAATGGCTCCTCCGAAGGACGGCACACTCATTGATGCAACGTCATGTCTGCAGAGCACCATTAGGGCAATTGGGTTGGGAATCGAACCCAGTATAGGCAGCTCAACGCTGACTTTGCGACCTCGAAGCTCTCCTTAATTCAGTCCACCAAATGAGTACAGGATACAAAACTTATGGAAGAGCATCAAATATCAAACACAAGGCAGACAAAGACATTCCAACGACTGTGGGACAATTGCTTTGATACACATGTATGACGGGAACATTCCGCCTTCAATTTAGAAGTCTCTCCTGGAGAACGTTACGAATACAAAATGGGATGTTCAAACACTTACACGTTTGCGAGAACCCCCCCCCCCCCCGAGTCTTGCATGCTCTTTCACAATGGGCTGCTCATACTCAAGTTACACAGAACGTTGTGGAATGAGACCATTAAACGAGCTTTGATCAAAATGAGGAATCTGACCTCCTGCTGGAAAACATGCAAAGCCCTTTTGGAATGGCTCGTTAATTCCCATACATTGATGTGAATTGTTAAAACCATGCCACTTTTACATTAGATCAACCATTGTACTGAGGTTTAGCTCAGAAAGTGCAATAGAGGAATTGTAAAGGAAAGTAAAAAACAAAACAAAGGTTGCCATGTTGTTGGAAGCATCACAGTGGAGCAATTCTTGTACTGTCAAAGACAGATAAGAGTTGTGGGGGGGGGGGGGAGCAAGGGGACATTGCAATAACCCTCCGGGGGGGGGGGGTAATCGACCTCAAATTAATTTACTTGATGGCTGTATAAGTATTCTCAAGGATATATCAGTGGGTACTTTCGTGATATTTCATGTAGTATCGAGTAAATGATGAATGTGGAGATTAATAAGACATTTACAGACACCGTACGCATAGAGCCCAGGGTGGCTTTAGATATAGAAGAGTCCTTCAAGGGTCCATAGATTGTTGTGGTGCTGGGTTTGGTGGCGAAGACGACCGCTAGATGGAGCAGTTGGGCTGTCTCCCACCGAACACCGGAATTGAAGGTCGTAACCTTCGGATAACTCCGAAGGTCACGGGTCCCTTCGTGGACGCCAATATTTTGACAGCGTGGGGTAGGGTTAATTGGCTAATTCCAATTTACCTAAGTACCCACGCCGTCTAACTACTGGGGAAGCCACACCCTCGACCGACTTTGTCCGAACCGCGTCGCTGTTACTGACTCGGATCCGGCGTAACCGAGCGGTGATTACCAAAGCCTGCCGGACCAAATGAGCAATTTACGGTACAAACGGCCTCCCGATCTCTCAAGCCCGAACCATGCAAGGCCAATGAAAGAAAATGGACAACGAACTGGAACATTTAACAGGGGGGTTTATTTTACAGTAATCGGGAAGGGAGACACGGAGCAGACTAAACCACGAATATAATCAAATGTACAATGATGCAAGGCACTTATACAATTTCTACTTATCAGACTGGGCACACACACACACACACACACACACACACACACACACACACACACACACAAAAAGAAATGGACCTCGTAGGTCTTTATTGGCCCTTCAGCCGAGGAGGATAGTTCAGCTGGGGATCAGAATCTGGCCGGGTACCTGGCTGCCTCGTACGGTTTCACCGACTCCAACCCACCACGGTGGGACTTGAACCCACGACCCGGAATCCAACGAACCCCCGATCCTGGCTGCCATGAACGACGATACGAGCACCACGGAACACCTCCGCCACGCCCCCCACCACCACGAGGCACCCGAAAAGACCGCAGACCACCAAAATACCTCAAAAAAGACGTCAGACCAGACCAAGACCACAGACGATGACTACCGACGACAGCTCGCCACCTTTCTTATTCCTGCCCCCGGGTGGGTGGAGGGATCCGCTCTGAGGTAACTCGCCTCCAGATTGGTCGGGGGCGTCGGGTGATCGGTGTCCTCCCCTCATTGGATGAGGCGAACATTCCATCTGTCTGGGGCGGAGTCGTCCCTGAGGTGATCTCACCCACGATTGGATGAGAGGAACATTCCATCTTGTTGGGGCGGAGTCGGCCCTGAGGTGATCTCACGCACAATTGGACGAGAGGAGCATTCCATCTTGCTGGGGCGGGGTCGGCCCTGAGGTGATCTCACCCACAATTGGACGAGAGGAACATTCCATCTTGCTGGGGCGGAGTCGGCCCTGAGGTGATCTCACCCACAATTGGACGAGAGGAGCATTCCATCTTGTTGGGGTGGAGTTGGCCCTGAGGTGGTCTCACCCACGATTGGACGAGGGGAACATTCCATCTTGCCGGGGCGGAGTTGGCCCTGAGGTAATCTCACCCACGATTAGACGAGGGGAACATTCCATCTTGCTGGGGCGGAGTCGGCCCTGAGGTGATCTCACCCCCGCCTCTGTCCGTGGCCTCGAACACGTGCGTAATGGCGCCATGGTGTGAAGTGAAGGTTGGGCGGATGGAGCGCTTGTTCGCCCGCAGAGTGGGAGGGGGAGTGGTGTGAGGGGGTAGATTTAAAGATGTAAAAAAAAGCCTGACTATAAAAGAAACCCGCAGCGCACACATGAAATTAACCCATTAGACATAAGGGCGGGATCCCAACTATAAACACATACTTATCGAAATAACTGAACTGCGGGGACTCTGGCTGTTGTGTGCAAATGGCTAACAGATTCGTAACAATATTACCTTGTTCTGTATGGTACATCAGAATAACCCCTTGGCAGTAATTTTGATCTGGGCTTGCTTCCGTATTTAGCGTTTGCGAGACAACGATTGTTTCCTAAAATGGCTCACAAAATTTCGGCAAGAAACTGAAAATACTTGGGAAAGTATCTGAGAGAAAGGGGTGTGCCTCTGCGTAATGAAAGAGTTGGAGGACTTTGTGAGTTCACCCAAAGGACTGAGATCTTGCAAATACCCACAATGCAAAAACCCTGACGACTTGCGATTTCTTAGGTACTTTTGAACGAGCAAGGCCCGGAAGATCGTAGATGGGCTCGTTCAACCCAAACGCAAGACGGATCGCGACGAGTGAATGAACTTAGTACCTTGAGGGAATGCCTCGTGTGAACATCGGAGGCTTGGTGATTTATTTAACAGACATCTGCAATTGGAAAGACGCTACGTGAAAATATATGAATCTTGTGCCGGCTATGAGTCACGTGGGAGCCGGATGTACCAGGCAGACTTCTCAGAGGAGACACCATGTCTAGTTTGGGTGCTTCTTAACAGCAATGGGAAGGTCATATACCTGGGGCTCATGAGTGCACAGGGTATGTTTGGAATGATGATATTCACAAGGGGGGAGGGTGTAGGAGGTGTGTGTGTGTGTGTGTGTGTGCGTGTGCGTGTGTGTGTGCGTGTGTCAGTTGTCCACTACCACCACTCACTTGATATTATCAGGAAATGAGAGGAGCTCAACACCTCTCTTCCACGGATGTCTGGTACTTCCTCTATTTCCTTGAGTCCGATTTGCATCCAGGAACACAACAATCATGGCGAACCATGTTGAAATTGTCACTCATGTAAATGCTGAAAATTATGTTTGAAAGACTTTTTGAATTGGATTTGGTGATAGCAACGGCAGGTTAAAAGTACACCAGGTAGCAGAAGCGAGTCATTGAAAACGCACACACAGCGCATGCTCGAAAGGTCTCGTTAGCATTCATACATCATTTTGAAAGTTCCGTATTCAGGCAGGGATTTGTAATTGGTCCAGGGAGTCGGCGATAACTCTCACCCTCATTGTGGAAAACACTGTGTGATATTTCACATCAACAAATTAATACTAGAAGATGAGACGCCTGGCTTAACATCTGTCAGAGGGATTTGTGATGCAACGCCCGACTTGTGAAATATCACTCCAACAATTTACAGTCGGTTCGGGAATCAAATCCAGACCAGACACCTCAAAAGCAAGCGCGCTACCTTTGCACGCATCCTTTCAAACACTTTACCATTCACATCATCCACCTGTAAACTCAACCGAGAGGACGAATTCCTCTCGCTGAGTGTACGGCACTCATGTAACTTTGCACCAGGAAATACTTCACAAATTATCACATGTAAGAACCTTCCCATTTCATACACTCTGTAACCTGAGTGAATGAAGCATTGTCCAATAGAAGCAAGTGCAGAATTTGTTCAAACTGCCTTTGGTTCGATCTGCTGGCAATGAGTGAATGCTAGATTCACAAGAGTAAAGAGAAATGAGTCGTACAAAACGAAAATGAAGATGGATTTAATCCTTTGAACCCGAGCGGCTAGTTTACCAGCCATTGTTCAAACCTCCATATACTCGAGCGAATCCGACCAGCCGTTGTTCAAACCTCAGAGATGGCTGAACAGGTCTTTGTCAAACTTTCAGATGTTCATCAATGAGTGTTGCGGAGTGTTTTAGGCAAAAGAACAAAACTTTTGAAAACTTTGAAAAAAGAAAGTTCGGTTTTTTGGGGGATTTTGTATTTTATTTATAGTGCTCTCGTACCTAAGCCTTAGTAGCTACGTGAAAGCTAATATTAAATTATCCCCGACTTCATTCCTTAGTGGGTGTAGGAAAGTGTTTTCGGCGCCCACAAAAAATGTAAAAAAAAACAAAACAAAATGATTTCTTCAAAATGCCAACAGGATTAGAACACAGGGTAATGACAGGTATCCCTGATAGTGAGCTTCATCCACATCTCAAATATTATGGTTAAAAGAAATCCATTCCAGGGTTGCTGTGAAAATGCACCGATTGGAGTTTACAGTCTCAAAACATCTGGATTCTGATTTTTACTCGTATCTGATTCTGAAAATTAAATAATTCTCGTATCCAGATCCGGATTTGGATCTCCACCAAAAACAAATCAATGTGTCTGTCATACACCCGACCTGTCCACCAAGTTTCATTTGAATTTGTCCATAACTTTTGAGATATTGTGATATATATATATATATATATATATATATATATATATATATATATATATATATATATATATATATATATATATATATATATATATATCGTTTTTAGGCACATCATGCAATGGTGAAGAATCACTTCAACAATTCCAGTATCTGGATCCGTATCCAGATCTTCATTCAAAATCGAATCAATTCATCCTCGTCGCATACCCACCATCTTCGCCAAATTTCGTCCGAATCCGTCCACAACCTTTCGAGATACCCTGTTTACATAGAGACAAACAGGCAGGGATGAAAATATAACCTCTGCCCACCTTCGATGGCGGAGGTAAAAATAAGAAATCCCAAGTTAGTTAATAGCACGTTCAATAAGGAATGGGTTACAACAGTCCTAGACCATGGGCCCAGGCCAGAAATTCCACTTGTCGGTACCATCTTAGGAAACCAATCCTAGTTATGATTTTTGAGTTGGTGTATATATATAGATCATATTTTGATGTGATAACCATTGCAGACTGGGAGCTTATTGGTAGTTATCATCTCTGGAATGTACCCACCCTCCGCATAATGAAAGTGAAAAGGCATACTCAGAAACATTCACTAATGATGCAATTGCTGTTTCCACATGGGGATAGAATGAACTGCAAATCACAAATACATGTCTGAAATGCTTTATTTTTACCATCCGAATAATCCTTTCTGTCATTCCTGAAGGCAGAATTTGTTTTATGGCAGAAAGGGGCGAACAATAGGGCCGATCAAAATATTGCTGATTAGTGATTTTCAGTACATTTTAATTTATAATATTGTCATGCAAGTTCCCTGGGTAGTGCTACTGAACTGCAGTAGCCTACAACATGCACATGTTGTATGAGGAAAACATTTGTGAACATTTTACAAGTTTTTACCACAGTTAAAGGAATTGCCCTTCCCCTACCCAAGTTCCAACAAGCGTCCAAAATGTGAAATTTACGGATAACCCAAATGTCACCACGCTACTGTGGCATGTTTATGTACTATGTTTTACTCATGCATATTTGTAGCCATGAATGTCCTTGTGATTGTGCCAAAACATTCACACCATGGATCAGTAGTCTAGTCTTCATCACTGTTATCAGCATCAGAGTCCTTGAGGTCTACAACCTCTTCCTCGACATCAGCGGGCTGGTTGCTGCAGGTTCGCAACTTGCACATGTCAGTGCACTTCAGGCTATTGGCAAGGCACGTGCAGTCTGGGAGTTTGCACGACCGTCCACACTTGCAAGAAAGCAGTTGCAACACTGCATCCGGTGCTGGAGAACCCTGCATCCACTCGATGGCCAGCTTCCCGTCAT
The DNA here is from genome assembly GCF_056783735.1 of Eptatretus burgeri. Classification (NCBI taxonomy): domain Eukaryota; kingdom Metazoa; phylum Chordata; class Myxini; order Myxiniformes; family Myxinidae; genus Eptatretus; species Eptatretus burgeri. Next base: position 12,552,910 of record NC_140968.1, read on the forward strand.
CATCAGTGGTCCATCCACAACCCTTGGGACTTGGAACATAGGGTTGGCATTGCAGACAGCTCCTCCAAATAGCAGCCTGGTAGTTTGCACGGAGGACATGCATGAAGAGGCAGTCTTCACATGGTGGAAGCTCACTGGACTCTATCTCTCCCCGTCTGGCACAGAAGAGTTGATGTCGGAGTTCATTGACTTTCGTGGTGTTGGTAGACGGCACGTACATGCGGCAGGTGACCTCTTGCAGCTTCTGAAAGAGCTCGGTGGATACTTCCCATGAATGACCGAGCTGACTGAAGGCCTCTTGGTAGGTCTTATCCGACTTCATTTGCTTCAAGGCGCCCATCTTTCACCTGGCATGCAAAGGCACTGACTGTATCACAACCGGAGAACACGTGCAGTCCAACCAGGGCATCACAGACACTGTCTCCCATCGATCTTGCAAGCTTGTCAATGTCTAGGAACCGTGTGCGGGTTTGCGTACCACACTTCTGATACACGGGGCATGGGATGTCCTTATTGAAGGTAAGACACAGCATGAGGACATCTGTATCTTCGGCAGTGATCACCACAGCCTTGTACCCAGCCTCTGCTGCAAGCAGAGCATGCAGAAGCATTCGGGTGTCTGCTTCCTCCTGCGTGGACTTCCGCTCTGCCACTTCCTCCCAGTGGTCCTTGGTTTTTTTTTTTTTTGGGTTTTTTTTTTTTCCCCAAAACGTCAATATCTCAGAATGGTAAAATGGTAAAAATGTAAAATACATTCACAAAGCTGCTCTTCTGGAATGGTTATCACATATTGAAATAATCATATAGTCCCTACCAATAACTTAGTAGCCCTAAAGTTTGGTTTAATCAGATGGTACCAATATATGCCTGGGCCCATGGACTATCTCTCCAATGATTCCCATGCAAGCTTATAAAGCATGTTATCATCAAAGCAACTTCCAGTTAAACAAAACATCTTCAGTGACGATTGTTTGAACTGTGTTGAACTCACTTTGACTTCATTTACAATTCACTGAATTGTTCTAAAGTTAGAATAACAGCACAGCATATGTTCAGGGAAAGTGTTTGGCTTTCTTTCTAAAGAGATCTTGGAAGAGCTAAATGATGGATGGCGGGTGAAACATTTATGTGTGCCACTCGTATTGTTAAGCAAGCCTGATGTTGGTTTAACGGTTAAGGTGGTTTGCATAAATTTTAGGGTCCCAAAAAGCCAATTAAGTAACATCAGGTGGGTTGATTCAGTCTGTCATCCTTCCAAGGTTGGCAAAATGAGTACCAGTTCACTGGAAACAGCGGCAACAACCACGCTTCCAGCAATGATGCAACCAGCAGCAACAGGCTGCATACGAAATGATAATTATTAAGCGAGCTAATAAATTGCCAATCGATGATGTAACAAACACGGTGACGTCACAGATACAGTGTACTTCTACGTTTTAAGAGGGCCACTCAAGACCGCCAAAGAGTGTGATCGCGTTCTCCGACACTTGAAGGATGATATCGTACTCCGTCTGCTGCTTATTAAGGAATCTCCTGTCCACGCAGGTTTTACGTAGAACACATGTACGTCTTCACTTGTGCCTCCTGTGGTGCCTCCTTCCGTTCTGAGCTTTATCACAATTTCACCCAGGTATCAGAGCGAGTTATACTCCCAGCTGTGATATGTGATAACCCACAATGTCAACATCTGCTTAATAATCGGAAAAAACTTGGCTAGGAATGGCACTGAAGTCAGATGCAGCTGCTAAGTAATCCAGAAAAGCTGTTATTTTATGAAAACGCATCCAACAAAAAAGGAAGTGTGGAAAGATTTTCACAGAACATTACCATGCATGGACCAACAAGCATAGCCAGTGTGTAAAGGTCACGTGGATTTTCACAAGTTCACCTGGATTCTGCCTTCATGGTTTCCTTGGCTGGTGAAAATTAAAGGGTTTGCTAGAATTTGGTGGAAAGGCCTTAAAATGCTGAAGGAGGCCATTAAGGCAAGGGTGCTGAACCCCCCACCTGCCGCCTCAGTACCCCCCCAAAAAAAAACTTTTACTGGAAAAGACAAAAAGTATAAATAATAGTGGAAGAAGGAAGCTAGGAAAGGAGAAAGAGAGAGAACAGATCATTATCAGTGCATGTTTGTTAAAAAGTTAGTGTGACGTCATCATGTGCATTTGCAAAGGTCTTAGTTTTCAAATCTCAGATGAACATTCCAATCGGTCTGAAATAGTCATTTTTATTGTTGGTGTCCTCGTGAGCAAGTCAAGATGGTTAATGTAAGGCTAAATGTAAATCAAGCATACAACCATCTTTGAAAATGACAATTAGCTTGAAGGCAATAATGGAAGCGGAGGGGGGAGAGTAAGGTGGAATGTCAAGCACGTGCCATCAGGGATGGTGAATGCAGGACACCAACAGTGGACTCCACTCAGTGAGGCATACACATATGGCTTGCACCTTGTTGCCCTGCATGTCATTCCCACGATGCACCGGTGCGTTTAAGATGGGAGTGGTGTTAACCAAATCTGAAAGAGGGTTTCTGATATGCTCTGGTTCTCAACAAGTGTTGAAATGTACAACAGCTCATGTTCCGCCTTCATAATATGCTCTGCAATTCCTGGGTAGCTGAGTGATTCAAAGCCCCAGAGTCTGATGTATGTATGATAGAGTGCTCTTCTCAACATGGTGATAACGACTTGCTTTCTGCACCGCATTTTATTTCTTAATTGGACAAAATGACCATCCCATTTACACCATGAAATGGACACGAGAGCTCACCATCACATTGAGACTTATAAAACAACAGCAACAACAACAAACCAACATTTTATTCAACGCGCAAATTGCTATCATAGAGTTAAAATTCAACACCTATTGTTTCTTTCGGTAAGGAAAGAACGGTGTCCTCCATCATGCCCATCCATCCTCCCCTAACCCAAATGTGACCTGCACAAAGAGTGTCACTCACAGCTGGCCACTTCATTCCACACCTTAGCCATGCATCCAAACGATGCCTCTGGAGCAAAATGACATAAATATACACACACACACACACACACACACACACACACACACACACACACACACGGACCCCTTATCAACTTCTCAAGAACAACTGTAGCCAGCCATAAATACATACATAAGCACACATAAATACATACGTACAATCATACATACATAAATGCACACAGAAATAAATACATAAATGCACACATACATACATAAATACACCCACACATACATAAATACACCCACACATACATATATAAGCACACATACACCCACACATATATAAGCACACATAAATACATACATAAATGCAGATATAAATACATACATACATACATAAATACACCCACCCATACATACATAAATACATACATACACCCACACATACATACATACATACATACAAACATAAATACACCCACACATACATACATACATAAATACATAAATACACCCACACATACATACATACATACACCCACACGTAAATACATAAATACATACATACAAACATAAATACACCCACACATACATACATACATAAATACACCCACACATACATACATACATAAATACATAAATACACCCACACATACATACATACATACACCCACACGTAAATACATAAATACATACATACAAACATAAATACACCCACACATACATACATAGATACATACAAACATACTGTTACGGAAATGGCCCTCTTATTGGAATACTAAATACAGGATTAGCTCAGATCCCCCATTAAATGCATATATAGATAGGTTGTTTGGTGAAAAGGATGTTATACGTGTGTCAGGGGGTGTAAAAGGCTGTTTATGTTCGTACAGTGGTGGTGTGCCAAGGGCTCCCTTTTCTTCCTCTCCTCTACGGACGATAGGCCCTCCCAGCCGGCTGAGGGGGTGTGGCCTGGAGAGAGGGTGTGGCCAAGGGGAGGAAGTGACGCGAAGGGGAGGGGCCTTTGGTCGGTTTCGCCGAGAGAGGCAGGCTGGTGCGTCGAAGGAGCGAACGAAAAGAAACTGTGGTGAAATGGTGAGCGCAGTAGTGGCGCCGGTCGACTGTACACGGGACAGCTGTCTGTTTTTCGTGAGGAACGAGCCGAAATAAAGGCAGGGAAGGCAACAGAGAAACCACGAGTGCTCAGAGTCTCTTCGAAGCGAGAAACGAAGGCTTCATGAAAAGAGCTGCGTGTGGAGAACAGTCGCTCTCGAAAGTGCTGGCGTTTTCAAAGCGAGCGAACGTGAGAGGCTGCCTGCACCTCGAGCCGGCGATCGACTCTTGTGGGGAGGTGATCGACAGATTCGGCCTGAGTCTGGCCGTGGAGCCTCCGCCCGTACTCACCTCACGGCTCGACACGTTTCGATCCGCCTGGGGAGCTCGGCACCTCGATTTGGGCCTTGTCTGGTGCACCGGCCAGACCTGGATTTGTGTGCTGGACCAAGAGAGAGATCAGCTGAGGCCCATCGTTGATCTGGTGGATTTGTGCAGTCGACATTGCGCAGGGCCAGAGCACGTGGAGACCATGTGCGTGAGATCTGCAACAAACGGACAAGCGCCATTTTGCCACGCGGCGTGGTTCAAGCGGGAGTTCGAATCCGTGGACATTCGCCTGTTATGAGCGACATTTGTGCTTTTTGACACTTTCCTCTCGTCCATGAGACATCACCAAGTACTCTGTCTTGTCTTGCATGCATGCTGTCTATATCTGCACGTTGTCCAAGACATATTTCGGTAGCGATCCCCTCGAAACCTTTAGTCCGTGGTTCCCTAGTTAAGAACGGGTTGAGGATTGTTAATAAAACCATTGTCGTGAATTTTGCTTGTGTTGTGATCCCCGATGTTCCCCAATAAATCTGGTTAATTCGTATGAAGTTGCCGCTATAGATTAATTCATGTCGCGTCGAGGAACGATCCGTTCGATTGGCATATAAAACCAAAATGGTTAAAGACTTGCAGAAAACGCTTGGCATCTGACAAAACCAGTCTGTAACCAGGGGTTCTATTTCCCCAACTGGCAAGGTACAAGGATTACGTTGGTATCGCAATTGAAGGCGCGTGACCCGAGGCCTGTGCTGAGCCGGCCGGCGTTATAAACACCGGAGACGGTGGTGGTGGTGAGGGTTGCGCCTAGGACTGGGTGAGAATCCCGCCACCCCGGGTCCACAACAATACATACATACATAAACACACATACATGTACATACACACACACACACACACACACACACACACACACACACACATAAATACACACACATAAGTGAAGACCACAAGGGGAAAACCAGAGATGTCACTTTTTATAAATTTCAGGGTTATGGCACTTGCCAAAAGTTGGCAACAGAAGGTTTCCTCTCACGATATTACTTTAACAAATAACCAGGGGTGTCACATAATTTATATGGTATAAAGTTTAGCCGTGCAATGAAAAAACAAGTGTTGTCAAAGCTGAACAAGTCGAAACCCAGAGTTGTCAGTACTTTACTCCTGGTTATCTCCCTTTCATTCATGTTAACTGTTCCACCATAATATTCAGAGATGAGAAACTAAAAAATGAAAGGTTGTAAAACTTTCACAGCATAAACTCTGAGCACTACAATGGCCTATTTGATTATATCATGGGCTCCGTAGTTGGTGCATATCGTGGTTCAAGCCTGGTCAAACCTTTATTGTGACTTTTATGGGACTCACGCCGTGGCTTAATGGTTAGCGCGTCTGAGTACCCATCCTCATTCGACGTACCCACCGCCCAATCAACCTGCTTAGGTATATGAGGGAGTCACATGAGGTGACCGGCTATCGCGGGGGTGGTTTATCCTTGGTTTTCTCCCGGTTTTCCATCATATTAAGTAGTACGGAGTAAGAAATGGAGAATCCGTCATCATATAAGCGAAATACCCATGAGTATGGCGTTGAACACCAATCAAACAAAAAAACAATGACCGTTTAATGTTGAAAAAAATAATCTGTGATCACCAAAGTCATGTCATGTATGCTAATAACCAACAAGCATGAATTTGCTACACATCCTGGGTTAAAATTGCATGGCAATTATTAAACAAGGGAATGACCAGTGATGTCAGTTTGCAACATTGATTCGTTCTTTGCTCTTAAATTAAATAACACAGAAGATTGGCAAATGCTACATGTTTAATTTGATCGGCCAATGATCACTCTTCCTTTGACTGGAAAAGAAATCAATATGACAATTATTAAACAGTCCACCAAAGTCTTGAAACTTTGTTTTTCAGTTTCTTCAAAATTGACTTATCCTGACATCTCTGGTTTTCCCCTTGTGGTCTTCAAGTACATACATACATACACACATACATATACACACATACATAAATACATACACAAATACATACATACACACATTCATAAATACATACCTACATAAATACTGTATGCCTGGTGTTGGCATAATGGTTAGGGTGGTGACCTTGGGATCCTTGGATCCTTAGTTCAAATCCCACTTTTCTGTTGAATTAATACCAGGTGGGGTTGACTTTGCCTGTCATCCTTCTGAGGTTGGAAAAATGAGTGCCAGCTTGCTGATATCCCGTGTCGGAGTGGTGAGGGGGGGGGGGTTGGAAATCCAACTTTTTTGGGGGGGGGTTGGAAATCACTTAAAACATGTAGAAAGGCAAAAAAAAATTCAAATACTTTTCAAATAAAATCGAAATTATTTTGAAAAAAGGTGCAAAATTTCTGGGGTTTTTTCTCTAACAACTTTTTTTTTTGGGGTTGGAAATCACTTAAAACATGTAGAAATGCAAAAACAAAAATTCAAATCTTTTTTCATAATGGCCACCATAGCGGCCAGATTGGACTTTGGACCAAGTCCAAAATCTAATGGCATGATCCTTGGACCATACCTAATCCCCCCCACCAAGTTTTGTCGAAATCCATCCAGGAGTTTTTCCGTAATACTGTTCACAAACAAACAAACAAACAAACAGACAGGGGTGAAAACAGTAACCTCCGTCCATCTTCGATGGCGGAGGTTAAAAAGATGGCGACGATTTCTGTTTGGCTGGAGGGAAAGGCATGGCCTGGCGAATAGGTGGTGCTTATGACACTGGGGGAGAGTGGAAGGCATGGCCTGTAGAATGGGTGGAACTTATGACCCACAGACACAAACTCAGCTTTATATACACGAGTACGTGCCCGTACGTGCATGGCCGTACGTGACAAAAAAAAAAAAAACCTTTCAAACCTCATGCCAGAAACAACCACAGGCCGTTCCTTCGCTCTCGCGTGCCCGTAAATGCAAAAAAAAAATTAAAAACTTTCAAACCGTGTGCCAGGAACAACAACCACACAGGCCGTTCCTTCGCACTCGCGTGCCCATACGTGCGCGGCCGTACATGCAAAAAAAAAAAACTTTCAAACAACTACACAGGCCGTTCCTTCGCTCTCGTAAATGACCGACTGAATTGGGGCATTGTATTTATCTATAAATGCGCATAAGAAATCGAGAAATTATTAGAATACAGTAAGTCATCACTATCCGGAAGTCCGTACATTGTATCCCGTAATGGGGAACGCGGCTGAGGATCTCTTTCCCCATCGGCCATGCCTACGCAGCAACTTGTCCTGTCATTGGTTTGGTAAATAAATGGCCCTAACTTGGGAACCACTTGTCCGATCAATATCAATCCTTGAAAAGGCACATACTCAGGTCCCCAGCAATATACCTGTCAAGTTTCAATTAGATCGGACCAGTGGGTGTCGAGAAACAACAGACACATACACACACACACACACACACACACACACACACACATACCTGGAATTATATACTGAACAAAAATATAAACGCACCAACCTAAATATCTAAGTCAAGATTGCCATTATGGGAAAATGGTCAAACCGATGATATGTTTGAGCAATGGTTCCTTTGTTTTGCTCAAGACAGATGTTCCCTTTGAAAATGACCACTCTGAGTGTGTGGACTCACACGTTGAGTAATCCTTTCCATGAGCACCATGGGGCTTGACAGAGTGATGGTCAGTGAGCGTGACCAGGATACAAACACTCCCTATAGCTTGCCCTATAAAAGGCCTCCCCAAAATGTGGACTGGTGCCAAATGTCAACATGCCACAGATGTCACAAATCTTGAGGGAGCACGCCATTGGCATGCTGAATGCTGGGACGTCAGTACGGGCTGTTGCAGCACACTTCAATGTCCACTACTCCACCATTAGCTGCCTGAGAACGCGCCTCAGAGAGACTGGAAGCACCGTGAACCGCCCACATGCCCGGCGAACACGTGTGACCACCGCCGGTCAGGATCGTCACATGAGGCTGCAACATCTCCGGGATCGACTCCGACCGGCCACGAGGACTGCCGATGAGACTGTCGGGCTGCATAACAGGTGCATTTCAGCCCAGACGGTGCGTAACCGCTTGAGGGAGGCCAACCTCCGAGCCCGCCAACCACACCGGGGACTCGACCTCACTGCAGTCCAGCGTCAGACCCGACTGAACTGGACCAATGTTCACTTGCGCTGGACCCTCGCACGATGGAGGAGAGTGCTGTTCACCGATGAGTCACGGTTCCAGCTGTATCGGGCTGATGGCAGACTCCGCGTCTGGAGTCGGGCTGGGGAGCGCTACACTGACGCCAATGTCCTTCGTCGGGTGTCACACGGTGGTGCCAGTGTTATGGTGTGGGCAGGCATATGCCATGGAGAGCGCACTCGGCTTCATTTCATTGAAGGCAACTTGAACGGGCAGCGGTACAGGGACGAGATACTCAGACCCATCGTTTTGCCGTTTGTGCGCCTTCACCATGTGACGTTTCAGCACGACAATGCTCGTCCCCATGTTGCCAGGATCTGCATGGACTTCCTCGGTGAGGAGGACATTGATGTCCTCGACTGGCCTCCATATTCTCCCGACATGTCGCCCATCGAGCACCTTTGGGACGTCCTTGATCGACGCGTACGACAACGTTACGCAGTCGCAGAGAACGTCCGCCAGCTCCGTGTGGCTCTCCAGGAGGAATGGGAAAACATCCCTCAGGCCACCATCGATAATCTGGTGATGTCCATGCGCCAGAGATGCACCGCTCTGTGCGACGCCAACGGTGGACACACCCGCTACTGACTGTGTGAACTCTGACAGTGACACCTCGGTTGTGTCGGCTGTTGTAGCGCAAAGACTGTCGCCAGAATTCTCAAGGAACTCTTTGAAATTTAATGCTCAATTGTCATGGATTCTATAACCAAATTGTTGTGAAGATTTAGTGTTAATGAGTTCGAGGTAAAATAGTAACAATCGCTTGGTGCGTTTATATTTTTGTTCAGTATAGATAGATAAGATTAAGTTAATCTAACTCACCATCAACATCACTTTTGGAATCAATCTCGAGGCAGGGAATTTACCCAAAGAACGAACACACCATGGCCAACTCTTGAGCGATGGCACTGGATTTTTAATACCTTACAACCGAGAGGTTATCAACTTACCAACTGGGCTACGCTGCGATCCATAATCCCTAAAACATCCAGCCTTCCACATAGGTCTACCCACCAACCACAAAATGGACTCGTCTCGACCTAATTCCTGTGACCTGAAGGAATCCGATCCATCCAAGCCAATAGGAACGATGATAAGGTTCGAGGAGAGCAGTGGAATAAAGGGGATATCCAAAACGAGTTGAGGAAACACGAAAATCTGAAGGACAGAAGAATGATCTCCAATGAAAACCCATGCTCTCATCGACAAACAAGTTACTGAACCACAGAACATCACTCCCCTGCTTAATACAAAAGGCCACTACGATATGACAGCATCAGAGAAAAAGAGATCCTTGTGCTCATGAAGTCTTCCAGAATGTTCTCATCCATCATCCCACTCACTGCCCCCCCCCCCCACTCTCCCCCAAATCTGCCATTTACAGGGAAGCAGCATGGGTGGAATCTTTTATGTTTTCAGCCAAACTAATCTTTTAACCATGACTTCATCCAAAAGGTCACAAGTGTCACCAGCAAAGGGATGTTTATTGTCTTTGAAAAATCACCAGACAGGCCCAACTACTCAGGTTTGAGCCCTAAAAACATCAAATTGAGTCTGGGAATGTGTGGATCACTGGCGAGGTGTTGTTAGCCCTGCACTCTCCACGCTGCCGGGTCAGCAGCACGTAAGCACTCACCTATCGAGTATGACCAGCGTTTTCCTATTCGAGTGCATTTAAACCAACAGGGAGATTTGTGTACTCCTTAATGAACACTGCCACACATGACCAGTGTGACCACTCCTTGGCTTTTTTCACAAGATCTTGGCTATTCATTGTTCACCTTGGCGTCTTGGTTTTCTATAGATTTTCTTAGCGTATAGGTTTTCCATTGTCATCACTTTTCCGAAACCTTGTGAATTCTTGGCTTTTTTTCATTGGCTCACCTTGGCATTTATGAAAATGAGGAGTGGTCACACTGCACATGACGGTTACTGTAAAATCCTGGAAATAGGCCAACGGTGTCACCATTGGTGAACACTTTTAAGGCACATTGAGGTTAATATTAAATAAATGTAGGTATCACTAAATTACACTTAAATACATGATTTCTAATGAAGAAAATAAAAATGATAATTAAAGGAAGGATGTTGTATTTATTCATTATTATTATTATTATTAAAACAATTCTGTTCAAAAACAATATCCATCTCCTTTCATCCTGAACCAGACTCGGTGGTATAAGGGTTAGAGCATGTGCATTGAATCTGGGAGGTCAGTGGTTTGAACCCTGAGTGCTGCTTTCTTGCTTTATGCTCAGCATTTAAAAATGATGGAGATCGATGGAGATCAAACACCCATAAATCAACAAAACTAGTACAGGCTTTGATGGGCCTCACAGCTTCTCTCCTATATTGAAGTTACTTGCAAAGGAATTTATATTATTATTATTATTATTATTATCATATTTCTCTTACTCGACCTCTTTCCCAATTAAGAGAGGAAGAGACACGGCCTTATGGAGGAGTGGTGAGAACACACAAAAATATTTGCCTGTCTTTTAACTCTTAACTCACACATCTTCTCTCTCTGTTATATTAAAATATTCACATTCCCAAATTCTCTAAATCCACACTCTCTTGATACTTGGGAAGATTCAAAAGGTTTTAAGATTGAGATACTCATAATCGTCCCAGACATGCTAATGTGATATATATGTATATGTATGTATATATATATATATATATATATATATATATATATATATATATATATATATATATATATATAATACACATGAGGCACCGCGAGGAGGAGTGATGTAATGCTAGGTTCCCACTGTCGTGCGATACGTTACGAACGCCACGATTGGCCATTCGTAGCTGATCATGGAATTTTTCTGAAAGCTGTTCCCACTATAACGATGCGCGGCACGATTGAAATCGTGGTCTCACAGAGCGTGGTGTTTGTCTTGTCTAAGATCGATACCGATCACCACGATTAGGAAGCACGATTAGATGCGATCTGTTGTGCTTTGTTACGATACAATACGATCTGATACGATGATCCCGATTGACAATTGATCGTAGAAAAATTTTGAACCGTTCAAAAATTTTCTACGATTAACACGATAGCCACGACTGACCTCAAGATCTGATAAGAGCTGATAGCATCACCACGATTAGTCCACGATTAAGACCACGATTTCAATCGTGCCGCACATCGTAATAGTGGGAACCCAGCATTAGGGACACCAGCCATTTTGGAGTTAATGCCATATAGCACTATTTTAACCCTTACCCTATCATCCGAGCCTATCATCATCATATCATTAAAAAATGTCGCTTACATCACTATATATATATATATATATATATATATATATATATATATATATATATATATATATATATATATATATATATATATATATATATATATATATATATATATATATATATATATATATATATATATACACATACATATATACGTATATACATACACATATATATATATACATATATATATATATATACATGTATATATATACATATATACACGAGCTGATTGCACCCGGCGTTGCCCGGGTTATTTTTAAATGAATTTAATCTTCTGTGCATAGGTCTGACACGAGCCCAGTATCAGTTCCCCATTGGGCCACGGTAGTCATAGCCTAAGGGGGTTGGTGAAGGGGAAACAAAAAACACCTCTTTAACAAAAAACACCTCTTAAACAAAAAACGTCGGGACGGGCCACGTGAAGGTTATAGGCGAGGTGGCGAGGCCCCCTCAGCCATGGGGGATTTTAGACTGGTTTATATTTAATGGGATTTTACGGCTGCAACTATCGTAATCAATTTTAACAGTGGCCGCAGCCATAAAATCTCATTAAATATAAACTACCGTCAAAAATCCCCCCCCCCCCCGGCCGAGGGGGTCTCGCCACCTACCTAAAACCTTCCCGGGGCCCGTCCCGACATTTTTTGTTTCAGAGGTTTCCTCCTATCTTTCACTGTTCAGGAGATTAGCGTGTGCAGACAAACGAGCAAGCAAAGAAAAAACTTCAATATATATATATATATATATATATATATATATATATATATATATATATATATATATATATATATATATATATATATATATATATATATCTATATATATACACACAAGCAGGATATGCTTACACAAGAACCATGTTTCCCCATTGTCATGGGTCACTCACCTGCATTTGATATTTCATTTATTTATATTTTCGTTTCTGGATGATGTCTAACGATTCTGTGATTTTTTTCCAGTGTACTGGCTTCGATTTCCATCAGCACGCAAAATTTCAGCTTTCTACGTCACCTGAAAGGTCCCGATCTTTAATATCAGTCAGTGAGTGAGTCAGTCAGTGGTTAGAAAGAGCTTTATAATGTTACGGTTCTCGGAACATTGTGCATACAACATACAGTTGTCCCGAGCTAGTTATGCTATTATAGTACTGCAGCAGAGCAAACCAATTGTTCGACTTTTCATAAAAGCACCAACATTGGTACATATGTTGACTAATGTATTCTGAACAATTCTCGAGATGGAGCCACTCGAGATTTTGTCTTGGTCAGCTTTGGCGGCCATTTTCCAAAATGGCCGCCATTCTACTTTAACATGGAATATCTGTCATTGTTATTGTCTTTGTCGGTTTCTCAGAGGTGATAAATACTCCATGTGATGTGTATTTACAAAGGAAAACAATACAAATATCATTTATTACATTATATTAGGGAAAAAGGTCATTTTTATGGGAAAATCCACTTTTACACACAGCATCAGTGACAGGTTCAGAAGTATTCCATTTTGTTGTGGTGGTGGCAGTGGTGGAAGTGGTGTTGCAATTGGTAATATTGGCTACATGTGGCCCATGCTACAGAACATGACCACCGTCAGATTCAAGTTCGAACCGTAGACACCGACGTCGTCGTCTTGGCGGTGATGGTAGCGCAGGCTCTACCATGCGTGGATGAACTCTGGATTACCTTTGGGACGGGCAAGAACTACCGCTACATCCCTGCCCATGAAATAGCTGCCTCCCTCGGTCCACAGAAGGCACATGCCCTCCCTGTCTTCCACGCCATGACCGGATGTGACATGGTATCAGCATTCGTGGGGCATGGGAAGAAATCTGCCTGGGCCACATGGAACTCGTTTGCAGAACTGACAGATTCTCTTGTGACCCTGACCACCACGCCAGTCAACATCCAGGATGACACAATGCACTGCATTGAAAGGTTTGTGGTGCTCCTCTATGACCGCACCAGTCCATATACGGACGTCAACGAGGCCAGAAAGAAACTCTTCGCCAAGAGGAACTCCGTCCAGCGCATGCCACCTACCTACGATGCTTTGGAACAGTATGTGAAGAGATCAGTCTTCCAGGGTGGCTATGTCTGGGGGCGGGGCAGGTCTTGGTCCCTCAACCCGTGCTTCCATCACCAACAAGCTGGGGCTGGCGGCAAACAGAGGATGGGTCCTACGAACCGCTCTGGACCACACTCCCTGAGGCTTCAAAAAGCTGCTTCGAGCTGGTGTCGTGCGGCTGCAAAAAAGGCTGTAGAAACCGCTGCAAATGCAAGAAGGCTAATCTGCAATGCACTGGACTGTGTGCTTGTGAAGGAGAATGCCAGTTGACAGACGCAGTAGACACAGACTGAGATATCGGCCTAACTTAGAATGTGCAAATGCAAAGTCGCATTGCTTGTAAAAGTGTTGACTTCTTGATCCAGAGCCAGTACACTTGAGCTCAGAAACTCATATTGTACTAGACTGATGCATGCGTGTACCATGTGCCCTGGTACAATGGTAGTAGACAGTAAACCATGGCCACTTCAAAGTGAAGTGTGCAATAATTTGACTACATTTTCTGAGTTTGTCATTATCACGATTATCAGTTCCCTTTTCAAAATGGAATAAAGTATGTAATCTATAATGCAATTTTTGTTGATTCCAAACCCATTGAATGTGATGAATATCATTTGACTCTTGTTCTCCAGGCAATAATGGGTACTTTTCAGCGAAAAGTTTCAGGAGAGCAGCAATTTACAAATCAAATAATGGCTTTTTACCAAAAATACTGGCTCATAATATTTGAATACGCCTTTTCATGATCAATTTACTGAATTTTACACTTTCCTTATATCTTCCACCAATACAATAAGAAAATAAGAACATATAGCCAATTTCGCTAAAGTAGAATGGCGGCCATTTTGGAAAATGGTCGCCGAAGCTGACCAAAGCCCAATCTCGGGTGGCTCCATATCTCGAATTGTTCGGAATACATTATTCTACATGTGAACCAATTTTGGTGCTTTTATGCAAATTCGAACAATTGATCTGAAATATCAGACTACGCTGCAGGACTATTAGTATACGTGCAGATAGATCCCTTTCTTGTGTGTAGTGGGCAGACACGGGGGTACATTGCGATGGTCTTTTAGTTAGGATTATAAATCATTTTTCCCCTTTTATTTTATTTCCCCTTTTATTTGATCCACGGTACCTTCATCTCGCTTGCTACCCTCGTCTCGTATCCTGAGCCCAAATACCAACGGGCACTTTGGGCTGGACAAGCGCTTCCACCGTCTACCCACTGTCTACAGACTCGTTTTCTGAGGCAGAATCCCGAGGTTCGTTATAGTGACTGCAGCACCATCCACCTGCCAATACAGACATGCGCGATGTGTCACGTACATTTTTCACCCAGGTGGGAGGGCTATACCGGCGTCTGGCCAAAACCCCGCACAGGAAGGCGGTCCACATGAAGGCCCTGTCCAATCGGGACGGACAATGATGTCGGCTTCGCCATGGCTCCACCCCGAACTCCGTGATCTATAAAGTACGGGACAATCCTCAGAGTTGAGTTGGATGCGAGGGAAGGTTGTCGTTGGATTTGAAAGGTCGCGGTTGGTTTTTGAAAGGCAGATGTCGGAGTTAGTGGACGCTAAGGACCTCCACCAAGCCTCTGTCTGTTCTTGCAACTGCTGATCCCCACCTTGGACTCCGCTCTTCTCCACTCGAACTCCTTCACGGACACAATCTCCACAAGTGCTTTTGTGGACCGAACTGCACAGCTTTTGTCGGGTGCCGCACCACGGAGCATCCCTTTCCCCACAACACTCAGGTACACTAAACTGTGACCTCAACTCCCTCCCACCCTGGCTACAGAAGACCTTTTTCTTTTCATTGGGTTTATTTTGGTCGAGTATGTGTCAGAGTGTGTTGGCGCCTGTCTGTTAGATAAGCCTGTTTAAGATTTTTATTGTTGTGATTGTTATTGCTTTTATTAGTCTCACGTTAAGTCTGCTCTATGTCCGCTTTTGTAAGTTGCTTGTAAATTGCCACACCCCACACCTCTCTCATCTTCCCCTGCGTAACACACCCAATAAACCTTTTTGTTATGCCACATGCTTTTCCCTGCTTATTATTGTAAATAAATAATTGTAGAAATGTTCCCAGCTCGCCTTTGTCTTTTCCTTCGTTGGTCCAGCATGGTTCGAATCTGAGTTTAGCCAGGTCTTTATTCCCGATAATCCGTTCCTTCTAGCCGCTACGTCCTTGGCAGTGCCGCTCGACTGCATCCGATCCGGAAAGGTAGTCGGTAGTTGGTAGAGTGATCCGGATCGGGCAAGGCGTACCGATGGTGTGGTTCCCCGGTAGTCGAAACCGCATGGTTAATTAGGTAACTTGATTCTAGACAGGAGGATCCTATGCCACGCGGTTGAGGTATTGGCATCCACGGTCAGTTAAGCGACCCACCGTGTCACGGAATTATCCGTGAACGACGGCCTACAATTCCAGGGAGTCTGGTGGAAATCGACGTAGTTTTCCCCCATATAGTGGTCGTTCCCGTCCCGCAACAATATATGAGATATACACACACTTATTCATATAACTCTTGTTCACTACAGACATAAACATAAACATCTTTCTTTTACCGTTTCATGTAAGTGTTCAAACTATCGTCCATAAGCGTAAGACCTTGCTGACATCATCCTTGTCAGAGTTACTAATAGCACTATAGAACTTTACGTTGTCATTGATGGATACAAATGCCTGTGTTACATAATCCTGTAGATCTTGCAAGGTACGTGTTGTGTTTTTTTTTTGGCAAACGTAAGATCTTTAACCACTCCTTATAATATGCTAAAATCCAAAAGGGTTAAGTCAGGGGACCTCGGAGACCATTCCACAATTCTTCCGTGACCCATGCAACGATTCTGAAGAGTCTCATCAAGGAAACTGGGCATGACACGGGCAATGTGAGGTGAGCATCCGTCCAGCTGGTAATACAGTTCATTGAAATCAGGAAGCTGTTGCAGACTGGGCAGGGCAAAGTTTCTTAACATATGCAGGTAGGTCTGTCCTGTTATAGTTTCCATCAAAAACAATGAGGATCAACGACACCTGAGTGAGATTGTTCCCCACAGGTAAACGCTGGGTTGCTTCAGTTACTGTTCAATGATCACATGTACATTCTTGCTGTCCCAGGAGACAGAATTGTTCTGATTGGCATGCCTGGATAGTTGGATTGTGTTCTCATGATCAGACGAAGCATTGTGTTGCAGAAACTGAGAAGTCTCCCTTACTTGGTTGAGGAACACGTCACAGAACTGCAACCAGTGGTCGGGGTCATCTTCAAGCAAGCTGTCGATGTATAGCCTGAATTACCCAGCCTTTCGCAACGACACTACTGATTTTTGACGAATACACAATTTAATGACTTTAGTTCCATTTTTTCATGTGTATTAATAAATGTATGTAACTGTGTGGTAGCTTTTACTTCACCTTGTGCATATAAATACAAACTGTGAAAAAGTTTGGGTTATTATCACTTTTGTGCAACATTTCCACATTCAACACTTGTGGGAAGTTTGAAATGCACAATATAGGAGGATAATTAATCATTCAAATTTCTGTGAAAGTCAATTTCATATCAGAGTTTCCTTAAAGTATCTGTTTGCCTTACTGTCCTGTTGGGGGAGGGGGTGATAAAGATTGCCTTACCCTCCTGTTATCGGGGGGGGGGGGGGGATGCTAAAGTTACAATGCTCTCATTCCAATATGCAATGTTTTTGACAAATTACTCCCCTCACCTCAAATGCTCTTAAGGGAAGTCTCGTTCATTGGACTGTATGAATTATCAATTAGTAATAATTCTGATATTAACACTTTCTGGAGTATTAGTTCAATTTTAGAGTTTCAAGATAGGATTAGATTCCTCAATATTAAATATGGTGATGTTTTTGATTTTTATGCCTTGTATTCAAATTTGGATTTAGCATTGGTTAAGGGTGCACTCTTTAGTGTTATTGATAAAGTTTTTATATGAATATATGGTTAACGTAAGAAAAGAAAAAAAAATGAGTTTTAATTGTTTTGACCAACAAAAATTTAAAGATGCTGTTAATTATATTTTGTTTTACACTCTTGTGTCTTTTGGTGGGAAAATATTTCAACAACCAAAAGGCATTCTTATGGGAGGGAACTGAAGCCCCCTATTAGCGGGCATTGTCTTTGTTTATTAATTTGTCCAGAAGTTGATGAAGGAGAATAAGTTTGGTTCACCTGAAATGTTATCTTATACATGTCGTCATATTGATGATATTTGTGTGATTAATTATATGTTTTTTTTGATCGGTTGATTCATCGGATTTATCCAGAAAGCCTAATAGCAGTTAAGAGTAGTAGTGACGATAGTGTCGTGGCATATCTGGATGTGTTAGAGTTGGAAATAATTGTTGTAGTGCAAATATGTATCATAAAGTTGACTATTTTCGTTTTCCTGTTCTATTGTATGCGTTCCCATCCAGTAATGTACCAGAAAAGATACTGATAGGTTCCGATGTGTTTTCGTCTCTGCATGTTAGATTTGTTGGGATTTGTTCTGTTCAGGATGATTTTGTGGTTCATGCCAAGAAGATGTATTCCATCATGTTAGAGAGCTGTTATTGTGCTGAGAGTTTGATTCGGTCATGTGAGAAGGTTTGGAGATGTCATTGTAATCTCTTGTTTAAGTTTGGTTGGTTTTCATGTAAACAGGTTCCCGCAGCATTGGAAGTTGTGTGAAATAATAATAATAATAACAATAATAATGATAATAATAATAAATAATGGGGAATATGTTTTCTAGCATTATTATTTATTTTTTAATAATGAATTAATTAAACCAGAAGTGTGTCGTTCGTACTTCCCGGAAATGGATCTTCATTACAAATAGAGGGCCTGTGTATTGATTTGTGTACTGGTGGATTCCTGTGTACATTATGTGGTAGTGAGGGAGGAAGAAGAAGAAGAAGAAGAAGAAGAAGAAGAAGAAGAAGAAGAAGTAGTAGTAGTAGTAGTAGTAGGAAGGTCTTTCTGTTGGTGTGTCGTTTGTATTTTTGTCCTCCATCTCTCTTTCTTTATCTTTGTCTCTGGAGGGGTGAATCTTGCAAATTGTTTTTGTAAGGTTCACTTGGCTGCACCTGCATGGGTTTTTGAGGGTAGAGGAGTAGCGGCCGAAACCCAAATCCTATCCAGGTTCCTCCTGATGACGCCATCTTTGTCTGTTTGGTTTCCTCCTGATACTCCAGTGCTGTATTTGGTCAGTTATTTGATTATTTATTGCAAATAATGAATTGGACGTAATCCATAACTTTGTATTTGTTGTAATCCTCTGGTTGTGTTGAGTTTCATGCACCCGTTGTTTTGACAGGCTTTCCCCCTCGTATCAAAAAAAGATAAGGAAATTTATAAAGTTTTATCTCTGCTATAATATTATATTATCATGTGCAAGTAAATAATATCCACTTGTACAGTAAATAATAATTAATTATTGAAGTCATAAACACCACCAGTTACATTCATGCAAATTACAAGAAACCACAAAAGTTGCAAATTTAGTGAATCCTTTGACTAAATATAAAATAAGGCAATTCTCTAAGTGTATGTACATCTGATAATTATAGAAAGATAGAAAAAACACAGCTGGGCCAATCTCTACCAAGTTTTGCACACTTGCTAGGGGTACCTCGGGTTATGTCATGGGCACAACCCCATACACATCCCTGCAAGGGGGAGGCAAATGATTTACTATTTTCATCTTAACATCTTGGAAAGTGCAAGTGGTTTACTGACCCCTGCAGAGATGGGGGATTACTAGCCAAGGCCCAAAATTGGTTTTCATCAACTTGTTCCCTTGCTTGAAAGTCTATGAGCGGGTTCAGAATGACGCCAAGGAAGCAACTTTCAACAAAACAGCATTGAAGGGCACACTATGAAGAAAATACCCCAAAAGCTGAAGATCTCCAACAGTGGTATGAGGTACATTTTACAATACCTGAAATAACCTGGCTCAGTGCAAGACAATAAAAGGCCAGGAAGACCCAGAAGAACCTCCCCAAGGGAAAACAAGCACTTGAAATTGATCTGCTTGCACGAGAGAAGAAAATCAAGTCAGCGGCTGACAAATAATAATCAAATGAGAGCAGGCCTGAATATTAACATCTCGTCCAGCACTGTCCGCAGAAGGCCTACGACAGCAAATCTCCATGGCAGAGTTGCAGCAAAGAAACCACTGCTGAGAACGCAGAATGAGGTGAAAAGACTGAAATGTGCAGGGAAACACGAAGATTGGGTGACTGAACAATGGAAGGGGGGTATTCTGTTTTGATGAATCGAAGTTTGAACTTTTTGGATCGAAGAGATGCCAGTTCGTATGCCGAAGAGCTGGTGAACATTACGACAAGCAATGTTCACAACCCACTGCTAAACATGGCGGAGGCTCTGTGACTGTCTGCTGTTATATCTCAGCTTTTGGTGCAGGGAAACTTGTTAAAACCAATGGGACACTAACGAAAGAGAAGTACAAGCAGATACTGCAGCACCATGGAATTCCAAGTTTGATTAATTTACCCTAAAGTATGAATATCATTGGAATAATCCAAACTTTTGCACAGCACTGTATTTATTTAACACACCTGCCATCATCCTTGCTGACCTAGGTCATCAGTTGAAGGACCCCAGCATTATTACCATTGATTCAGCCTCTTAACCTCAATATGACCCTGCTAATGTGGGCCAATGGTGATATCTCTGTATCCTCGTATAGTACCCACATACAAATAAACAAATAACACCACTCCCGGTCAGTGAGAACATGAAAAAAGTGAGAACATCACTAATATGTTTTCACTACAGGCCTTGCCATCAGCTTACTGCCACCATATTTCCAATATTTACCTCCACCACCTAAGGTGGGTGGTGGTTATGTTTTAACCCCCGTCTGTCTGTCTGTCTGTGAACAAAATATCTCAAAAAAGTTGTGGACAGATTCGGACGACATTTGGTGGAGAGCTCGGTTATGTGACACTGACAAGATAATTAGATTTTGGTGAAGATCCCAATTCGGATCCGGATCCGAGAATTTTTAAAGTGATTTTTCAACATCGAGAGGCAGGGCTAAAACGACAGATCGCAGGATTTCTCAAAAAGTTGTGGACGGATTTGAACAAAACTTGGTGGATGAGTTACTTCGGTGACAAGAACAAGCTGATTAAATTTTAGTTCAAGTCTGAATCCAGATCCGGCCTATCAGTGGGATACAAAAAGTAAACTAATCAGCTTGGCGGAGGTATGCGCTCCACCGAGTGCCCTTCTGGTTGCAGCTGTATTTGCAATTGACAACTTTTATATCAAAGTTTGTCTGAAATCGAAATGCTGCTCATTCCACCATCAATGCAGCTCATTCTGAGAAAGTCATACACGATGGATTTTGCAAGGCTACATATTTGTATAATGATAGAAGCAGCTGTGAGCTCCTGGGTTGTACAATTCTGTCATTCCACACTGACTCTGCTTTATGACGTTGCGTAAAAGCCAGCTGGATGGCTTGCAAGATCATTACATGTGATTTACATTGTTGCATTAATTGCACCACAAGAAACAAGTTTGCATGAGAATACAAAATCTGTTCCCGACGTCATGTAACAGAGTTTTCATCGCAAGTGGTATGTCTTACTTGTGCTCCATAAATGGTTACAAGTTGTTGTACTTCTGCCTTGTTATAAACAGCAGAGCAGCTGTTTGGATAAAATGTACCATAAACAGATTCAAGAAAGGTTCAATATTTTCAGCAATAAGCAATGCACGTAGTTTGGTGTTTAGCTCTTGAAAGCTATTTCTTTACAGTGGCTAACGCTCATGGGAAAGGTTGTAAATATAACCACATGATGAGCAAGGAAATATATAAAATAGCAATGGCATTTCATATATGTAACATTAAAAACGTCTCAAGGCTTCTTACACTCTCACTCACAATGAACAACTCACAGACAATTAAAATCAAGACTTTTTTGTTTTGTTTACTTAGTCGAGGCTCATATAAGAAAGGGAGCAGGAGACGAGGGGGCGGGAGAGGGGAGCAGAGACATTAAGAGATCTGTGTAAGGGAGAGGTATGGGGTGGGGTATACAAGATAAACAAGATGGACACTACAGGGATCTTCAGGAAGGAGATGAGTTTGATGGAGGGGTAAGGTGGGTTAATGGGGGTAGAAAAGATCATGGTTTTAGATGGGGGAAGATATGAGAAGGTGGTGAACAGTTGTTTTGAAGACCTGGAGGTAAGAGTGGCATTGAAGAGATTGTGGGAGTTTGTTCCAGAGGTGGGGAAAAAAAAAGAGGCGTGAAAGAGTGAAGGTGAGCAGTGATTCTTGATTGTGGTAGTTTCATAAGAAGGACCTGTCTGCGGTGAGAAAGTGAAAGACTGCGGTACTTATCTGTGGAAGAGAGACTATGGTACTTTCATACCGTCAGGCTACAAGGCATTTGTCCACAGCTAAATGAACTACTGCTCTCCCCTCTGGCCTGGGACCCCAGCATCACATCTGTTTCTGCTGGATTCTGTGGAATCTCGAGCTCTCCGAAACGTTATTCAAATTATTCAGCGATGACGCCAAAGAACAAGGACCTTCGCTCTCACATTTCTGAAAGATCGATGGCTGCTCTGTATTTTTGTTTTTACTGCCTTTCCTCTGATGTAGCTCCATCTGTCTTCTCAGTCCTCCAAGCTTCCCCCAACAACTCCGGGATGTCGCATTCTTCCAGTAACACCCTTCTTGTTAAACACTGTTTGTGGAATTGCCTCCTGGAGATGACTAAATCATGCACCCTTCCCTCCAAACCTTCAAACAAGCAGTGTACCACCATCTCCTGTCATCCTCCATCCCATCCTTTCTATTCCCACGAACCCTGTTTTCACCCAATCCTCTTACTTGCACTTTATTGTGTTTCTCTCCTCTTTTCATGTTCATTCATTCCCTTGCTTATTGTGTCCAAATGTTGCCCCACTGCCCTACTGGCACTACGTCGTCTTTTACCCTTGGCATATGCCATCACAGGTGGATATTGTGGGATAAAATCTGCCAGGGAGCAGCAATATTGAATAAATCTAATAAATTCCAAGACTTGGGACAATAAACTAGCCTCAGGAGAATGGTTCGTTAAGCTGCAAGTTACATCATTACTGGTGAGCAGCTGTGCCACTGATATGGTGCAACATATCGGTTCATGCCGGAATTTGGAATTTGTTCAGTGTACCGGCAATAAAACTTGCCCACCCTTCATGAATGACGCGGTGGAATTGTTAACGTCCCCCAACAAGTGGCGGATGACTGGTCCTCCACTTGACATCCTCCTGATGGACGGCACACGCATTGACACACCACTCTGCAAACCAGACGCCAGGATGAAAGCTTGTAGCCGAGTCAAGATTCAAACCCAGGCTAGACAGCCCAACGGCGAGTGCACATACCTCCAAGCAATGCTGCCAGCTCTCAGGAGAATTACCATGGCGCTAACAGATTGTGGGTAAGAACCCAACTCTCATTAATAACCTTCAGGTAAGGGGTAATCTGCCTGCCCTGTCTGGTCTGGAATATATGCAGTGCCAGTCCACACGCTGTGGTCGAAGTATCCTCAGGGAAACTTGGGATGAGAATTAAAATGTTATCTTATCAAAAAGGCAAAGCTGCCCAACATTCCCCCAAACATTTATATATAATATATAACTTTTTAATACATTTTTAAAATGAATCACATAAATTAAATGAATAAACTAGCAAAAATGAAATCTTCTATATAGATCATAAAGGCATACAGAGGATGTGACAGAGAGAGAGAGAGAGAGAGAGAGAGAGTACTCCCACTTGGGAACTTTTGATGTCTGGAAGATGGTGAGCATGTTAATGAGGACTCTGAGGAATGAAAGTTTTCCATGATGCGTCGGCTGTGGCTCAGCTCTGGAGATGATCATGCTATGCTCCGGGGGATAAACCCAGGAAATGAGAAGTGTAGCATTTCTCTTAGTCGCAACATCCATCATAGTGCTCCTGCTGGCAGCAACACTTGACAATGACCTGACTTTTAAACCACTGGTTACCATAACCTTCAAGTTGGGTTTCTTTACAAAAAATAAAACACCGTACCCCCTCAAGCGCAGGCAATGCAATAAGCACAGATAGCTAGCTCAGTGCAAGCTATTACAACCATACAGTTTTATAGGACTGAGGTTATATTTCATGAATGTATTTCATCGGAATGGAAAATGTTATACATCATCAATGTCAATCCTTCCTTTACACTCATAAAGAACGCGTTCAGACCCTCCTTGTTACGCAACTTGCCTGAAGTATCATGCTATTCATCAACTCTCCATAAACAGGCTGTTCTATTCTTGAGAGGGTTTTCAGAGACAAAATGTAGCATTAAGTTGAGAACGTCAACAAAATATTTCACAAAAGCATTACCCTTCTTCAAAACGAATCCCAATATAAATAATTAATTTCCTTAATGGTCAGTAAAAATTCCCATTCAATTAAAGGACAGCTTGGCATATACTGACACAAAAGCAATAAACAACCAGAGAGTTCATGGAACGCAATACCCCGTGCAGTGTTCAGGTATATGCTCCAATTAAAATACCCCGTGCAGTGTTCAGGTATATGCTCCAATTAAAATACCCCGTGCAGTGTTCAGGTATATGCTCCAATTAAAATACCCCATGCAGTGATCAGGTATATGCTCCAATTAAAATACCCCGTGCAGTGATCAGGTATATGCTCCAATTAAAATACCCCGTGCAGTGATCAGGTATATGCTCCAATTAAAATACCCCGTGCAGTGATCAGGTATATGCTCCAATTAAAATACCCCATGCAGTGTTCAGGTATATGCTCCAATTAAAATACCCCGTGCAGTGTTCAGGTATATGCTCCAATTAAAATACCCCATGCAGTGATCAGGTATATGCTCCAATTAAAATACCCCGTGCAGTGTTCAGGTATATGCTCCAATTAAAATACCCCATGCAGTGATCAGGTATATGCTCCAATTAAAATACCCCGTGCAGTGTTCAGGTATATGCTCCAATTAAAATACCCCATGCAGTGATCAGGTATATGCTCCAATTAAAATACCCCGTGCAGTGTTCAGGTATATGCTCCAATTAAAATACCCCATGCAGTGATCAGGTATATGCTCCAATTAAAATACCCCGTGCAGTGATCAGGTATATGCTCCAATTAAAATACCCCGTGCAGTGATCAGGTATATGCTCCAATTAAAATACCCCGTGCAGTGTTCAGGTATATGCTCCAATTAAAATACCCCATGCAGTGATCAGGTATATGCTCCAATTAAAATACCCCGTGCAGTGTTCAGGTATATGCTCCAATTAAAATACCCCGTGCAGTGATCAGGTATATGCTCCAATTAAAATACCCCGTGCAGTGATCAGGTATATGCTCCAATTAAAATACCCCGTGCAGTGATCAGGTATATGCTCCAATTAAAATACCCCGTGCAGTGTTCAGGTATATGCTCCAATTGAAATACCCCGTGCAGTGTTCAGGTATATGCTCCAATTAAAATACCCCGTGCAGTGATCAGGTATATGCTCCAATTAAAATACCCCGTGCAGTGATCAGGTATATGCTCCAATTAAAATACCCCGTGCAGTGATCAGGTATATGCTCCAATTAAAATACCCCGTGCAGTGATCAGGTATATGCTCCAATTAAAATACCCCGTGCAGTGTTCAGGTATATGCTCCAATTAAAATACCCCGTGCAGTGATCAGGTATATGCTCCAATTAAAATACCCCGTGCCGTGTTCAGGTATATGCTCCAATTAAAATACCCCGTGCAGTGTTCAGGTATATGCTCCAATTAAAATACCCCGTGCAGTGTTCAGGTATATGCTCCAATTAAAATACCCCGTGCAGTGTCCAGGTATATGCTCCAATTAAAATACCCCATGCAGTGTTCAGGTATATGCTCCAATTAAAATACCCCGTGCAGTGTTCAGGTATATGCTCCAATTAAAATACCCCGTGCAGTGATCAGGTATATGCTCCAATTAAAATACCCCGTGCAGTGATCAGGTATATGCTCCAATTAAAATACCCCGTGCAGTGTTCAGGTATATGCTCCAATTAAAATACCCCGTGCAGTGATCAGGTATATGCTCCAATTAAAATACCCCGTGCAGTGATCAGGTATATGCTCCAATTAAAATACCCCGTGCAGTGTTCAGGTATATGCTCCAATTAAAATACCCCGTGCAGTGATCAGGTATATGCTCCAATTAAAATACCCCGTGCAGTGTTCAGGTATATGCTCCAATTAAAATACCCCGTGCAGTGTCCAGGTATATGCTCCAAGTAAAATACCCCATGCAGTGTTCAGGTATATGCTCCAATTAAAATACCCCGTGCAGTGTTCAGGTATATGCTCCAATTAAAATACCCCGTGCAGTGATCAGGTATATGCTCCAATTAAAATACCCCGTGCAGTGATCAGGTATATGCTCCAATTAAAATACCCCGTGCAGTGTTCAGGTATATGCTCCAATTAAAATACCCCGTGCAGTGATCAGGTATATGCTCCAATTAAAATACCCCGTGCAGTGATCAGGTATATGCTCCAATTAAAATACCCCGTGCAGTGTTCAGGTATATGCTCCAATTAAAATACCCCATGCAGTGATCAGGTATATGCTCCAATTAAAATACCCCGTGCAGTGATCAGGTATATGCTCCAATTAAAATACCCCGTGCAGTGATCAGGTATATGCTCCAATTAAAATACCCCATGCAGTGTTCAGGTATATGCTCCAATTAAAATACCCCGTGCAGTGTTCAGGTATATGCTCCAATTAAAATACCCCGTGCAGTGTTCAGGTATATGCTCCAATTAAAATACCCCGTGCAGTGATCAGGTATATGCTCCAATTAAAATACCCCGTGCAGTGTTCAGGTATATGCTCCAATTAAAATACCCCGTGCAGTGTTCAGGTATATGCTCCAATTAAAATACCCCGTGCAGTGATCAGGTATATGCTCCAATTAAAATACCCCATGCAGTGATCAGGTATATGCTCCAATTAAAATACCCCGTGCAGTGATCAGGTATATGCTCCAATTAAAATACCCCGTGCAGTGTTCAGGTATATGCTCCAATTAAAATACCCCGTGCAGTGATCAGGTATATGCTCCAATTAAAATACCCCGTGCAGTGATCAGGTATATGCTCCAATTAAAATACCCCGTGCAGTGATCAGGTATATGCTCCAATTAAAATACCCCGTGCAGTGTTCAGGTATATGCTCCAATTAAAATACCCCATGCAGTGTTCAGGTATATGCTCCAATTAAAATACCCCGTGCAGTGTTCAGGTATATGCTCCAATTAAAATACCCCGTGCAGTGTTCAGGTATATGCTCCAATTAAAATACCCCGTGCAGTGATCAGGTATATGCTCCAATTAAAATACCCCGTGCAGTGATCAGGTATATGCTCCAATTAAAATACCCCGTGCAGTGTTCAGGTATATGCTCCAATTAAAATACCCCATGCAGTGATCAGGTATATGCTCCAATTAAAATACCCCGTGCAGTGATCAGGTATATGCTCCAATTAAAATACCCCGTGCAGTGATCAGGTATATGCTCCAATTAAAATACCCCATGCAGTGTTCAGGTATATGCTCCAATTAAAATACCCCGTGCAGTGTTCAGGTATATGCTCCAATTAAAATACCCCATGCAGTGTTCAGGTATATGCTCCAATTAAAATACCCCGTGCAGTGTTCAGGTATATGCTCCAATTAAAATACCCCGTGCAGTGATCAGGTATATGCTCCAATTAAAATACCCCGTGCAGTGTTCAGGTATATGCTCCAATTAAAATACCCCGTGCAGTGATCAGGTATATGCTCCAATTAAAATACCCCGTGCAGTGATCAGGTATATGCTCCAATTAAAATACCCCGTGCAGTGATCAGGTATATGCTCCAATTAAAATACCCCGTGCAGTGATCAGGTATATGCTCCAATTAAAATACCCCATGCAGTGTTCAGGTATATGCTCCAATTAAAATACCCCGTGCAGTGATCAGGTATATGCTCCAATTAAAATACCCCGTGCAGTGTTCAGGTATATGCTCCAATTAAAATACCCCGTGCAGTGTTCAGGTATATGCTCCAATTAAAATACCCCGTGCAGTGTTCAGGTATATGCTCCAATTAAAATACCCTGTGCAGTGATCAGGTATATGCTCCAATTAAAATACCCCGTGCAGTGATCAGGTATATGCTCCAATTAAAATACCCCGTGCAGTGTTCAGGTATATGCTCCAATTAAAATACCCCGTGCAGTGATCAGGTATATGCTCCAATTAAAATACCCCGTGCAGTGATCAGGTATATGCTCCAATTAAAATACCCCATGCAGTGATCAGGTATATGCTCCAATTAAAATACCCCGTGCAGTGTTCAGGTATATGCTCCAATTAAAATACCCCGTGCAGTGTTCAGGTATATGCTCCAATTAAAATACCCCGTGCAGTGATCAGGTATATGCTCCAATTAAAATACCCCGTGCAGTGTTCAGGTATATGCTCCAATTAAAATACCCCGTGCAGTGATCAGGTATATGCTCCAATTAAAATACCCCGTGCAGTGATCAGGTATATGCTCCAATTAAAATACCCCGTGCAGTGTTCAGGTATATGCTCCAATTAAAATACCCCGTGCAGTGATCAGGTATATGCTCCAATTAAAATACCCCGTGCAGTGTTCAGGTATATGCTCCAATTAAAATACCCCATGCAGTGATCAGGTATATGCTCCAATTAAAATACCCCGTGCAGTGTTCAGGTATATGCTCCAATTAAAATACCCCATGCAGTGATCAGGTATATGCTCCAATTAAAATACCCCGTGCAGTGTTCAGGTATATGCTCCAATTAAAATACCCCATGCAGTGATCAGGTATATGCTCCAATTAAAATACCCCGTGCAGTGTTCAGGTATATGCTCCAATTAAAATACCCCATGCAGTGATCAGGTATATGCTCCAATTAAAATACCCCGTGCAGTGATCAGGTATATGCTCCAATTAAAATACCCCGTGCAGTGATCAGGTATATGCTCCAATTAAAATACCCCGTGCAGTGTTCAGGTATATGCTCCAATTAAAATACCCCATGCAGTGATCAGGTATATGCTCCAATTAAAATACCCCGTGCAGTGTTCAGGTATATGCTCCAATTAAAATACCCCATGCAGTGATCAGGTATATGCTCCAATTAAAATACCCCGTGCAGTGTTCAGGTATATGCTCCAATTAAAATACCCCGTGCAGTGATCAGGTATATGCTCCAATTAAAATACCCCGTGCAGTGTTCAGGTATATGCTCCAATTAAAATACCCCGTGCAGTGATCAGGTATATGCTCCAATTAAAATACCCCGTGCAGTGATCAGGTATATGCTCCAATTAAAATACCCCGTGCAGTGTTCAGGTATATGCTCCAATTAAAATACCCCGTGCAGTGTTCAGGTATATGCTCCAATTAAAATACCCCGTGCAGTGTTCAGGTATATGCTCCAATTAAAATACCCGTGCAGTGATCAGGTATATGCTCCAATTAAAATACCCCGTGCAGTGTTCAGGTATATGCTCCAATTAAAATACCCCGTGCAGTGATCAGGTATATGCTCCAATTAAAATACCCCGTGCAGTGATCAGGTATATGCTCCAATTAAAATACCCAGTGCAGTGTTCAGGTATATGCTCCAATTAAAATACCCCGTGCAGTGATCAGGTATATGCTCCAATTAAAATACCCCGTGCAGTGTTCAGGTATATGCTCCAATTAAAATACCCCATGCAGTGATCAGGTATATGCTCCAATTAAAATACCCCGTGCAGTGTTCAGGTATATGCTCCAATTAAAATACCCCATGCAGTGATCAGGTATATGCTCCAATTAAAATACCCCGTGCAGTGTTCAGGTATATGCTCCAATTAAAATACCCCATGCAGTGATCAGGTATATGCTCCAATTAAAATACCCCGTGCAGTGTTCAGGTATATGCTCCAATTAAAATACCCCATGCAGTGATCAGGTATATGCTCCAATTAAAATACCCCGTGCAGTGATCAGGTATATGCTCCAATTAAAATACCCCGTGCAGTGATCAGGTATATGCTCCAATTAAAATACCCCGTGCAGTGTTCAGGTATATGCTCCAATTAAAATACCCCATGCAGTGATCAGGTATATGCTCCAATTAAAATACCCCGTGCAGTGTTCAGGTATATGCTCCAATTAAAATACCCCATGCAGTGATCAGGTATATGCTCCAATTAAAATACCCCGTGCAGTGTTCAGGTATATGCTCCAATTAAAATACCCCGTGCAGTGATCAGGTATATGCTCCAATTAAAATACCCCGTGCAGTGTTCAGGTATATGCTCCAATTAAAATACCCCGTGCAGTGATCAGGTATATGCTCCAATTAAAATACCCCGTGCAGTGATCAGGTATATGCTCCAATTAAAATACCCCGTGCAGTGTTCAGGTATATGCTCCAATTAAAATACCCCGTGCAGTGATCAGGTATATGCTCCAATTAAAATACCCCGTGCAGTGTTCAGGTATATGCTCCAATTAAAATACCCCATGCAGTGATCAGGTATATGCTCCAATTAAAATACCCCGTGCAGTGATCAGGTATATGCTCCAATTAAAATACCCCGTGCAGTGATCAGGTATATGCTCCAATTAAAATACCCCGTGCAGTGTTCAGGTATATGCTCCAATTAAAATACCCCATGCAGTGATCAGGTATATGCTCCAATTAAAATACCCCGTGCAGTGATCAGGTATATGCTCCAATTAAAATACCCCGTGCAGTGATCAGGTATATGCTCCAATTAAAATACCCCGTGCAGTGATCAGGTATATGCTCCAATTAAAATACCCCATGCAGTGTTCAGGTATATGCTCCAATTAAAATACCCCGTGCAGTGTTCAGGTATATGCTCCAATTAAAATACCCCGTGCAGTGATCAGGTATATGCTCCAATTAAAATACCCCGTGCAGTGATCAGGTATATGCTCCAATTAAAATACCCCGTGCAGTGTTCAGGTATATGCTCCAATTGAAATACCCCGTGCAGTGTTCAGGTATATGCTCCAATTAAAATACCCCGTGCAGTGATCAGGTATATGCTCCAATTAAAATACCCCATGCAGTGTTCAGGTATATGCTCCAATTAAAATACCCCGTGCAGTGTTCAGGTATATGCTCCAATTAAAATACCCCATGCAGTGTTCAGGTATATGCTCCAATTAAAATACCCCGTGCAGTGTTCAGGTATATGCTCCAATTAAAATACCCCGTGCAGTGATCAGGTATATGCTCCAATTAAAATACCCCATGCAGTGTTCAGGTATATGCTCCAATTAAAATACCCCGTGCAGTGTTCAGGTATATGCTCCAATTAAAATACCCCGTGCAGTGATCAGGTATATGCTCCAATTAAAATACCCCGTGCAGTGTTCAGGTATATGCTCCAATTAAAATACCCCGTGCAGTGATCAGGTATATGCTCCAATTAAAATACCCCGTGCAGTGTTCAGGTATATGCTCCAATTAAAATACCCCGTGCAGTGTTCAGGTATATGCTCCAATTAAAATACCCCGTGCAGTGTTCAGGTATATGCTCCAATTAAAATACCCCATGCAGTGTCCAGGTATATGCTCCAATTAAAATACCCCATGCAGTGTTCAGGTATATGCTCCAATTAAAATACCCCGTGCAGTGTTCAGGTATATGCTCCAATTAAAATACCCCGTGCAGTGATCAGGTATATGCTCCAATTAAAATACCCCGTGCAGTGATCAGGTATATGCTCCAATTAAAATACCCCGTGCAGTGTTCAGGTATATGCTCCAATTAAAATACCCCGTGCAGTGATCAGGTATATGCTCCAATTAAAATACCCCGTGCAGTGATCAGGTATATGCTCCAATTAAAATACCCCGTGCAGTGTTCAGGTATATGCTCCAATTAAAATACCCCATGCAGTGATCAGGTATATGCTCCAATTAAAATACCCCGTGCAGTGATCAGGTATATGCTCCAATTAAAATACCCCGTGCAGTGATCAGGTATATGCTCCAATTAAAATACCCCATGCAGTGTTCAGGTATATGCTCCAATTAAAATACCCCGTGCAGTGTTCAGGTATATGCTCCAATTAAAATACCCCGTGCAGTGATCAGGTATATGCTCCAATTAAAATACCCCGTGCAGTGATCAGGTATATGCTCCAATTAAAATACCCCGTGC
The DNA here is from genome assembly GCF_056783735.1 of Eptatretus burgeri. Classification (NCBI taxonomy): domain Eukaryota; kingdom Metazoa; phylum Chordata; class Myxini; order Myxiniformes; family Myxinidae; genus Eptatretus; species Eptatretus burgeri. Next base: position 12,585,095 of record NC_140968.1, read on the forward strand.
AGTGTTCAGGTATATGCTCCAATTAAAATACCCCATGCAGTGATCAGGTATATGCTCCAATTAAAATACCCCGTGCAGTGATCAGGTATATGCTCCAATTAAAATACCCCGTGCAGTGATCAGGTATATGCTCCAATTAAAATACCCCATGCAGTGTTCAGGTATATGCTCCAATTAAAATACCCCGTGCAGTGTTCAGGTATATGCTCCAATTAAAATACCCCATGCAGTGTTCAGGTATATGCTCCAATTAAAATACCCCGTGCAGTGTTCAGGTATATGCTCCAATTAAAATACCCCGTGCAGTGATCAGGTATATGCTCCAATTAAAATACCCCGTGCAGTGTTCAGGTATATGCTCCAATTAAAATACCCCGTGCAGTGATCAGGTATATGCTCCAATTAAAATACCCCGTGCAGTGTTCAGGTATATGCTCCAATTAAAATACCCCGTGCAGTGATCAGGTATATGCTCCAATTAAAATACCCCGTGCAGTGTTCAGGTATATGCTCCAATTAAAATACCCCGTGCAGTGATCAGGTATATGCTCCAATTAAAATACCCCGTGCAGTGATCAGGTATATGCTCCAATTAAAATACCCCGTGCAGTGATCAGGTATATGCTCCAATTAAAATACCCCGTGCAGTGATCAGGTATATGCTCCAATTAAAATACCCCGTGCAGTGTTCAGGTATATGCTCCAATTAAAATACCCCGTGCAGTGATCAGGTATATGCTCCAATTAAAATACCCCGTGCAGTGTTCAGGTATATGCTCCAATTAAAATACCCCGTGCAGTGTTCAGGTATATGCTCCAATTAAAATACCCCGTGCAGTGATCAGGTATATGCTCCAATTAAAATACCCCGTGCAGTGATCAGGTATATGCTCCAATTAAAATACCCCATGCAGTGTTCAGGTATATGCTCCAATTAAAATACCCCGTGCAGTGTTCAGGTATATGCTCCAATTAAAATACCCCATGCAGTGTTCAGGTATATGCTCCAATTAAAATACCCCATGCAGTGTTCAGGTATATGCTCCAATTAAAATACCCCGTGCAGTGATCAGGTATATGCTCCAATTAAAATACCCCGTGCAGTGTTCAGGTATATGCTCCAATTAAAATACCCCGTGCAGTGATCAGGTATATGCTCCAATTAAAATACCCCGTGCAGTGATCAGGTATATGCTCCAATTAAAATACCCCGTGCAGTGATCAGGTATATGCTCCAATTAAAATACCCCGTGCAGTGATCAGGTATATGCTCCAATTAAAATACCCCGTGCAGTGTTCAGGTATATGCTCCAATTAAAATACCCCGTGCAGTGATCAGGTATATGCTCCAATTAAAATACCCCGTGCAGTGTTCAGGTATATGCTCCAATTAAAATACCCCGTGCAGTGTTCAGGTATATGCTCCAATTAAAATACCCCGTGCAGTGATCAGGTATATGCTCCAATTAAAATACCCCGTGCAGTGATCAGGTATATGCTCCAATTAAAATACCCCGTGCAGTGATCAGGTATATGCTCCAATTAAAATACCCCATGCAGTGTTCAGGTATATGCTCCAATTAAAATACCCCGTGCAGTGTTCAGGTATATGCTCCAATTAAAATACCCCGTGCAGTGTTCAGGTATATGCTCCAATTAAAATACCCCGTGCAGTGTTCAGGTATATGCTCCAATTAAAATACCCCGTGCAGTGTTCAGGTATATGCTCCAATTAAAATACCCCGTGCAGTGATCAGGTATATGCTCCAATTAAAATACCCCGTGCAGTGTTCAAGTATATGCTCCAATTAAAATACCCCGTGCAGTGATCAGGTATATGCTCCAATTAAAATACCCCGTGCAGTGTTCAAGTATATGCTCCAATTAAAATACCCCGTGCAGTGTTCAAGTATATGCTCCAATTAAAATACCCCGTGCAGTGTTCAGGTATATGCTCCAATTAAAATACCCCATGCAGTGATCAGGTATATGCTCCAATTAAAATAAAATAATGATTTTAACCCTTTGGACCCTGAGCTCGTTGGACTTTCGGCTCTACCACCCTCGCCTCCCTGGAGAAAAATCCAGCCACTCGGGTATAGGGAGGTTTGAATTGTGGCCAGTAAAACGGCCAATAGGGTAGATGGAGGTTTGAATTGTGGCCGGTAAAACGGCCAATAGGATATATGGAGGTTTGAATTCTGGCCGGTAAAAAGGCCACTCGGGTATATGGAGGTTTGAATTGTGGCCGGTAAAACGGCCAATAGGGTATATGGAGGTTTGAATTGTGGCCGGTAAAACGGCCACTCGGGTATATGGAGGTTTGAATTGCGGCCGGTAAACAGCCAATAGGGTACATGGAGGTTTGAATTGCGGCCAGTAAAACGGCCACTAGGGTGTATGGAGGTTTGAATTGCGGCTGGTAAAAAGGCCAATAGGGTATATGGAGGTTTGAATTGTGGCCGGTAAAACGGCCACTCGGGTATATGGAGGTTTGAATTGCGGCCGATAAAACAGCCAATAGGGTACATGGAAGTTTGAATTGCGGCCAGTAAAACGGCCACTAGGGTGTATGGAGGTTTGAATTGCGGCCGGTAAAACGGCCACTGGGGTATATAGAGGTTTGAATTGCGGCTGGTAAAACGGCCACTTGGGTACATGGAGGTTTGAATTGCGGCAGGTAAAACGGACACTAGGGTGTATGGAGGTTTGAATTGTGGCCGGTAAAACGGCCACTTGGGTACATGGAGGTTTGAATTGCGGCCGGTAAAACAGCCACTTGGGTATATGGAGGTTTGAATTGTGGCCGGTAAAACGGCCACTAGGGTGTATGGAGGTTTGAATTGTGGCCGGTAAAATGGCGACTAGGGTGTATGGAGGTTTGAATTGTGGCTGGTAAAACGGCCACTTGGGTACATGGAGGTTTGAATTGCGGCCGGTAAAACGGCCACTTGGGTATATGGAGGTTTGAATTGCGGCCGGTAAAACGGCCAATAGGGTATATGGAGGTTTGAATTGCAGCCTGTAAACCGGCCACTTGGGTATATGGAGGTTTGAATTGCGGCCGGTAAAACGGCCACTAGGCTGTATGGAGGTTTGAATTGCGGCGGGTAAAACGGCCACTTGGGTACATGGAGGTTTGAATTGCGGCAGGTAAACCAGACACTAGGGTGTCTGGAGGTTTGAATTGTGGCCGGTAAAACGGCCACTGGGGTACATGGAGGTTTGAATTGCAGCCGGTAAAACAGCCACTTGGGTATATGGAGGTTTGAATTGTGGCCGGTAAAACGGCCACTAGGGTGTATGGAGGTTTGAATTGTGGCCGGTAAAACGGCCACTAGGGTGTATGGAGGTTTGAATTGTGGCTGGTAAAATGGCCACTTGGGTACATGGAGGTTTGAATTGCGGCCAGTAAAACGGCCACTTGGGTATATGGAGGTTTGAATTGCGGCCGGAAAAACGGCCAATAGGGTATATGGAGGTTTGAATTGCGGCGGGTAAAATGGCCACTAGGGTGTATGGAGGTTTGAATTGCGGCCGGTAAAACGGCGAGGTGGGTATAGGGAGGTTTGAATTGTGGCCGGTAAAACGGCCAGGAGGGGGTATGGAGGTTTGAAAAGCGGCTGGTAAAACGCTAAACGGATCTTTACCAAAATCGAATCAATTTGTCCTTGTGACACGCCCAACCTGTCCACCAAGTTTCGTCCAAATCCTTCCATAACTTTTTGAGATATCATGCTATATCTCATTTTTGGCCCCATCTCTCAATGGTGAAGAATCACTTTAAAAACTTCTAGTAGTCGGATCCGGATCTTCACCAAAATTGAATCAATTCGTTCTTGTCACACACTGAACCTGTCCACAAAATTTAGTCCGGATACGTCCACAACTTTTGGAAATATCCTGTACACAAACAAACAAACAAACAAACAGACAGAAAGGGGTGAAAACATAACCTCCTTCACCTTCAGTGGCGGAAATTCTAATCCCATGCATAGCCATTTGAAAATGCCTGTTGCTTTTGAAGAGATTAATATGGACAGTGGGTAATTTACCATCAGTGTATAGAAAATTGAGATTGAGAATTAGGAAAAGCTCCAATGCTGTGTAGAGGGTCGCGATACTATTCAAACAAGTGGTGTAACGGAATATCAGTGGATTGGAAATGTGACATTCATCAAGAAAAGACTAGAACAAACATTTCTCCACACATTGCACCTTTTGGGAACAAGGAGTACATTATACGTAAACGCTCCAATAAAGGACTGGTTCAGATGGGATAGCTCAAAGAGGGTTTACCTCAAAGGATCCTTGAAGCATCATGGTCTGAGTTCAATTCCCATTGAGTTCAAATCCTATAATCTTAGACTGCTGTAGAAAAATTATTGCATCATAAAGCATGACCTACATGTAAATAGATAATAATAGGCTTGTGGACTGTTGAATTGTAGTTGTTTGTCGATGTTAAATTAATATTCCACTATATCTTTTACAGGAATGGTTTGTCTGTCCCAGTAAAGCCACAAAATGAATCTGACTTCCTTGATTGTTTTGATTCGGTCCATATACCAGTCAGACGGGTATAGGTTTAAAAGCATTAATCATAATTGTGTCTTGCACACTTCACTTGGTACTGATTTTATCCAATTCTTGTTGAGTCTACTATTTTGTGCCCACATAAGTCGAGCTTTCCTTTAAGTTAGAACTGCACGTCATAAAACATTTGAAGTTTTTTTTAATTTCACATGCCCGACCAGGTTGTCGCATGGCATGACACATCAACGTGTGTACTGCTCTTTTAATTACAATCAAAAGGTAAGAAAGAGCACACGTCTCTAAATCAGCCTCGGTGGTGTAATACTGTAGTTTGATTGTCTGCTCTGAGTCTGGGAGGTTGGTGGTTCAAACCATGGCCTATATTGTTACGAATCTAGAACCCATCGCACAAAACAGCCAGGGTCCCTATAGAATAGTTATATCGGTAAGTGTGTGTTTATAGTTGGGGCCCCCTACCTGTGTCAAGCGGGAACTACGTGTGTGCGCTGCGGAGATTCGTTTGCATCACCCTCACCTTCACCTCGCTTCCTCACACCGACGCCATTGCCGACGTGCGTTCGACCACGTACGTGGGCAGAGATTTCCATCAAACTCAGATCGAGACTCCGCCCAGGAAGGCAGGGGCGTGCCCCTTGTCGAATCAGGCCACAGAGTTCGGTCTTCCCATGACACGCCGGCCAATGAGAGTGGAGGCTGCCTCAGAAGGTGATTTTCTCACAACACGCTGGCCAATGAGAGTGGAGGCTGCCTCATAATGCGATGTTCTCACGACACGCTAGCCAATGAGAGTGGAGGCCGCCTCAGAAGGCGATGTTCTCACGACACGCTGGCCAATGAGAGTGGAGGCCGCCTGAGAAGGTGATGTTCTCACGACACGCCAGCCAATGAGAGTGGAGGCCGCCTCAGAAGGCTATGTTCTCACGACATGCTGGCCAATGAGAGTGGAGGCCGTCTCAGAAGGCGATGTTCTTACGACACGCCAGCCAATGAGAGTGGAGGCCGCCTCAGAAGGTGATGTTCTCACGACACACCAGTCAATGAGAGTGGAGGCTGCCTCAGAAGGTGATGTTCTCACGACACGCTGGCCAATGGGAGTGGAGGCCGCCTCAGAAGGCGATGTTCTCACGACATGCTGGCCAATGAGAGTGGAGGCCGCCTCAGAAGGCGATGTTCTCACGACATGCTGGCCAGTGAGAGTGGAGGCAGCCTCAGAAGGTGATGTTCTCATGACACGCCAGCCAATGAGAATGGAGGCCACCTCAGAAGGCGATGTTCTCATGACACGCCGGCCAATGAGAGGGGAGGCCGCCTCAGAGGGCGATTGTGTGACCCCGGGGAAGAAGAAGATATAAAGGAACGCCAGGTTGGTTGGTCGTCTTGGTTGTCACCTGGTTGTCGTCTTTGGGTCGTGGTCGTCGTGGTGGTCATCATCGTTGTGTTGCGGGTTCTAGTCCCGCCGAGCTGGATCATCGTCGCCTCTGATCCTTCGCCTTGGTCGGTCGGTGCGTGGCCGGTTGGAGAGCGCTGTGCCCGGTGCTTGGAGCAGCGTCATGTTGCGGGTTCGAGTCCCATCGAGCCGGATCGTCGAAGACCATACGAGGTGGACAGGTACAAGCACAGGCTCTGGTCTCTAGCTCACCTGTCCTTGAGCTTGAGGCCTTCAATAAAGACCATTGGGGTCCGTTTCTGTGTGTGTGTGTGTGTCTGTGTGTGGGCCCGTCTTTAAGTAGCAACTGTAAGTGCCTTGTACATACTCGCATCTCATTATTCGTGATAACTCTGCTTCTTGCGTGCTCCCCCCTTTCCTCCATTATAAATAAATACATTTTTTAATGTATCAGTTCGTTGCTGTGTTTCTTCCATTGGCTTAGCATGGCGCATGTTGGTGAATTACAAAGGCTGTTGCGCTGTAAATGTACGTTTGGACCAACGGAACTTCGGCAACCGTCCGCTCGGGTTGCACACGAGTCGGGCACGCTAACGGCTCAACTCGTACGAGGGCCGTCGAGGGTGCGAATACTCGGAAACTCGCCACATGGATCTCTTGGTATTTTGAAGATTGGCAAATAACCCTGTACCACGTGGTGTAACTATTGAAGATTCACGATCCGGTAAGGGACCCGTACCCTCGGAGTTTTCCGAACGGTACGATCTAGATTCCGGGTGTTCAGTAGAGTCGACCTTACCGCCCCACCTAGCGGTCGTGCTCGCAGCCGACACCCGGTCCGCAACAATATGACAATCAACATTTAAAAAGGAGAGAGAGCAAGGATTAGCAACCATTATGCAGGCTTGATGAGATAAATGGTCAACTCGTGTGTTGAATTCCATGTAAGGGAACTGGTTTCACTGGTAGGGACTATAGATTTGCTCTGCATCCATCCGTCTGTCCGTCCCACCTGTAGTTTTTCAGACTCTTCCCTGTACCCTTTAACATATTCAACTGAAACTTTGTACATGGCTTTATTATGATAAGTTACAGAACAAGTTTGAGTCTCAGGGCGTTTCATCAATTTTTCACGGAGTTATGCCCTTTTCAGACTTGTAAAATATCACATATTATACATGGGTTATTGTTCAGCCGGCCTGACTCCACCCCCACTGCTTTGTACACCTATTTGCTGGACAGCTGGTCTGACTCCACCCAATAAAATCATGTGCCACCATTACATGAAGTAGCACAGATCGGCAGGCCTCAGGCCTGGGTGTTAATCTATGGCCCAGTGCAATTTGAATGATCCCAGGTATAGAACCATGATGCATTATACATGCACATAAGCCGTACGCATGTTTTTGCTTCATGGATGTACATCGGCTTATTTTTTTAAATATGAAATAGGCAAATCCTAGAAATGAACGAAACACCGTTGGTTAGAAAGGTTCTTCTTCTTCATTTTGGTTTCAGTATCAGCGAGCGTGAGTTCAAGCAAACTAATTTTTATCTCCCGCTTGTTATCCTAGTTGTCTTTATTGTTTTCTCGTCTTCAAAAGATATCAGTAAATGAAAATTCCTTTTCCTTTTATTTTGCCGAATAGACCCAAACACGGTGGAGTATTAGGTTTCTTCTTCTTCTTCATTATGGTTCCAGTGTTGGCTCAAGCATGCATTAAACGCAAACAAATTTTTATCTCGCGAACATTCACTGAGGCCGGTAGGGGACATGTATTGTAAAGCAATTCTCGCTCTTGTTATATTATAAGTCAATCAAGCATCTTCTGCCTCCCATTCCCGTGCACCTCTCCTGCCCCCCCCCCCCCCCAATTTCTCTCCACACCCATTGTTTGTCCAAGTCTGGCTCTCTCTTGACCTTCAACTCTGCTGTTGGTGTTCTCTCTCTCTCTCTCTCTCTCTCTCTCTCTCTCTCTCTCTCTCTCTCTCTCTCTCTCTCTCTCTCTCTCTCTCTCTCTCTCTCTCTCTCTCTCTCTCTCTCTCTCTCTCTCTCTCTCTCTCTCTCTCTCTCTCTCTCTCTCTCTCTCTCTCTCTCTCTCTCTCTCTCTCTCTCTCTCTCTCTCTCTCTCTCTCTCTCTCTCTCTCTCTCTCTCTCTCTCTCTCTCTCTCGCTCCTTTTGTCCTATTGCATCCTGATCTGTTCAGGATATGAGTCCAAGCTCTTCCACGAGCCTAGATTACATACACACACAAAAAAAATCAGGTACATTTCAGGTATACGTGGGTATTTACCTTCTGCTTCCAGCTTGCAATTAAAGCAAGATGAGAATTGATGAATACTCGGTGAGAAAATAAAACAATTTCTCTCGCTCGAGCAAACCTGTTCCAAGAAACAAATATCTGTTTGGCTTCAGAAACCTTTCCACATACTTGGGGCATAGATAACCAATCAGGATATATCGGTGCAGCAAAAGTGGATGAGATCATGCTCAGATTGTGTTGCAAGGATTTTGACGTGGAAAGATCAGAAATTCCTACTTTGTAGTACACTTCACTTGAATATTACAGCGCAATACGATAGCCGCAAAGAAACATCAAACAGCATGTGTAGACAATGTTATCTGGATATTACAAGCAAAATGCAGGCTGAATTCAAATAAAGGAGCCATAATAAAATGAACAACTTTGTTCTTTTCGACTCAGCTTTCGCTGTTTTGACCGTCAATTATTGGGTTTATAAAATGGCTAATTTTTCATTTCCAACACAGGATCGCAGTCGTGTGAGCTATATGCACTCAGATGGGAACAAGAGACAGGACAACCGAGAATTGCTTTGCAATACATGTCCCCCACCAGTCCCACCGAATGCTCGTGAGATAAAAATTTGTTTACGTTTGACGCACGCTCAAGCCGATAACAGAATCAAAATTTAAGAAGAAACTCTCCAACACACCTTGTTTTGGTCTATTCGGCAAGATAAAAGGAAATTTCATTCACTGACATCTTTTGCCGCCTGGAAACCAATAAAGACAACGATGAAAACAAACTTGAGATGAAAAATTCGGTTGCTTTAATGCACGTGCGAGCCGATACCGAAACTGAAATGAAGAAGACGAAACTCTCGAACCACCGTGATTCGTTCATTTTCAGGCTTTGCCGATTTCATCTATCTATAATTCCAACAATGTGTGTGTGTGTGTGTGTGTGTGTGTGTGTGTGTGTGTGTGTGTGTGTGTGTGTGTGTGTGTGTGTGTGTGTGTGTGTGTGTGTGTGTGTGTGTGTGTGTGTGTGTGTGTTAGTGTGTGTGTGTGTGTCTGTGTGTGTGTGTGTGTGTGTGTGTATGTGTCTGTTGTTTCTCAACAACCACTGGTCCAATCTAATTGAAACTTGCCAGATATATTGCTGGGGACCTGAGTATGTGCCTTTTCAAGGTTTGATATTAATCGGACAAGTGCTTCCCAAGTTATGGCCATTTATTTAGCAAACCAATGACAAGACATGTTGCTGCGTAGGCGTGGCCGATGGGGAAAGGGCGCCATTTAGTTTCCGTGGCGTAGGAGTGGCAATGGTCAATGGCAGCGAATGTCATGGCAAGCAAAGACAGGGAGGTAAACTTGATTTTAATTTGGATTTTAATTAACTCTGTGTGTGTAAGTATCACAGCAGTTGTTACTTCAATGCAAGCGATAATTCGTGGAATGCATGTGAACATTCCGTACGGGCACGCACCACTTCCGGATAGTGATGACTTACTGTATTCTAATAATTTCTCGATTTCTTATGCGCATTTATAGATGAACACAATGCCCCAATCCAGTCGTTGTTTACGAGAGAGAAGGAATGCCCTGTATGGTTGTTTGAAAGTTTTTTTTTGGGGGGGGGGGGGTTGCACACATGGGCACGGACGTACTGCCATGCGAGAGCAAAGGAACGGCCTGTGTGGTTGTTGTTTCTGGCTCACGGTTTGAACGTTTTTTTTGCACATACGGGCACGTACTAGTATTAAAAATAACCCAATGTACATTCATGAAGCAAAACGTGCGTATGGTTTATGTGCATGTATCATACATCGTGGTTATATACCTGGGATTATTACAATTATTGCACTGGGCCATGGACTAACACCGAGCCCTGAGCCCTGTGGCCTGCCAATCTGTGCTGCTCCATGCAATGGTGGTGCATGATTTTATTGGGGTGGAGTCAGGCCAGCTGTCCAGCCAATGGGTGTAAAGCAGTGGGGTGCAGTCAGGGCAGCTGAACACTGACCAGTGTATATGTGATATTTGCCAAATTTTGAAAGGGCATAACCCTGTGAAAAATAGACAAAACACCCTAAAACTTGAACTTGTTCTGTAAATTATCAAAATTAAGCCATGTACCAAGTTTCAGTTCAATATACTGAAGCCTGGTGTTGGTTTCATGGTTGGGGTGGCGGCTTGGGATCCTAGGGTCCTGAGTTCAAGCCCCGTTGGCCGCTGAATTAAAATACACCAGGAGGTTGACTCAGCCTGTCATCCTTCAGAGGTCGGCAAAATGAGTACCAGTGTACTGGTAAGGGGGATACTGCATCAGCGGCATAGCCGCATCCCAACCAATGATGCAACCAGCAGCCACAGGCTGCACTCGATAGATGGAGAGTTCGATATACTAAAGGGTATGGGGAAAAAGTCTGAAAAACCACAGGTGGGACGGATGGATGGACAGACTTGAAACCTATAGTCCCCTCCGATGAAACCGGTCGGGGACGAATAACAATCTTCATAACAATAACATTAATTGGTACATAGACACAGCACATTCATAATAATCTTATTACTCCACTGTAACTTATTTAACAGCCCCAAATATTCCAACCTTCTTGTGAGGTCAGCCGGAAAACGTTTTTGGCTTCTATGTCTTCCACAAACAGGCCTGGCAGGCCTGATGTTCGACCGCAGGTCCCAGGAATTTGTAATTTGTTCAGGGCTCCAGCGATAGCTCACAAACTCTTGGTCAAAAGACACTGTGGGATGTTTAACGTAAAAAAATTGATGACTACAACATGGGGACACCCGACTATATATATATATCCAGGGGAAGGCACAATTTGCGATGCGATGTTCTCCTGGCAAAACATCAACAAAAAAGTTTATAAGAGCCAGCAATTAACCCCAGACTGGATAGCTCAAACGTAAGTGTGCAACGTCTGTACCATCACTCTCAGACAAATAATAATGCTAACAATGAGGAAACTAATCGGCTTGAGGCTTCTGATAACATTAGTAATCCTACTGTTGCAATTGCAAATGTGAACATACCTGTTTACTCCATCAGGTGAGTGGAGCTTTAAAGGTAAGTGTCTGTTCACCGCAATGGGAAACACATTCCATTGCAGGCAGGTCAGAGACTTGTAACATCATTACCTATTTCTGTACTGAGGAATTTCCAGGAGTTTTGGGAGCTTCCCCCACAATCTGAAGATTCAAGCCGTCACTATTTTTATTCTCAACACACATTTTATGCAGAGGCCAAGGATTTTCTCATGCCCTTTTGGCATTTCCAGATGTCTGAAAAAAGATAACGGTCAATTCCACATTTCATGGGAATTCCTAAAGATGACTATATATATATATATACATACATACATACATACATATATAATATACGCACACACACACAAAACACCAAGGTCACAATCACATCTCACACCATTATTGAAGGGAACAACCAATCACCTCTCACCTAATCAATTATCCCCGGCTGTGACTAGTACTTTATCATTAACTATTGGCCCTTTTCATCAAGGAATGCTGCACAAAGTAACCAATACCGCAGCTTTCTTTGACTAGAAGGGCCGAGGGTTATTCGCAGCACCCCTACTTTTGTCATGCGGGCCCCAACACTTCTCAAACACAGTGCAACCACAGTACAAAAGAACGTTTGCATGTGATGGAGGTAGCGGGAGCGCTCCCTCACTGCTGGGTGCATAAGGAGCAGGGTGGGGACGCCCGTGGCCATAATGACGTGGGGATTGTGCACAGCCCCATCACGGCACTCGCCCTCATCGAATGCATACCAATGGGAAAGATGCTCAAGTGAAGTTTGCTCCCTCAAAGCCACACCCAGTGTGGCACATATAAGGCGAGTATATGGTTTAGGTTGTGGCTGTTGTCGATACACTAGGGATGCAAGAACATCTCAGATTGCCTGTTTGGGAGATCTTCCAGGGTGCGGGTCGCGCTGTATCCAGTTGCGCTGGGGTACGAGGCACAGGAGCGAGTCATGCCAGGGCTGGAGGCCAGCGGGCCACGAATCAAGGGGCACGGTGAAGTCCCTGGGGTGTCACACAGCTCCATATACATTAGAAACACACGCTTCCTACACCACAATGACACTCCATGGTCCAAACCCTCATCCCCATAACTCCCCCACCCCCCTCACAATATTTTGCCCGATGCAACTACACTTGGTTGCGTGAGGTAAGTGAGGAGACAAAACAATGCTCCAAACTGCCTCTTTCTTTTCCTCCTATCTCTTCTTCCCAGATGAGTGATGATGTCATGTCTTGTGCGTGTAAGTCCATATAAGGGGGATAGGTATTAGGGGTAAGTCTTTTCTTTTAGTTGTTTTTGGCTTTCACCTTTCATTGCTTGATAATTGCTTTCCGATATAAATGTGTGCTTTAATTATTATCACTGTTTGCCTGTGTAAATAAATAGTTGTTACATTTCCAGCCATGCTCGTTAACGTCCTTTCTTTCATTACCGTGTATTACGTTTGCATGTGATGCACACTTTTTTATCACTCTCAGTTCCACTCCTTTTTGTCCCGCCTCCGTTAGAGGGAAATCACACCAGTTATGTTCGACGAGGGAACGGATGCTATCTCTGGAGGGAAATGACCAATGCAAGTCTAATAACGGAGCAGCAACTTCAAATAACCTTGCACGCAATGTGACGGTTGACACTACTGGTCACGAGAAGGACCGATTCACCGTCGTGCTCGTCTGCACTGCAGACGGTGGCAAGCTTCCCGCGTTTATCATGTTGAAGAGGAAGATAATGCCCAAAGACAAGTTTCCAGGCAACATGATTGTTCGTGCACAGCAGAAGGGGTAGAGAGATAAGGGAATGGTCCAGGACTGGGTGCGCACGGTTTGGGGTAGTCGGCAGGATGGCCATCTCTCTCGATGATGGAACATGCTCGTCCTGGATGTGTTCAGTTGTCACAAGACTGACGACACCAAAGTGCTGCTCCGTCAGACTAACACCGATCTCGTCATCATCCCAGGTGGGATGCCATCACTCCTGCAAGCCCATCGATGTGTCCATCAACAAGCCGTTCAAGGACGGGCGACGTCGCTGCTGATCCACCTAGATAATTTGTGTGGAAAAAGACCTACACCAAGAGTGGGATGATGAGAAAGGTTTACCTTCTGGATTGTCAAGGTGTAGGAGGATAAACCGTTGGACATCATCAAGCGAGCATTTCTGAAATTCTGCATCTTCAACAACATGGACGGCACAGAGGACGACATCATTTGGGAGGAGGAGGCTGCAAATGAAGGTGGACAGCGATGGGGACTTGCTCTACCCTGATTATGTGCCATCTTCGACGAGGAACGCATCGACGAGGGTTTCCTCTGGTTGAGCTGAAAAGCTTCATCAAACCCAAACGGCCCTTTTCAGGGCAAAAAATCCACAACAAATATGTGTGATACCGGTATGAATCCCTTTTCTTCCTTTTTATAGTAACAAAAAAAAAATCCTCTTTAAAATGTTTTTTTAAAAATTAGAAAGAAAAATAAAAACTTCTTGCTATCCTCTCATCTCTATTCAACTTCTTCAAAATGAGAATTAGACTGTTAAACGAAATGAAGTGTACATCGGAGTAAACATGTCGGTACCTCCGTCACTTTGTTCCATACAAATATAATGTACAAACGTATTCACATCGAGAACAGAAAATAAAATGTTCAATATCTTCATTTATTTTGAGGGTGAAAAACATGGGTGCGGATAATGCACCGGAAAATATGGCAATCAGCTGTAGTGTGTACGCAATAGATAGATGTGAGTTTTGCCCCGCCGATTGGCTCCGTGATTAGCCAACGCTGCACTCACGGTTCTGCTCACCTGTAGTCAGGTGCACGGTAAGTAATTGTTGGGGATTTCATGTTGAAAATACAAAGAAGCCGGACTTCTGAAGGTCGCTAAATGCGTCAGTATGTCAGTCCTATCGAGAAGAGTCGGGCATTGCGTACCCATGATCCGGTCAAACTCCTAATTTGTGCTCTCATGGTAAAAGGGCACTGCATCAGTGGCATTGGCATGCCTCAGTAACGATACAACCAGAAGATCAAACCCATAATTGAAATCCAATAAATATGTGAGATAGATAGATGGCATAGTGGTTAAACCACATTGTTTGTATCAATTCAATCCGACGCTGAAATTGTACCTGCATGATCCAGCTTTCACCCCTGGCTAACGTGTTGAGCCATCAGCCGAACTACCTCACCATCCCATCCCATCAAGGAAATACAAGGAAATTCAATGCTGGAGGAAGCCATGAGGCCCATCACACCTGCACAAAAGCATGGTGTGACCTTGCTGGAGAAATAACTTCTAAATATCCCAGAACCCAATATATCTTCCCAAAAGCTCGACATTAAAAAAAAAATCATTGCATGGATTATCGAAAATATTATTGACAAGCACAAACCATCGACGTGATCTTGCTTTTTGCATAACCTTTCCGAGGTTGCCAGTTTGCAAAGCAGAACTGCTGGTTGCAAAGGACGGGTTTGTCGTGCATCCCACATCGGTTGGATCTGTTCTCAAAAATGAATAAATGTAAGCCTCAAAAAACCAAATGCATAGCACGCACCACGTCCAGCGTGAAGCGGATCACACACCACGTTAAGATTACACTGGGCCTGTGAGTCAGCTGGTGCGGTTGTACATAACCAAAGCACTTGGCAAAAGATTGGTGCAAACCGGCGATTTACATGGTCGAACACAGTCGAATGCTCCACTCCGAGATCGTTACGCTTCCTTTTGCCTCGACGATGCTTCCTCGTCTTCTCGATTTTCCTTTTCCAACAACTCCCAATCATTTCCTTGAAACACACCAATGACAGATGCCTTTCACTATGGTGTTGATTTGGGCCCTGGTGATTGAACTCTCCCTGAGGGCTGTGCACTGAGACAGGATGGAACATGATGTGCAACACATTATCTGGTTATCTGGTTTCCAGAGCGATCCAATGAACAACTGACCCCAGTAGTGACTTGTACAGGTGCTGGTGATTTCCGATTAGGAAGTGGGGATTTTACCACCTCCACCATTTTCCTCGCTCCTCCCACCATACCACTCTCCCTCCAGACTACCACTCAGACAATCAATCGTCTGACAACAAAATCAGTTGTGTTGTCAGACAATCGGAATGCACTCTCGAAACAACTATAATCAGTACGACGGATCAAAATCGCTCGTAAATTAATTAAAATATTATTATAATAACATAATATACATAGGGGTCCAGTCATCTTCTTTCTTTCAGTGCAGCACAAGGCTGCAAGTAGAATCATTGACTGAGGGTGGGGCAGTGCTGCTGATGCAGTGGCCCTGTAGGTTAAAGCAGTAATTTGTAATTCAACCAGACTGTCAGGGATAGCTCCCCGACTCTTCACAAAGGACACCGCAACAGGATCTTTAATGTGTACCAACTAATTCAGGCAGATGCAATGCACCAGTACAATGTCCATCTGAGGGACAGCGCACACACATTGA
The DNA here is from genome assembly GCF_056783735.1 of Eptatretus burgeri. Classification (NCBI taxonomy): domain Eukaryota; kingdom Metazoa; phylum Chordata; class Myxini; order Myxiniformes; family Myxinidae; genus Eptatretus; species Eptatretus burgeri. The sequence goes on from NC_140968.1 coordinate 12,600,815, forward strand.
TGAATCACCCTGCCTGTGAAAGTTTCTCGCTGGGTTGAGATTTGAACCCAGCCGAGACAGCTTCAAACAAGTGCACATACCTCTTGGCCATCATGCCGTGGAATGGGGATGCATTACTTTGTCGCCACTGAAAACATTTTCTCAATTCTTTCTTGAATTCGTACTTCACTTGACACGTCTCGTTCCAATCCTCTAATTTATTTTGCCGTCAAAACTCTCGGGGTTTTCCTCGTGGAGAATCGAGCTACAGGAGGTTTTTGCCTACTTTAAAATGATTTTTGTTGCACTCAATGAAGTTGCGCTTTGGGCGTATTGCTTCATCTTTTGTTCACTCAATATAATTGGCGAAACGGAAGGAAAAGTTAAGTTAAATGTTTTGGCAATTTCACATGTTCTTGTGTAAATATGGAGAAGGTGGAACCATAGTTTTCCTTCAATAAATACGCTTATATGCTTAGTCATAAGAATCCGTAATTTGTTGACATTTGCAGATTTCAGAGCAAATTTCGACACTTGTTTCGTTCACAAGATGCGATCCTCAAATCTGAAATCATATTCTGATTATATATATATATATATACTTTAATTAGTCTGTGAGAGAGGATCGTGTTTCCAAGGCAAGGCATTTTTAGTAGGCCGAATCAAAATGGAAGCTAAAACCCCCCTGCGGGGTGAAGATCTTCAAAAGGGGTGTTTAAATTTACCCAAACACCCAGTTTTCATTCACACACTTCCATGGTGTTCCCTTCATATGCATGGAAAGTTTAGGGCAGCTTGGTTTGATGGTTTTGGTATGGAGGACACACACACACACACACACCAGGGCGCCCGTGGCCAGGATCACCAGGGCAGTGGGGGGTCAGAGAAGCGCCGGTGCGGGCAGTGGCTGGGCAGGGGAGGCAGGGAGGGTGGCACGATTGGGCCTGATCAACAGCCATTGAACCCCACAGTACACAATCCCGGGGGGGGGGTGGTGGGCGGTGGTAAACAGGCTCAAATTCCAGCCATGGAGCCTTTCCACCTGAACGCAAACGTTCCGGCAGTTTGCAGTCAAAACTGATTGCCGATACGATTGCTCAATACGTCAAGGAAACTCTTGAAAAGAACATAACGACAAATGAACATAACTAACCCAAACTGTCAGTATGTCCAGCCACTCTTACTGTAATTCTTATCATAACCTCGAGTCGTTTGTGCTCTGAACGCACGCACACATCAACAACCGCGCCGTGCGGTTTCACTTACTGCACTGTACTTGTATTCGCTCATATTTACTTTTGGTAAGTTACGTTTGGGGTCGATATGTATGAAAATCGTGAATTATTATTATGCATAAATGATAGTAAGGGAATTTACAATTAACAATACCTAAACGTACGAGAAGCTAGGATTCGGGGTGGACAGGAGGTAATCAAGTAAGATGTGATGCAATATGAGTTTAAACCAATGAGAGCCGGAGACGTCGAGGCCACACACACAAACCGGCACAATATAATTTAGCGATATCATTATTAATGGTCATTAAAAAAAATAGCCGATGGTCAACAGAAGGTCTAATTTGGTCCATGTGTCCAGTTTGGTGGCAATTAGCCCAGTAGTTCTGACGTTATTGGTGTTACACACAGAAAACAGGCAGAAAATGGCATTATATATATATATATATATATATATATATATATATATATATATATATATATATATATATATACATAAAAATAAATAGTATATAAATAACACATTAACATATCATTTCCAACTAGCAATCAATAATTTGTTTCCAAATTCGCATTTTCTAGAGATCCACTGTACAAGGAGCTGCCAGCAAGGTGGCCTTTCCGTCCTCTCGCCTTGCCTTATGGTTTGCACAGCTGTCTCAGAAGCAAACATCCAACGTCCCCGCAGGCTTAACAACGGCCTGCCCATGGAGTCCGAAACGAGGTGATGTATGGTCTGCTGAGACAAGTCCCCTCTGGTGTCAGACCGCAGAAACGATACATACAGAGGCTGTAGGTACTAAAATATTTTCCGAGGGTGTGTCACACAATAACTTGCAGACTCAAAAGTTTTCTTCTATGGAAAGATAAGCTTGGAGCACACTAACGGTCTGGAATGCTACGCAGGAAGCAAGCCGTGTCAACAATCAAGCTGGAGGGAGAGAAAGGGAAAAAAGCAGGTCTTTAGCAGTTCACTACTGGCTGGATTCACCCTGATTCAAAAAAAAATAATAATAATAATAGCATTCTCAATAACTTGCAACTCCCCTCCAAATTGCTTTCACATTAAGCTCTCTGCACCAAAAAAAGTTTTAAAGTTATTGAAAGTCTCCTTGGTGTCTCAAAGGAGAGATTAGTCTCTTTTAACAGAGGTCAGCTCACACTTCACAAGAATTCCTGTAAAGCCTTTGAAATCATCACTGCACATTCACACGGTTCCAGAACCGATTGTTATCTCACAGCATTTCCTCGACCTGGGGCATTGAGGACGATCCGACAGAATGCAATGAAGCTTAAAATGTAATACTTTAACGGGTAGTTTTTACAAAACCACGACTTTATTAACTCGATAAAATATATTGGTTGACATCCCCTTCCCTTCGGCTTGGGATCCCCTTCGGCTGTTGAATTAATGCCAGGTGGGGTTGACTCTGCCCGTCATCCTTCTCAGGTGGGCAAAATGAGTGCCAGCATGCTGGTATACTGTGTCGGAGTGGTGACCCGTCCAGGATTGTGTCCAGGAGCCAAGGAGGCTGCTTAGGCAGCACCAACGCTCTGCACAGAGTGTGGTCCCGATGGATGGATATTGAAGGTCAGGATTAGAGAGAGGATTTATTTTTTCTGTGCAGGATTCTAACCTCAAAGAAGAGCTAATAGCTGGACATTGCAAATTGATGACAATAACAATAATGACGCAGTACAGGCGGGTGAACAATGGATGACAAGGTTCATCATCCATTTCACAACCCTGGAACTGGCATCGAGGCAGCCACAAGAACAATGTATCCTGGACAGGTGACCAGAGTGCCACAGTAGCATGTCACCTGGCATGAATCTCGAATGCAGACTGCAGGCACACAATGGTCGACACTTGTTAAAACGTACCTTACATCCACAATGATAGTGGACAGGACAATCAGCTTAAGTGAAGGACGGCATACTCTATGATGTAAAGCCCTGCAATCAGAGCACCAAGACAACATTTTGAATCCTATCCTGTCGCGGTATCTAACACAGAGCAAACAACTTAAAAGTAAATATGCAACCTGATGGACAAGATAAACTTTGATCTTGAAAAGAGAAACTCAATAACAAATAACCTTATCGGGGAGCGTCAGAAATGTTGCACAAACAAGATAATCACAATAGTTTTAAGAAACTCCAAAAGTTTGTCATTTTCAATGCACCGGTATAGCCTAGTGGTATGCTCACTTGCCTTTGAGCTGTCTATCCTGGGTTTGAATATCGACCCAGCTATAAACTCTCTTCCTGGTGTGTCACAGGCAGGGTGAGGCATCAATGTGTATGACGCCCATTGGAAGGATGTTAAGCCGGAGGACCTGTCTCCCAGAACTTATCATTGGCGGATGCTCCATCGATATGTAGGAACATAATAAGGGGCTTTATCTTTAAGTCTCCTGTAGCATTGCCAGCAAGGAGGAGTGTAAGACGGTCTTTTGCTATCTTGAAGCCAGAGGCATGCTGATCTTCCTTTGTAATGAACGCACGGGATGGCATCCTCTTCCAAATATGCCATGTTTTTTTCTAAATTAAAAACTAGCTGGGGAGGGTAAACTTACATAAGGGCTTTAAACTTCAATGGAAATCCAGCTTCTGCCTGTTCGTCCACACTCAGAGCTTTTCCAGTTATGCAAAATGTTATGCAAATTGCTGCAGCACTCACATATATCGAACTACCCTTGACTGCGTCTCAACGTCTCATTGGTACTGTAGATCCCTCACCTTCCTGCTCTTTCACCTCATCACACAAGCTCAGTGCTTTATCCATAATTACTGCACGGTTTATTAAAGGCATAGCACTGATTCATATCCTCGATCCAGGAGGATGGAAGTCTCTCCATATTCTCCATTGAAACGACTTCAAGATCTCATTTACTTTGTCGCAACTACTGGAGTCACGGACCGACTCGACGCTTCAATCTTAACAATTGTCCTTACAGACGACTCCCAGAAACCAAATTCGCACCCGACAGTGGATTCACCAACACCCGACTCCATCCTCCTTAACACTTTCAATTTCAGCCCCAGACTGATGCATTTTCTTGACACTTTTGGCATACCAAAGCTTTCGCCATAATTACCAATACGGTGGCACACAGAGCAGGAAGAGAACAACGCGTGCTGATCGGTTGAGAGGAGACGCACTCAGATACACACTCAGATACACACTCTGATTGGCAGCCGCCGATGTCAAAACTCACAGTCACGTTTTCGGTCAAGACGGTGAATTTAACCTTGGAACTTTTGACTCACCTGATGGATTTAAGTTTTTATAGATCCTCGTGGAGGATCTCTATCTAAGTCTTACTCACGTTGTTGTTCTTGTGGACTTTTTTGTTTCACAGCCTACAGTTTTCATCGAAATTTCCTGAAACTTGGCGTATATATGTAAAAATACCCCGCGCAGACAGTAACCATCTCGGATTTTGAAAATTCCTCCGAGAAAAAAAAGTTATGACGTCAAAATATCTCCGCTAATGGAAATCGCCGAAAAAATTATCTCCGAAACTGGGCAAGCTTTTTGAATTCTGTTTGTGGGAATCGAACAGGGTATGAGCAAAGATTAATTACCGCACATGTGATACATCACTATGACGTCATATCAATTTTTATGACGTCATTCCTATTTTTGACATTTTTTTCTTTCACAACCCAGAGTTTTCATTGGATCTTCGTGAAACTTGCCATGTATATGCAGAAAGCCCACGCGCAGGCAGTAACCATCTCCGATTTTGGAAATTCTTCGGAGAAAAAAAGTTGACGTCATAATATCGCCGCTAATGGAAATCGCCTATACCATTATCTCCAAAACTAGGCAAGCTGTTTGAATTTTGTTTGCAGGAATCAAGCCGGGCATTAGCACAGATTATAATTTATCGCAAACCTGATACATCACAATGACGTCATATTCGTTTTTATGAGGTCATAATTAAGAGGACGAGGATCTTAGCTCATTTGAGTTTATTTTTTAATTCGGTAATTAAAAACTGATTATTTCGTTTGTGCCGAAGCAAATCTGAGCAAAGTGGGGTCGCACGGCATGGGGTATCGCCGTAATGCTCATCGTGACTTTTGGCAAGGTATGCACTCCTCGAGATGGAAAACTCATGATAGCATTGCATCGTTGGAAGTTTTTTTTTTTTCACCATTTTTGTAATCCCATCCCAAAATAAATAAACTTTTCTAAAATGTACCCAGCACAGAATAAGACTGTCGACTTCAAGCTAATGGTTCTCTCTTATGATCGACCATATTATCTCCTTGACTATTGTTGTCGCTCAGCCAATTTGCTTTTCGGAAAACTTGTCAATAAAAGCCTCTCATTCATTGTTATCCGTGTCTGGCATTGGGAGTACAGTGGTTACACACTGCACAAAATTAAATTTCGTTTTCATTAAAAAAAAAAATGTCTGGATACTGCAATTTTTTAAAGTGATTCTTCACCATTGAGAGATGAGGCCAAAAACGATATGTAGCACGATATTTCAAAAAGTTGTCGACGGATTGTATGAGTTTGAGAGGTGAAAAAACAAGCTGATTAGATTTTGGTGTGTGACAAGGACGAATGGTACGGATGCAGATCCATCCTATCAGTGGGATACAAAATGTAAACTATTCCGCCTGGGGTATGCATTCTACCAAGGGTCATTCGACTTTGTTCTTGAAAAAGGACACCCAAACTCAGTGTTGGGGAAATGGCAAATCTAAATGTAACATAAATTAAAATTTATGTATTCAAATAATGGCCATCCATCCACTGGGACCATACTCTGTGCAGAGCGTTGGTGCTGCCTAAGCAGTCTCCTTGGCGATTGGGTACAATCCTGGACGGGTAGCCACTCGGCCGCAGGATACCAGCAAGCTAGCACTCATTTTGCAGACCTCAGAAGGATGACAGACACAGTCAACCCCACCTAGTATTAATTGACCTTGAATTAATTGACCCCACCTTGACCTTGAACTTTATAATGTGTTGAACAATGAACTAACTTTCAGAAACTGTCTCATCAGACATATAGTGTGGCATCGCACAACGTTCCATCCTTGGTCATTCTCAATTCTGACTTGATCCCATGAAAATTATCTTCTCTATTTTATTATGAAAGCCTGGTGTTGGCTTCGCAGTTAATGTGGCTTGGGACCTTGGAATCCCAAGTTTAAGGCCCTGTCGACTGTTAAATTAACACCAGGTGGGGATGACTCAGCCTGTCATCCTTCCAAGGTTGGCAAAATGAGTACCAGTGTACCAGGGTAATAACCATTCAGGGTAACCTGCGTCGGAGTGACGAAGATGACCTCTTGAAGGAATTCAAGATTCACAAGATTGAAGGATTCACAAGGAATCTCCTGAAGACCAGTGTGCGTTACACCATAAGACGATGACCATTCACTTAGTCCTCAAAACTATGACCTCTGGCTATCTTTACTTGAAGTGGCCAAAATGAGAAACCATGTCCCCTATTCGAGACATTGCCAAATCGCTTGAAAACAAAGAAGTCCCAAAAATCTCCCGTCTCACCGAAAATGCAGATCACCATGAAGAGAGATTTGGAGACTCTGAAAAGGAAAACAGATGAAAGCCTTGGTGATGAGGTGGGTAGTAGTGGCTGTCCATCGAAAAGGCCATCCAGGAGATCGTCAACATAAGCAAGGGTGTATGATCAAATCTGCATTGTCTGTGACAAGGTCAAGTTCCAAAAGCGCTCCGAGTCACGTAAAGCGCTTACACAAGCTGTGCAACTGAGAGCAGATCAAAAACTACAACAGAGTGCAATCAAAATGGAGATTAAAATATTCTAGCAGTAACAATTAGAGACATAGTTGCTGCAGAGGCACACAATGACGTTTCATACTACAAGAGTCAAGACAAAGGAACATGAGTACAAAGACGAGAATGAGAAACTTCTCCTTCTTCTTCTTGCATGTGGCAGCTTGGCTGCCAGGTAGCTATCATTTTGTTAGGGACACAACTGTGCGACTGATGCTGTGCCCCTCTACCAGTACACTGGTACTCATTTCACCAACCTCAGAAGGATACCAGGCTGAGTCAACCCCACCTTGTGTTAATTCAGCAGCCAACAGGGCTCGAACTCAGGACCCTAAGATCCCAAGCCAGCCACCCTAACCGCTAAGCCAACACCAGGCTTAGAATGAGAATGAAACAGATGGAGATGAACTGTCGTAAAAGATTGAAAGAGAAGCTCATGCAGACCTTTTCGAGTACATCAGAACTGATATCATCTTATCAGCAGGAATCTTATCAGTACCAATCACTTCTTTGACCACAAGACTGGAATCCTTCATGTTGTCTGGTGGACTTGAACTCCTGCAGGATTCCAAAAGGAAGCACATTCACGGGAACCTGGAATCTGAGCCGGGGGATTCAGTAGATACATTTCCAGATGGCAAGGGAAAGTTGTTGATGGTTCCTGATAGTGCATCATTCAAGGATGTTGTCTTGGAAAATCAAACTCGACACAGGGAGCTCAGGGTTTGGAAGGCCAACTCGACCAATTTCGACAAGATCATCGATCAGACTTCATCACTTATCAGATCAGCCATCGTGCAGGACGGTGACACCCACTCTCTGGCGATACCATCCGTCGGATGCGAATGACGGTGCTCACTTCTCCGTATCAAATCACCGAGAGCGGTTTCTTGCCGGGCTTCTGTCTGGAAATCCTGACACCAAGATTCACCATTCTGGTCCGGTCATTTTGCCAAGACATGATGTCCGCTGTATGTGACACGTGGACAACATAAACCGCCAAAACATCAACTGCTTCCCGATGCGGTTTCAAAACACCGACTAGAAACACTGAGATCATGAAGACACCGATCAAGTGTTGGCACAGGGTGTCTTACTCTCAGCTGGAAGAGAACGACACTTGCTCTGTGTCTCCTAAGGTTAGCAACAGGTTAGGGCTATTAAAAAAGGGAGATAGCACGCAAAAAGCGACCACCGCTGCAATGCTATCACACACTTTCCGACTCGAGGGGTGCATACCCTGCAAAAACATATCACGACAAGCATTCTTCCTCCCAGATGGTACAGACCAACCCTCATGCCTCATGGAATATCGCTCCCCCAAAGGCTCGGGCTATGTATACAAGCCTAATTCGAAGGACTTTTCAAACTCAACCGACCAACATGTTCCCGAATCAATTCAACGGAGAAGGAGAAAAGTTTCTTTATCGGGCAGACTATTTTCGGCTCGAAGTTATGAACAATCACCCAGCTGTGTTGGTCAGACAATGGTGTGCTTTTACTCATTTCCTGCATTTCTGCTCATGAGGTAATGCGAGCAAAGTAATTCCACATTCTACCCTTGACTCCTTCATTTACCAAGAGTGCGGTGGGGGCGATGCTACCCCCATCGTGGGCCGGCTTGCTGTTTTACCCTGCAACGCGGCTCGTAAGACGTGCTGTTCATTTTCACATCAATCTGTCGATGAAATGTTACTTCTGTGCGTACGTTGCCAAAGTCATGCCCTCTACATCATCACATGACAAACCTACATTTTGTAGCCAGCTGTCTTCTTGTAAAATTAATCTCTTACAGATCGTTTTCAGGCACAACTGGTCTTCTTTAAAGAACAAAAAAATTTAAGATTTCCTATAAATATCACAATTAATGGATCATCCAGACCACACGATTCCGGTCAAACCGTGCGTAGCTGGAGTCGCGGATTCGGAGATACGTGAACCGATCTTCTCCGGAGCACCTCGCTCGAGGATATGGTGTGCAGGACTCGAAGACACCTTGAGACGACTGGTTTTGATCATTACCCGGAGGTTGTCCGACGCTGCCCAATTTGATGTTTGTACTTTTGATTCCCCCAAGATATCATTTTAGTGTTCACCTTAATGAATAGACACATTTCATTTCCTGGATAACCTTACGCTTTGCATTGCCTGTGTGGGCTCCTGGCATCAGCAACTCTCTCCCCTCCCCTTAAGTAAACCTGCAGCAGTATGTGACAGCACTTGGCAAATGAAGCAAGGATCCCTGTGTTATGGAAAAGTTGAATCCAGGAGTCGCAGCTCAGCCAGATGCTCAAAACAATTTCCTCAACTCGAGTTCATGCATCACACAAAGGTTCTGAACGAGGACACGGTAATAGCACAACTGGACCTCAATTTTATTACCTCGATTTTGGAGTTTGTCTACTTGATAGACAACCACATCACGGAGCAGAATTGATGCCTGTTGCTTGGTTTAAGCGACGCTGGGTGGGTGAGGGGGGGTCTTTCCATTTAGCACAGACATTCCACCATCGTTGCGGTTGTCTGCATGAATAAATTGCTCAATGACACACCAATCCTTACACCCTCTGAGATTCTTGCAAGTGTAATGTTTTTCTTTTCTTTAGCACACCCGTGGGAAACGCGGTTCGCCATAGGAAACCGGCTGCAATCCAAGGACAAAGTGCTGTCCCTGCCACTGCCGACTCACTCCCAGCTGCTCGCCCTATCTGTGATGCAGCTGTGCGCACATCGCATTCTCATCCGTTGGTGTCATGCCAATCTTTGTCATTTGGCTCTCTGCTCTTTACAGGAAGGATGCTCCGCTGCCGTTCATTAACTTTCAACCAGACACTCAATCCAGAAGGATAACCGTTGGAAATGTAATGCCATCGTTGAAGTTTAAACAACCCGTCTGAATGGATAATCCTTACATTTATGATTTTTTTTAAAAAAAACCTAAACATTGTCCCATGGTAACCAACGTTGTGAAATTTTCATGATATTGTTGGAATTTGTGAACGAAATGCTTGATCTCACAAGTTTTTGTTTTTTTTTAAAGTACGATGTGTAATTTGTGGTTGGACGAAAATAAATCAAACATCATATTTTAATCATGATTTGCCGTAAAACTTGAATAAATGATGGGAGATATATATATATATATATATATATATATATATATATATATATATATATATATCAAATGTCACGGAGCGATGCTCTGGAGAGAGTCACAAGCAGACAGACAGACAGACACACCCAAACTCAATGAAAATAGTGGTCACTGATGGTGCCCGCGAATCAATATATGTATGGAAAAATTACAGGCTGAGATCAGGAATCAAACCCAGGTCCTCTAGAAACCTGTACCAGTGCTCTACCATCTGAGCTATTTGGGTGACCTATTGGGTGAGCAATGCAATTCTTCCACATATACAAGTGTCACTATATATATATATATATATATATATATATATATATATATATATATATATATATATATATATATAGCCTGGTGGTGGCTTGGGATCCTCGGGGTCCTGAGTTCGAGCCCGCTGGCCACTGAATTAACACCAGGGGGGTTGACTCAGCCTGTCATCCTTCCGAGGTCAGCGAAATGAGCACCAGGACACTGGTAATTATCCCTGCATGTTGAAGGCGACTAAAGGGTTGGCCTCAGGAAGGGCATCTGGCCGTAAAAAAACATTTCCACAACAAGAAAGGGTACCATGGTTGGAGCCCGCAAAAAGCTGACCCTTGCTCAGGGATAAAGGCTTTAAAATGGTGTGATGATATATATATATATATATATATATATATATATATATATATATATATATATATATATATATATATATATATATATATATATATATATATATATACATATACATATAAATATACAAGCCGGGAGGCGACGATGGTTCGCGGCCATTATTGAACAATGCTACGATAGATACAATTGAGTTAGTGGAAGCTTTTGAGGAAGCCCTCCCGTAAAAACCTATCTCTTCCGTCAAAATTGACCAAATCAAATCGGATTTTTTATATGTTGTACTTATGGACATTACACATAGACTCTAGGAAATGAAATTGCGAGAAAAAAATCGAGAAAAAAAGTTCAAGTGGGTGTGGCTCTACCCAGAAGGGGCGTGGGACGCCCCTCATACAAAAAGACACAACTAGACCATGATATCTAGCTTGTGTCCAAGTTTCATCAAGATCACATCAAACGTCACGGAGCAATGCTCTGGAGAGAGTCACAAACAGACAGACAGACAGACAGACACACACAAACTCAACGAAAATGGTGGTCACTGCTGGTGCCCGCGAATCAATATATGTATGGAAAAATTACAGGCTGAGATCAGGAATCAAACCCAGGTCCTCTAGAAAACTGTACCAGTGCTCTACCATCTGAGCTATTTGGGTGACCTATTGGCTGAGCAATGCAATTCTTCCACAAATACAAGTGTCACTCTATACATATACAAGTGTCAGAGCATTTAACAGAGCTCCATGGAGTATGGCTTCCCACGATGGTATAGTGCTCCTGCATTCCCTTGTTCCTCTCTAAAGGTGGTCGAAAACACAACCTTCCACACCATCGGTATCTCAAGGCAGGAGACGTATTCCCAAGGACTGTCACTCTCCCACCGGCGGCAAGTTCACGAGGTCTCCATTTTAAGCAAGCTTCCATCTAGCATTGCTCCCCCTACCCTCCCCAAGCCACCCCAGGTTGCATCTATTCCTCAAGGATCCCTCACCTACTTACCCTTCCAAAATCCAGGCTGGTCCCCTAGCTAAATTCATTCATCCCCTTACTCTCCAGATTGTGGAATGGTCTCCCTACGTCCATTGTCTACTCCTCCTGACTTTAGTCTTTCAAATGCGTTGGCCATCGCTACCTCATTTCCTCACCCATGCACGTCCTTCATCTCGTCTCCACACAACTGATTCTCTCCCATTCTGTTCCTCTGGGCCATTGTTAATCACTTTGTTAGTTCTCCTTAATTCCTCCCCACACCCCCCAAACACAATACTCTTCAGTCGTTTTTGAACCTGCTGCCCTTTATCATTTCACTACTCCATGAGCCTAAACACTTGTATAAAGACCTTGCTCCATACAGGTTCTTGCCCTCCTTTCTCCTTCCCATCATGCATCATGTACCCATCCCTCACCTTCCTTATTTCCCTCTCTTTGCTTTCTCTATTTATCATGGTGACCTTTGCCTTAAAGTGAGGGGTCCTGCTGACGGAACTATAATACTGTGAATTTGTCAAACTCTACGTCATCAATGCACACGACACTGTCCCTTCTGGGAGGTGGACCATGAGAATGTCCTGTAGAGATATCATCATTTTAACCACCACCTCTCCAATCCAGATCCTCATCCATGGCCCTTTAAATCTGCGGCCATGAGAGAGGCCACGATTATGAACTGTGTGCTGATGCATTATCTCCATGCACCACAAGTGGGATCAGTGTGAGAGTAAATGTGTACGGAAAAAAAATATTTATTAAATACAGATGGAGCTTTGAGAGCATGGAAGGAATGGGGGTGGAACATCATTGGAGGATATTTTGCCCAACCTTGGTCATTATCATGGATGCTTTGGGCAGGCTGCAACAGGACCAGGAGACCCACAGCCGCGAGGCACAACCCAGCGTCGACAAACCTGAAAAGAAAATCACGACTCAGAAACTCACCAGCAAGAAATATTTCAATCACTTTTATTGTTTTCAATTATGTAACATGCCATCTATTTATTATGTACGCACAGGGTGACAATTTGGGGCTGTTGCGTGCATGGTGTGTACAAAGGAAAAGTGGCTGTTGGGCCTGGGAAGAGTGACAACACCACGAAAGTACCATTTTTTCCCAATTAAAAAAAAAAATTAAATCACCAGTTACCGGTGATTATGGAGTCGACACACAATTCACAAGTGGAAAATATTCAGTTACTAAGAGGATTCCTGGGACTGGCAGGATAGCCGAGAAATATGCGGACTCGCCTCTGAGCCGTCTCGCCTGGGCTTGAATCCTGACCCAGCTATACACTGTCACGCTGCTGTTTCAGGGGCAGGGTGATTCATCAGTGTCATCCGAGCTTGAGCCAGCACCCTGAACAAATTACCAATTCCTGCTCGAACCTACAGGGGGCACTGTTATCAGCAGCACAGCTGTGCCCCCATCAAATGATTCCATCCGCAGCCAGGTGCTTCAAACGAAAGAAGAATAAGAAGATTCTTCGGTAAGGTTCAAACCTTGCGGTTCAATCCCAGACGGTAATTTACGAGGAATTTAGGTGCAGGAGGAGGCCATTCGGCTCATCATGCCTGCGCTCCACTACTACCCCTTCCCTCCTTGTGCAGCCTTTTGGCTGCTGCACTGGTACTCAATTCACCGACCTCAGAAGGATGACAGGCTGAGTCAACCCCCCTGGTGTTAATTCAATGTGTCGGGGCTTGAACTCAGGACCCTAGGATCCCAAGCCACCACCCTAACCGATAAGCCAACACCAGGTTATCAAGTAAGGTAAGTGTATCTAATGTAAATAATTGTACATCACACCACGACAGTGGAGTACACACACACACACACACACACACACACACACACACACACACACACACACACACACCTGAATGACCCATCAAGGTATGTGACATGCAAGTGAATGAATGACGTCACAGACATAGCGGACAGTTGGTGTTCAGATTTTTCAGAGTAAATCAGAATCGTCATCCCGAGTTCGATGAGGGTGGCTATACGAAGGATGTGTTTAAATCCACGACAATCACAGCCCCTCGGACAGCAAGCTGTGCCAAAAATATGTCACAAGTACTGTTCACACCTGAGGTGTGGCGGAGAGAGAGAGAGGTAAACACGAGCAAGCAAGGATGTGTGTCAGCACTCAGCTATCAGAGAATGAGTGCTTGAGTGGAGAGAGTCACTTTACATATTATTACATTTGAATGGACATCGTGGGGACAGGAAGGGGATGGGAAGGAGAAGGTGGTTGCGAAAATAAATATTCATAGAAGGAAAGTAATTGGACAGGGTAGGGGAGAGAATACAAGGGTAGGGAAAGTGATGTGAAGAGGAAAGGTTAAATGGTAACTAGGGATGGGATCAGCGGGGAAGGGGAAAAGAGGGGTATGTAGAAGGAAGAGGGCAGGTGGAACATCATTCCTTATGTTGATGTAGAAATTTAGAAAACGTGAGGGGGTTTGGCAAGATTGGGGCTTCAGATCATGGAATTATCATGCACAACTAAAAAGAGTGAGAACGAGAGACGCCCCGCTTCCAGTTCTTAATTGTTAATTTTTTTTTAATTGTTATTTTGTTTCCCCTTTCGTATTCCTTTTTTAAGCTCCTTAAAATATGGGGGCCCGAGATCCATGGACCCCACCGCACTTATCCACATTTGCAGTCACTAAGTTGAAGAGCAAACGAGCGAACACAAATATACGAGTATTACACAGTGCTCATTGTGGGTGGTGTGGAAACACACACCACATCTATAAATGGTGGTGATAGCTTTGTTGCATTCCTCCGATCGAAGTCCTCTCACGCGGGTCTTCTTTCAAACCTGGCGCCGGGCATCCCTGGTCCGGCCAACAAGTGTTTGGGTGCCAAGCTGCATGTACTCGCCACTTCGCTGGGAATTTCCACAGTCATCCATTATGACGCCAAGACTCACAATCAAGGTGGGGTGGGGTTCGGGAGCCCGTGCAGGCATGAATGAAACCTCAAGTGGAGCGTGCTGACCCCATTCCCATTCCCACTTGAGAAAACTCGGGCATTTCGCTACTGTGATAAAGGTCATGGCTTAGGGTTGTCTGCATATTATACGTTACGTATGCCGAGAGAGATGGGGGTATTTTGAGAGGAAGACGGGGAAGATGGTGGTGGTGGGGAATCGGGAAAATAAGGGGAATGGATCGGGGAAAACTGCATGCAGGGGATGGGGGGCAGGGTGGTGGGGGGTGGTGTCCGCAATCTTTTAGTACCTATCAAGTAGATGACTGCTTTAGACCCATTTCGAGCGAAACCTCGATGAGATTGTTGTCTGAAGATGAGATGATTGTGGAAAATCAACTGACGCGGTTCATCGATCTTGTCGAACACAACGCTACGAGTGCTGATTTGAGCGTTTGTGAAAATTTGGTTTCATCCACGGCCACATTCTTTTCAGAAATCAGGAAGAAAAAAAAAATAATTTTCCATCTTCATCAACAACCCCTTTACAGGGACGTGTTTGCAATTGAAAAGGCATTTTCAATAAGAGGTAAGTGCCTGTTAATTTACAGCACACAAGAGGGACGTAACATTCACAGCATTCTAATGCGGCTCCCTTACGTGCTCAATGTTTACGAACCCAACAATCACCCTTAACTGCTGGAATTCAAAATTAGAAATGCACTTATATATTTTCTTTCTAACTCACTCACTAAGAGTATGTATATGTATGTATATATATATATATATATATATATATATATATATATATATATATATATATATATATATATATATACATCCAGACCACACTCTGTGCAGAGTGTTGGTGATGCCTAAGCAGACTCCTTCACTATTGGGCACAATCCTGGACGGGTTGCCACTCCGAACGCAGGATACCAGCAAGCTGGCTCTCATTTTGCCAACTTCGGAAGGATGACAGGCAGAGTCAACCCCACCTGATATTAATTCAACAGCCGAGTGGGAATTGAACTCAGGATCCTCGGATCCCATGCCCACCACCCTAACCATGAAGCCAACATCAGGCACATATATATATATATATATATATATATATATATATATATATATATATATATATATATATATATATATATATATCTTCTTCTTCCTCTTTCGGCTGCTCCCGTTAGGGGTCGCCACAGCGGATCATCCGTATGATCCGCATCGTGATTTGGCACATGTTTTACGCCGGATGCCCTTCCTGACGCAACCCTGGTTGCCTCTTACGACACAGGGATATGGTACACCTATTTTAACCGGGGTATACACCGGCCCAGTATACTGGTACTCATTTCGCCGACCTCGGAAGGATGACAGGCTGAGTCAACCCCCTGGTGTATTAATTCAGTGGCCCAACGGGGCTTGAACTCAGGACCTCTTGGATCCCAAGCCGCTGCCCTAACCACTGCGCCAACACCAGGCTTATATATATATATATATATATATATATATATATATATATATATATATATATATATATATATATATATATATATATATATCTATATATATATATATATATATATATATATATATATATATATATAAATATGTATATATATATATATATAAATATGTATGTACATATGACCATTTCCGGTGTCTACAATTCATTCCAGACGGTGTGACACCCTGTGCGGTAGAGTGTTCTGTGAGTCTGCATTTTTACAAAGACTGTGTGCATCGCTCCCAGACATTATTTAATTATATATTGCACAATGTATGGGAGGGATGCACACTATTAAATGCAAGGTGCAAACGTCTTGATCGCAGCCTTGCCAAGTATGTCTCTCTCAATCTGGATTTTGTTCACAAACTCCACTGCAAATCCAACCGCCACGCGTTGTGTGTTACCTTTACCTGCCGTCGTTTGCCTGATCTCATTTCGGTGCTGCATTGGAAGCCCAAGAAACGAAAGCAAATTCACAACAATCAGACTGTGCACGAGAGTAAATTTGACCGTTTCCGTATGTTTTCAGACGAGGATACTTAATTGGACCGAATGAAAATTGGCGACTTTTTTTGTTTTGTTTTTCATCAAGCACAGCTACAGGTACGTCATGACTGCATACAGCTGTGTCTTGTATAAATACTGCTAGGAGAAGTTCGTTCCCCCCACCACCTAATGGCTGTGAACGGCCCGCAAGGGAATTTGCACAAGAATGCCACAACTGGCATTTCGTTGAACTTCGCCGAGCGAGTGCAGGCAAACGGGACAGCCGGCTCAAGAATGGGGGACAGCCAAGGTGTTGGGTCGGTTGTCGCACTTTCTCACCATGCTCGCGGGTCACAGTGTGAAAAAGGTGGGACGACGTGCGCGTGGCACGACGCGGGGGCCCGTGCGGAAATTTCTCACCTTGGCATCATGTCAGGCACCGACCGAAGCACGAGCTGCTGGGATCTGCGAGTCCTGGCTGAACCGAGAACGAGCGCCTTGGTCGTGTGGGCGCGGTGAGGGAGGAGACGAAGGAGGGAGGTGGAGGCTGTGCGGTACCCCCTTGTGCGGAGGTGTTCTCTCCATCGTGCTGAAGAGGCTTCAGTAAAATCGATCATCTCGTATGCGTTTCCCAGGGCGCACAGTTTGTACACACACCGCATGCATCTACTCGTATGAATTCCTCCTGAATGTTGTTCCGTTCCATGCAGAAAAAAAAAAAAACTGACAATGGCATGACATCACAGAGATCATTAACAAAGTTGAATTTCTTTTGGGTGAACGTGAAAGTTGACAAGTCTGACTTGCAGACCAGACTAGGCAGGGCACGCTTATTCTCCCCACCCTGGAGGTCGTTAAGGAGCCAGGTGGGTTTTTTTTGGTGACAATCCATTGTTACCATGACAATTTTCCTCGGACTATCGCTCGACTCCTAGAAATTAGAATCGAAATCAGAAATCCTGCTTCCTTCAGCTGCATTTGAAGTTTGAACCCACAACCTGGATCCCAATAGAATGTCCTCAGACATACGACCACCACTCAACACTACGACATGCTGGTGGCAACAGGATTAGCTTTTCGGGGCCTTAGTCCGAAGACCTCCGGGTATCATACCTCGGCCTATAGGCATGATAATGCCTGTCAAGGCATCACTCGTGGTCATAAAAAAGCAACGCCTTGCCGACAACTAATTACAGGTTGAGTAGCACTACAAAACATGAATGGTTGGGCTGGAAAGATAGCCTTGAGGTATGAGCACTCGCCTCTCAGCTGTCAAGTCTGGGTTGGAATCTCGACCCAGCTGCAAACTGTCATCCTGGTGTTCCCCTGGAGATAGGGCAATGTGGGTACGTCCATCGGAAGGACATTGAGCGAGAAGACCAATCTGCCAGCACCGGTTGTTGGTGGAGGTTAAAGATGGTGTGCTTTGCGAAGCGTACGTGGAGTTATTGCGGACACGCTGAACAAATCCCAACTTGCGCTGCCCCGAACCCTACAGGGGGAACTGCATCAGCAACACAGCCACGCTCCTCGCAAATGATGCAAACGTGAAATAATAAAATAGATATGCAGGATTCTTTCAAACAAACAGAGTTGTGCTGGTGTCCGCGGTGTGGCAAATCCAAAGAACAGGATGGATAACTGAGAGTGTGGGTGGAGAGGTGGGGGTCAGGCCTCAGGGAGGAAGGTAGAAGATGGATAGACTGCTCAGCAGCCAGAACAATAAATGTCCGAACGTGCACGTGAATGAACTACGATGGGATTCCCTCAAGGGGGTGAATCCTTCCCCCCCCCCCAAATGTTTAGAGTGAAGGCAATTCTTGTTCATCGAAAGCACGTTTTTGTACTTTCGGAATGCTCTTGAAATGCCAGTTTCTGGAGTTCACGTACCGCTTGATTTACAAACAATGCCCTCATTGAATCATTAAACAACTGAACTCACAGCATATGCTAGGTGGGTCCATGATAGTTTGGGTGAGACTATGGAGTAGTGAGTAGGCTGGTGGCAGGCGACAGACTGGGTGCGATGGGTACTGGTGAGAGTGTGGGTGAAGTTGGGGTGGCAAGGTGTGTACGTGAGGGGTGATGGGTTCAAACTGGGGTGATGGCGTTGCGGTTGCGGTTGGTACAGTTGGCAGTGCTGCAGATGCAAGAAGTGACGAGAGTGCTGGGATCGTGCACGAGGATTGGAGTGCGGATGATGGAGGCAGTGGTGCATATGACTGTGATTGTCGACGTCGGATGGAGAGGAGAGGGGAGGTGACCAGGGAGACGTAATAAATAGTTTTTGTCGAGGATGAGGGTATTGAATATGTGGACTCTCCATTTGGTCTCAATGATGTGAAAAATAGAGCTTTGTGTTGTTTTAGGAGGGCGGCGGTGGGGGATATTGATGGAATGTTGGATGGGTTGTGGGTTGGGAGCATTGGTGGTGGTACATGCAGGGGGGGGGGCAGTTCTTGAGAAAGAAATTAGGACTTTTTTTAGACAAGAGGCTGAGGATGTGTATGGAAGGTTTGGGCAGCAGGGGGTGGTTAACGGAATGGAAATGTTGAACGCGTTTTATCACGTCTCGATGCAAACACAACATATTTCCCCCTCTTCCCTGAAGGTTAAACATTACAGTCTCTGTACTAATAGGTTCAATGATAAGCTTAGCAATGCATAACCAAAATATCATCAACGATGTCCCTGAATTAAAGCGTTAGAACCTGTTCAAGTTCCCATCAAATCAATTTTAAAAATCAGGTCTGGACGAGGAGTCGGAGTAGAGGAGGTTAACAGCATAAAAGTTCCCATCTGGATCCAAATGGGGATGACCAGCCTGGTGGTACCTAACACATCGTCAGGAATTCCAACGAGAACCGTCTTCAAGCATGAAAGTATTTGGACCGACTTTGCGAACAATATGTTGTGGCTGCGATAGAGATGATGCCAATTTGTGCTGATGAATTGGTCGCTTAGTTCGGACCCATTCACCTTGGTTCAGGATAGAGTGTCTAGCTCTGCGACATCGGTCTGTGTACTCTTATACCCGCTGCTGATTTTATTGAACAGCACTTGCTAATCCTCCTGTGTTCGCTGTTGATGTGTGGATTGTTTTCAGAGCTTCCATCGGATATCAGAGTCTTCGAGGATGCTTTGCCAGTAACCGTGGGCTGCGTGAGCCTTTCCGAAGAATCTGGAAGTCGAGACGCGTGATATTGCTTCTGCTGGCATTGTCCTTGGGTGTATGGGTCGCTCGACATGACGGTTAAAATAACAGAAATCAACACCCATTCAAATTTTCCCATTAGCCTTGGGTGTGATGACGAGGGGATGGCACCACTCCGAATGTTCAATGCCCATCGGTGCAATGATGCCCTTTTTCGTAGCTGGAACGGCACCGCGTCGTTGTGGAGATGAATGATGATCGGTGCCCTGTTCATCGGTTGTCGGACCGTGGCATCGAACACGTCGCTGAATTCAGCCACAAGGTATGTCGTGACCTGGTTCTGTAGCTCCAGCGATGGGTCAGTATCTGGGTTGACGTCCAGCACCCATACCGAATGGTTGTACTGGTTGTCTGCTTGTTGTACAAACACCAATGTAGGTCTTGTAGGTGCTGATAAGTTAGACATGCTGTCTGCACACCGTTGCACATGTACATTGTCTCCGACATTGACTCATCACGTCTGTGAAGGATTGTGAGGATTGTTCCCAGGCACCGCATCATCACCGCCTGCACCGGTAACTCTCACATCACCAGGTACATCGTCCAGATTATCCATGTCAATATCCAACAGCTTCAGATGCGTAGGACCAACAACCGTAACTTCCGCTCCAGTATCGGGCAGAAAAGTCACTTTTCAGGTGGGGTCATTGTCAAAATCTGAGACGTCGATCTGAATACGCGGTGTGTGTCCTCGTTAACCTGAGTGGTACCTGCTCCCAGCACCGTGTGACGAATGGCTGATTTGGACGTTCTTGTCCCTGCGGCTCTGGATTTTCAGCACACTTTTCCAAAATGTCCAAAAATACCACATTTCTGACAGTTCTTGCCTTTTGCAGAGCACTTGGTCATGTCAGAGTGTGGATTTCCACCACATCTGTCACAGTGATGGCTGTCACATGCAGGTAGATACACCGCTGGCTTGCTGAATCGGGGTGCTGTCTTGGAGACACATTTCAGATGAGTCCTGTGAGTCCCACAAACCATCACGTCAGCCTTTTTACCTGCCTCTTCTTGTCGGCATGTAAAAAAAAATTGCTGTTTTAAGGTCGAGGTCCGGCTTTGCAAGCAGTTTCCGATGGACCACCGGATCGGGAATCCCGCTGATAATCTGGACGACGAAATGGCGATCGACCATCATCTTGTCAAGGTCAAAGTTCACTGTGATTTCCCAGAGTGCACATAGGAACGAGTCAAAAGTCTCACCTTCCTCCAGCTTGCGGTCGTAAAAACCCCACCAGATCGTGGATCTGATGATGCTCTGACCGCAAGTATGCCAGAATGGCAGTGATCACTTCATCAACAGTGGTATCACCAGTCAAGTCACCAGCGTTCTTCAGCACGGACCTCATCTGGATGCTCAAACGGTTTGGTTTGTAAGGGTGACGAGTCGTTCTTCCTCTGCCATGTCGGTCAGGTGAATGATCAGTGCATCGTCATTCCATTGTTCCCTCCAAGAGTTGCACTCTCACAATTAAATGCTTTCATTGAGCACGGATTTCATTGAGCTCAATTGAGCATTGAGTAGGTGAGGGATTGAGCTCTTAGACGATAGTCGAGGCAGTTGAGGACATGAAAGCAACGCCTCACACGACAGACGTATCTCTTTGTCATGGAGGTGCTGTTGTGCTGCTACCATGTCAGTGGATGCCGCCATTATTGACACCACATCCGAGGATGTGGTGTCATCCATCCACCACATCCATCCAAAACAACTTTGATCTTATCCACTCACTCAGGGTACATGGGACAGAGACAGATGAGGACAAGACAGAGAGAAAGGGTAACCTGCTCCGTGCGCGATGCTCACGCATGTGGCATGGGTCTTTTCTCCACGTGCGCAGCAGGTCGGTCCGGGGCTTTCCCTGCGTAACTTTTCATGCTGATGCGACCACGTTGCAGCGCATCACGAAGCACAGGACACAGCAGGCTGGGGGAAGCACCTTGAAGCAGGCAGGTAACAAGAAGCAGCAAGTACATCAACCAACCACATACAGCAGGGACCCAAAAGGAAGTGCAACAACCACAAGAACCACCCTACGAACAATGAACAACCACACACCAACGTGATCTACACCTTTTATGATGTCACGCTGAGCGTCTTGAACCACCTGCCGTGCCTGTGCACATCCATTGGCCGATGAGGCCTGCCAGGCAATTATTTATGGGCTGAGCTGATTGGCGGGAAGCCAGTAAAACTCCATACCTGTGGTGTCCGTTGGCCTTGAGCATGGCAGGCGTCCGTATATGGTCACGTCCATAGCACGGCGCGACCTTTGGCACAGATATGCTACTTGTTGAGCCGTGGTACAGATACATGCGGATGTTAGAAATTTACACGTAGACAGATCGCACAACTGGGAAACGTTGAAGAATGTAGGGAACCGGGAAAAGACAGGGCTCAGACACGAAGATTATGAGGTCTCTCTAAATACGTGCTCAACACATCGCATTAATTACAGGAATTACAACACACTTATTCCAACATGCACAATGAAATAACTATTCTCATCTACTCCCCATTTTATGCCCGAGACCAGATCTGTAACAACATTGAAAACAACTGCAAGATATTATTATTTATTATTATTATTATTATTATTATTATTATTATTATTATTATTTTTGCATACAATGTTGAGGCTCGAATAAGAGATAACACAGAATATATAACAATGGGAGCAGGAGACAATAAGGGTGGGAGAGGAAGTCACAAAACAGTGGGGAACAGAGACAATGGAATATCCGTGGAAGGGAGAGGGATGGGGTGGAGTACATGGGGTAAACAAGATGGACACCACAGGGACTTTCAGGAAGGAAAACGGGGAATTTGAAGGAGGTGGGTTTGTGGTGGATTAACGGGGGTAGAAAAGATCAGGGTTTTGGATCAGGATAAGAGGTGGTGTTGAACAGCTGTTTTGAAGACCTGGAGGGAAGAATGGGATTGAAGAGAGTGTGGAAGCTTATTCCAAAGGCGGGAAAAAAGAGGAATGAAAGAGTGAAGGTGAGCAGTGATTCGTGATTTTGGTATTTTCACCAGAAGAGGGTTGCTGGTGGACCTGGAGCGGCCTACGGAAATATGGGTTGGGGGTGGGGGGGGAGAGACAGATCACAGACAGAGAAGGGGGGTGAGGACGGAGAGGAGATGGTAGAAGACAGAAAGACGACCGACCTGTCTGCGGTGAGAGTGAGAGACCCAAAGACTCAGCCTCATCAGGAGTCAGGACAGGTACCGGAGGATTGGAGAGTAGTAGATGTAACACCAGTATTTAAGAAAGGATCTAGAGAAGAATTGGGAAACTATAGACCTGTTAATTTGACTTCAGTTGTGGGGAAGGTGTTGGAGACATTAATTAAGGACCGGACGAGGAACCATTTAAATAAATACAAACTAATTAAAGGTAGTCAGCATGGGTTTACCAAAGGTAGCTCCTGTCTAACAAATATTTTAGAGTTCTCTGAAGCAGTTTCTGAGTGGGTGGATGAGGGAAGATGAGGTGGATGTATTGTATCTACACTTTCAGAAGGTAGTTGATCAGGTACCACATTGGAGGTTATTAGATAAGGCGACGATTCGTGGAGTGGCTGGTCGAGTAACTAATTGGATTGCAAACTGGATCAGTGATAGTAAGCAAGGAGTGGCTGTGAGTGGGAGGGTGTCTTGCTGGGAGGATGGAAGGAGTGTGCTACCTCAGGGATCAGCACTCGGACCATTATTATTAGTCGTTATTTAAATCGATGATTTGGGTAGTGGGGTTAAGAGTCGGCTTTCTAAATTTGCAGATGACACTAAGATTGGAGGTAAGGTAGATAGCAGAGTGGGTGGTGGTGATCAGATTCAGGAAAATCAAGATACTTTCATAGATTGGGCAAAAGATTGTCAGATGTAGTTTAACATGAAGACATGTAGATAAGGTGCTGGGGATGGGTAAGAATAATGAAAATAGAGATTACATCATACAAGGAGCAATCTTTGAGCGTGTCCCACAGGAGAAGGATCATGGGGGTGGTCATAGATATGAGGGGGGTAAACAGACAACGAGAGGTAAAGGTAATAAGGTTTTTGGTTGTATTTGTCTGGGGATAAATTATTAATGAAAATAGGTAGTGTTAACACTGTACAGGAATTTAGTTAGGCCTCATCGAGAATATTGTCTTCAGTTTTGGTCACCACATCTGATGAGGGACATACTGTAACTGTCATGGAGGGTACCACATTGGAGGTTATTAGACCCTCAGATCAGGACCCTCAGATCCCAAGCGCACCACCCTAACCATTAAGCCAACACCAGGCATATATATATATATATATATATATATATATATATATATATATATATATATATATATATATATATATATATATATATATATATGATGTTTTAAGATCCCACCTTGCTGCACAGAGTGACAAGCAAATCCTTTCTGGGGTCCCCCCCCAAAAAAACCCCAGTTAGTTGTTTTCGCTCATTTTTTTTGCAAACCACATATGATTACTTCATATGGTATTTGTATCGAGCAAGTCCTCTAAAAAAGAATAAAATGCTTATGTTTGTTTACTTTATCACAAAAAAACCATGTTTTTGTAATTGATGTGAAACGTTGGCAGAGTTTGTGATGTTGAATGGTTTTGAGTTGGGGTCCGTAAAGACCCCAGTTGGTAAGCTCGATTCATTGGAGATCGAGGGGTTATGGGGATATTGGCAGGACTTGGACCTGCAGGTAGCTTGTGTGTGGATAGGTGATGGATGCTGCGGTTGGTGCAGTGCAGGCATGATGGGCCGAATGGCCTCCTCTTGCACCAAAGTTCCGTGTGTGTGTGTGTGTGTGTGTGTGTGTGTGTGTGTGTGTGTGTGTGTGTGTGTGTGTGTGTGTGTGTGTGTGTGTGTGTGTGTGTGTGTGTGTGTGTGTCCTAACGTGTGTATATTTTTCAACAACTCTCTTGCACTGCGAATACTTATCCAAGCCTCATTTATGTGCCATATGAAGTTTCTCAAAACACAATATTTCTTTCCTACTCCAATAAAGGTTTCATACAACATAGTAAGTGTGTTATGACGGTCCAACGATATACCGATAAATCAATGGGGTACGTTCTACAGTGAGAAGATGAAACCACACAGATAAATGTGCATTTGTCGGAAATGTTAAAGCCCTGCAGTACTGAGAAAAGAAGGCCGAAAGAAGAGATGTCATAGAAGGGTTGGCAGTAGAGGAAGGAAGGTGATCAGGAGTGGGGTGGATCAGCAGGTGGTATTGCCCAACAGAGGAAAACTCAATATATTGCTCCCTGGTTATATTAACACAACAGCAGATTTAGGGGGCTTGTGTGGGAAGAGAAACATGAATAAGTAACACCTTGCAGCCAATCACAAGGATTGATTCATTGATTGGCTGATTGGAGCACTGTCCAAATTTCCACGTACGTCAGTCCCTCAATACGTCTGAAGAAGATCAGGTCAGCTATGGGAGCATGTGCCGGAGCAGCGTGTCACTGTGTCCACTTTCCACCGGAACTCCAGGGGCCTCCGTCTGGCCATCCCCCAGGCAGATGCCTGGCACATCCCCATCTCCCTGAGATGCCGATCAACCTGCTGCAACCACGAAGAATGGAGTCAGCCCATTGGCCTCCTCCACTCTTGAGTTTGCTTTGCTGAGAGAATCTGGTGACCAGGATCAGCATCAAGACAACGAGCCGCATGTCCATACAGCCACAGCTGACACTCACGGACTATGCAGGTAACAAATCTCATTTGAGTCTCTCTCAGCAACCGCTCGTTGGACACAAAGTCCAACCAGAGATAGCCAAGGATTCTCCAAAGAGACCTGGCACCAAAGGAATTAAGTTTCCATTTCAGATCCCTGGTCAGAGTCCAAGTCACATCTGTAAAGCAAGACTGGAAGCACCAATGACCTGAAGACTCTGAATTTTGTCCTCCTGCACAGGTACCGGCAGCACCACACCCTATGATCCAGTGAAACCATTACTCCCCAGGCCCGAACCCAGGTGGCAATTGACCTCTGGCTCCCAGCCAGCAGAGGCATGAATGTCACTGCCAAGGAAAGTGAATCTCTACATGACCTCGGCATCTTCACCAAAAACAGGTACAGACAGGACAGCAGCATCCAAGATGTCATTGAAAGCCTGATTCTTAGTTTTGATCCAGGAAACCCATAATCCCAGCGGATCCAACTCCTCATTCAGCACCTCAAGGGCCCCCAAAAGGATATCTAGAGTCTTCGCAAAGATGACTGCATTGTCTGCAAAATCAAGGTCAGAGATCTTGACATTCCCAAATGATGCACCGCAACTTCATCTCTTTGACATCCTCCCCAGAATCCAGTCCATACAAGTGCTGAAAAGTGTGGGGCCAGTACACACCCCTGATGAACTCCAGTAACAACTGGAAATAAGTCAGAGATGGTACCACCACACTTCACAGCACTCTCAGTACCAGAGTAGAGTTCAGATATCAGATCGATCAGTTTTGGTGGCACCCCAAGAAGACCAAGAATCCTCCAGAGGGCATCCCGATTCATTGAATCAAATGCTTTGCAGAGATCAACATAGGCTGCAAGCAGCCCCTGCCGAAACTCTCATCTGCTTTTGATGAGGACCTGAAGAGCAAGGATACAGTCAATCGTTGACTTATTTGGTGTAAAGCCTGACTGCTCTCGGCACTGGTGCTCAAGCAGATGGGAGCGAACCCCATTAAGAATTATCCGAGCAAAGACCTTGCCGGGCATCGAGAGCAGCGTCATCCCTCGGTAGTTTTTGCAGTCCTGGCGATCACCCTTCCCTTTCAATAGAGGGACAACAAGGCCCCTCTACAGTCAGTTGGGATGATGCCTGTGTTCCAGGCAGAGCACAGAACTACATGCAACAACATGAATACAGCATTTCCACCAGCTTTGAGAAGTTCAGCATGGATGCCACAGATCACTGGAGCTTTACTCCATTCAACCGGTTCATCACAGCACGTGTTTCCACAAACGAAGATGGATCACACTTGATTGGATGGTCAGCAATAGGGATAGTAACACCTCTGACATCCAACTCAACAGCTGGTGGATCAGCCTGGTACAGCCGCTCAAAGTAACCAGCCCAGTGGGCCTTAACTTTGGACTCCTCTGTCAAGAGCCAACCACTCTCTGCTCTAACTGCAGTACACCGAGGGATGGGCTTGGATGAACGCAATACGCAAATTCCACTGAAAGCAGGTTGAGAATCACTTGACCACAGGTGATGCTCTACCCCCTCACAGATTCCTCACACATAGGCCTCCTTGTCCACCCTCAGTGCACGTACAGTTTTACGCCTCAGCTCCCTGAACAGCTCAGCTCTGCCATTTAGCCTGGCCTTGCGACTCTTGTCAATGGTATCCAGTGTCCCTTGAGAGACAAAATTCTTCTTCACCCGACGGTGAGTTCCACGACATCCACCGGCAACATCAAGGACGGTGGTCTTGAAGGCACTCCACAACTCTTCAAGACCTCCCAAAGCACCCAGACTCCTCAAATCTCCACTCAGCCTGTTTGCAAACTCCTCAGCCACCCTCTCATCCTTGAGCTTGCCAACATCCAGCCTAGGCTAGGATAGTACCATTCTCCTGGATTTAAGGTACAACTTAAGAGTTGCTCCAACAAGTCGGTGGTCAGTATTGAGGAACTGAACACTCCGGTAGACTCTGCAGTTCTTGATCATCCTCCAGCAACCATCAATAAGGACATGGTCAATCTCCTTTGCCACACCGCCAGTGTTGGAATACCAAGTCCAGCGATGAGCTTGTGGGCGCTGAAAACATGAACCAGCCACCCTAAGTCCATGACTTCTTGCAAAGTCAAGGAACTTAGTGCTATTCTGGTTCATAGTTCCTGACCCATGGGGACCAACACACACCTCATAACCGTCCCTATCAGTTCCAGTCGATGCATTGAAATTTCCCAGGACTAGAAGAGTATCTCGCTTCCGGAACTGATCAACCACAGACTCAAGCGCGGCATATAATGCATCCTTCACGGTGAGATCACTCGCCTCAGTTGGAGCATATACAGAGACCAGGGAAATGACACCGAAGGAGTGATGAATCCTTAGTCTCATAATACGCTCATTGACTGGTGTCCCTCAATTACCATTGGAGTCAGCTTATTGGAAAGAGCTGCAGCAACTCCTTGGGTATGGTAACAATTAGAGTGATGGGACCAATAGTAGGTGCAACCACCTGCACCTCGGAGAGCGCTGCAATACCGATGTTCAAGCGCTTGAGCTCAGATGATAACACAGACAGGTGATCATTCTCTCATGGGGATAGGATGTTCCAGGTAGCCACCCAAAGGGACCATCTCAGGTTAACCCAAGGAGATTGCTGTCTCGTGGACGACACCTCAGCCCCACTCTGCCACACACCACCGCAATCTGATCTGGGAAGTTTACCCCATAGTTCTCCTCCCATCATCAAAGAGTGGGAGTCCCAAAGGTTTTGCCCCAATCCCATAATCCGGTGAGATCCCGTGCAAAGGGCAGCAGCAGAGGAAGTTCTCCCATGGAGTGGGTTTTCAGGTTTCTTTGAATTTGTTGGTTTTGCGGAATGAAGGGTTTTATGGTGGCTAGAGTGCAAATCCTGCCACCAACCTCCTAGGAAAGGTTACCCACTGCAGGAGGGCATCCACAGACACAGTTGGCATCTGATATGGATGGCTGTTAGCTCACAAGGATCTCCTCTGCCCTTTGACAGGTTTTGTATATAATCCTGCTGGGTGTCCATATCCATACACCCTCCTCACCAGGAAACCTGGTGGGGGAGACAGTTTTGTCATCGACAACCCGACCATGGAACAGGTTTGTAGAGGTTTACATGGTACCTGTAGCAAGTCACAGATCTAATCTGGCATGAAGAAGATGACGTCCGAATACAAACGGCTTTCCATCTTGCATATAATATTTTGATCTTCCTCTTTGTGTGTTGTTGTATATCATTCACAATTCAGCATCTAAAAAGGCGATGATGAATATACCATTAACAATGTCCCCCTCCTCGCTCCTTTGCCCTGCCGGCTCTCCTGCCCCCTTGTCAGTCCACGGAAATCTCCTGCCTCCCCTCCCTCCCCCGCCTCACCAGCTCTCCTGCCCCCTCCTCAGTCCATGGAGCTCTCCTGCCCCTCCTGGGCAGACAAAACTATATGCTACCTTATTATATAATAGTGGGGATCCCAGACAGACAATGCAATGGCTTTTGAAGAGTAATAGTGGATATTGACTGAAGGCTTGCCATAGGGGGTGGGGAGGGAGAGCAGAATGGAAGCAGGAAGCATCCATCGGATGGACCGAACACCGGTAGTTACGGCAACGTCGGGAACTAGTTTCCGTCCGTACGAAGTATCATCTCTAAAATGTTCAACTTCCGTGAGCTCGGCATCAATAAACCGCTGAATAAAGGAACGGTCGCTGCAAACCCCTTCAAAGATGGGATTCAAGAAGATTGGTTGTTTCAAAAACAATGGGATGGAACAAACCCTGGCATCGCGACGAACGGTGACCGCCTGCCAAGCTTCGAGCATACTTGTGTAGAAAATGGGGGCCGACGTTACATCCACTCTCCCCAGGTTCAGGAGAAACAGTTCTTGGCCATAACCAAGTTTTCTGACCTGATTGAGCAGAGCATTGGCAGAGGCCTTCCATGAGGCGTTGCTGTATAATCGTTTCTGAAGGGAAAGGAGACGAAAGGCCACCACTTTACAGGTGATGTCAACCAGTCCCTGTCCACCTTCAGCAGTTGACAAGCTGAGAACATCAGGCCAGAGCCGGTGTTTTCCTTCCCAGAAAAAAAAAATAACAACAATGCTTTGAATGTTTTTGAGAATACCGGAAGGGGATCGTAGCACCATCAACCTATGCCATAGCATCGAAGTAGCTAAATTGTTAATCACAACCCTTCTGCCGCAATGTGAAAGTTGCCTGAGCGGGCCATTCCATTTAGAGAGTCTGCTCAATTTTGAAGACCGATGAATCCCAGTTTTGGAGAGAGAGAGAGAGAGAGAGAGAGAGAGAGAGAGAGAGAGAGAGAGAGAGAGAGAGAGAGAGAGAGAGAGAGAGAGAGAGAGAGAGAGAGAGAGAGAGAGAGAGAGAGAGAGAGAGAGAGAGAGAGAGAGAGAGAGAGAGATTTTTGCCTTTGATAGGTATAGATAACACTGATTACCCGGGAGAGGAATACGCGGTAAGAAATCATTCATACGATGTAAACACTTTACCCTGTGCTTGGCATCGCTTGTGTCCCTCTGGGATATTGTTTTTGGGTTAAAATCTATCAGCTACTGCAAATCGTTGTCACATTCCTGTGCTTGATGAATGCAGTTTGCCTAAAACATTGCCAAAGTTTAATTCAGGAGCATGAGGTCCCTCGGCCGAGCAATGAGCACACTACGAAGCGGTACATCATCTCTGTGACGTAATGGTTGGAGCATCCGCTCCGAGTCTGGGAGGTCCGTGGTTCAAACCATGGCCGAACGTCGAGTCAGATCAAATGATGGGGTGCGGCTCCTTCTGAAAAATCAATAAAATCTGCCTGCTCACCTCGCCGACCCTTTGCCTACGATAGCTCGGAGGGAAGCTTGAGGAATGAACCCGTGAATGTACAACCTATCACCTTTGATGTGTCACAATGCTCGTCAATTGTGCCTCTCTTGCAGCAAATATGTCCAGATGGTGAGCAGCTGGAGAGATTCGAAAAAGGGAAGAGGAAAAGATGAATCTGCATGCAACATTATTCTGGGATTAGTACAAGTTCAGATGTTTCTGAAAGCAGCAAAGACGATGTGGACAAAAAAAATAACTCTCTGGTGTAAAAAAGATCCCTCCAGGAAATGATGTCATTTGGAGTTTGATAAGGACATGAAAGTAACGACAAAAATGTGTTTCTCAAGTTGTTCCCCGACATTATTAGAAACAATGAACGCATGAAATCGAGATATTCTTGAGGGACTAACGAACCGAACGCAGTTTTGTAACGCCGGTCTTGTTATGGAACATCGCTGGTCGCCTGAAGCTGTCTTCTTGGAAATGTCGACAGAAGATTAGAGACACTGGCATTGAGGAACCGGGTCAGCAAGGTCAGCGGAGCCTCCACTTTAAAAAGCATTTGGCATCTCTGCTTTCAATCTGCGGTAAAAAGAGGGAGTTGTGGACACAATGGTGGATTACCATATTGTGACAGCTATGTTGTCATGGTAAATTAAACTTATACTCAAAATACTAAAGGACTAAATTTTTTTTACTAAAACTGTCTGCTCGTGGCTTTGCGATGTTTCCTTTTTGCGTTCGGGTGTCAAGACTTGTGGATGTTCTGAACGAGGACGCAGGTGTGCCCACGACTCGGGGGGGTGGGCATATGTAATCTGGACAAGAGGAAAGGGGAGAACAGACGGATGTGAAGCTGATAAGAACAAGCGAGACGGAGTATAATAGCTCAGACAATGAGACAGAGTTTGCCACTTTAATGGACTGGGGATTATGAGCATGGACCAACGGTGGAAGCCAGTTCAAGATGTGTCAGGGAAAGAAAAAAAAAAACTATAGAAAAGAGAGGAGGTGAGTGGACAGCCTGGATTAAAGGAAGCAAACAAGGTGGAAGTTATACAATGAAGAAGTAGCCTTGCTGTTGAAGGACGGCGTCAAGCTGCATCGGTGGGCAGGTGGAACAATGGATCGAGGACATTGATGGACATCAAGAGGACATTCGATCGAGGACATCAAGAGGACATTGATGGAGGTATGCTAATTCTGGCGTGGGAAGCAAGGAGAAAAGAGAGAGAGAGAGAGAGAGAGAGAGAGAGAGAGAGAGAGAGAGAGAGAGAGAGAGAGAGAGAGAGAGAGAGAGAGAGAGAGAGAGAGAGAGAGAGAGAGAGAGAGAGAGAGAGAGAGAGAGAGAGAGAGAGAGAGAGAGAGAGAGAGAGAGAGAGAGAGAGAGAGAGAGAGAGAGAGAGAGAGAGAGAGAGAGAGAGAGAGAGAGAGAGAGAGAGAGAGAGAGAGAGAGAGAGAGAGAGAGAGAGAGAGAGAGAGAGAGAGAGAGAGAGAGAGAGAGAGAGAGAGAGAGAGAGAGAGAGAGAGAGAGAGAGAGAGAGAGAGAGAGAGAGAGAGAGAGAGAGAGAGAGAGAGAGAGAGAGAGAGAGAGAGAGAGAGAGAGAGAGAGAGAGAGAGAGAGAGAGAGAGAGAGAGAGAGAGAGAGAGAGAGAGAGAGAGAGAGAGAGAGAGAGAGAGAGAGAGAGAGAGAGAGAGAGAGAGAGAGAGAGAGAGAGAGAGAGAGAGAGAGAGAGAGAGAGAGAGAGAGAGAGAGAGAGAGAGAGAGAGAGAGAGAGAGAGAGAGAGAGAGAGAGAGAGAGAGAGAGAGAGAGAGAGAGAGAGAGAGAGAGAGAGAGAGAGAGAGAGAGAGAGAGAGAGAGAGAGAGAGAGAGAGAGAGAGAGAGAGAGAGAGAGAGAGAGAGAGAGAGAGAGAGAGAGAGAGAGAGAGAGAGAGAGAGAGAGAGAGAGAGAGAGAGAGAGAGAGAGAGAGAGAGAGAGAGAGAGAGAGAGAGAGAGAGAGAGAGAGAGAGAGAGAGAGAGAGAGAGAGAGAGAGAGAGAGAGAGAGAGAGAGAGAGAGAGAGAGAGAGAGAGAGAGAGAGAGAGAGAGAGAGAGAGAGAGAGAGAGAGAGAGAGAGAGAGAGAGAGAGAGAGAGAGAGAGAGAGAGAGAGAGAGAGAGAGAGAGAGAGAGAGAGAGAGAGAGAGAGAGAGAGAGAGAGAGAGAGAGAGAGAGAGAGAGAGAGAGAGAGAGAGAGAGAGAGAGAGATTTGTGGGAATGCCAATTTGTATGAAAGTCAGTAATTAATTATATTATATTAACATGTCAATTGTGATGTTTTCCCAGATTTTAATTTCTTTCCTTTTTAAAAAAAATTTAATCAATGTTGTTTCTGATATTTTTTGGATGCTTGTTGCTTTTTGTTCTTCTTTTTTTCAGCCAATTTCGGTCCACCGCAGGACGAAAGCCTCTTTAACATCCGTTGAGCGGTGTTTGCCATGCTCGGCATGTTTATCAACCAAGGTTGGAGAGAGTGTCAGGGCAGGAATTTGGAATTTGTTCAGGGTGCCGGTGATGACTTGCCTATTCTTCGTCGAAAGTCACAGTGGGATCGAGAACGTCCAACAACTTGGGAGGCTATCACATTCGTTTTAAGCCTCGTGACGTGCCGTTACACTCCACAACCATTCACATTCTATGAAAATCTGTAACATGAAAATGCTTCATAGGGGCTTGATAATAAAATAGGGGCTTCATGGGAAATAGTGCTTGATATTAATTTTAAAAACAAAATTTTTAGAAGCTTGATATTATTTTTAGGGGCTTGAAACATTAAAGTCGAGGCTGACTATTAAAATGAAGCCTGGTGTTGGCTTAGTGGTTAGGGTGGCGGCGTGGGATCCCAGGGTCCTGAGTTCAAGCCCTGTTGGCCGCTGAATTGATATACACCAGGAGGTTGACTCAGCCTGTCATCCTTCCGAGGTCGGCAAAATGAGCACATGTACTGGTAAGGGGGACACTGCATCAGCAGCATAGCCGCGTCCCAACCAATGATGCAACCAGGAAGCCACAGGCTGCACTTGATAAAGAAGAGAGACTATTAAAATAGGGGCTTGATATTAAAATGCCCGAGCTTCAGTCGAACATCAGGCCTGACCAGCCGGTTTTTGAAAGAAGAAGAAGAGGAAGAAGGTCTTAAACATCTCCATCAGATCCCCTCACAATCACCTCCTTCTATCAGCCTTGGAATGATTTTAGTAACCCCACACTGAACCCTTTTTGTGAGACTTCATTCCATTTAAACCAACCTACCCCCTCCACTGACACTGCATTTCCAGACAGACTGTTCCATGCATTGACTACTCTCCAACTGAAAGACCCCTGCCTTAATTATGTTTACCATACATCTGGAGTGTGCCCCTCCGGAGTGTCCTCTTTTATTGGAGTGTCCCTCTCCGGAGTTTCCTCTTTTATCGGAGTGTCCCTCTCCGGAGTTTCCTCTTTTATCGGAGTGTCCCTCTCCGGAGTTTCCTCTTTTATCGGAGTTTTCCCTCTTCGGAGTGTCCTCTTTTTTCAGTGTCCCTCTCGGGAGTGTCCTCGTTTGTCGGAGGGTCCCTCTTGAGAGTGCCCTCGTTTGTCGGAGGGTCCCTCTCGAAAGTGCCCTCGTTTTTCGGAGTGTCCCTCTCGGGAGTGGCCTCGTTTTTCAGTGTCCTTCTGGGGAGTGTCCTCATTTTTCAGTGTCCCTCTTGAGAGTGCCCTCGTTTTTCGGAGTGTCCTTCTCGGGAGTGTCCTCGTTTTTCAGTGTCCCTTTCGGGAGTGTCCTCGTTTGTCGGAGTGTACCTCTTGAGAGTGCCCTCGTTTTTCGGAGTGTCCCTCTCGGGAGTGTCCTCGTTTTTCGGAGTGTCCCTCTGGGGAGTGTCCTCATTTTTCACTGTCGCTCTCGGGAGTGTCCCTATAGGGAGTGTTCTCATTTTTCAGTGTGTTCCTCTCGGGAGTGGCCTAGTTTTTCAGTGTCCCTCTCGGGAGTGTCCTTGTTTTTCGGAGTGTCCCTCTTGAGAGTGCCCTCGTTTTTCAGAGTGTCCCTCTCGGGAGTGTCCTCATTTTTCAGTGTCCCTCTTGAGAGTGCCCTCGTTTTTCGGAGTGTCCTTCTCGGGAGTGTCCTCGTTTTTCAGTGTCCCTTTCGGGAGTGTCCTCGTTTGTCGGAGTGTACCTCTTGAGAGTGCCCTCGTTTTTCGGAGTGTCCCTCTCGGGAGTGTCCTCGTTTTTCGGAGTGTCCCTCTGGGGAGTGTCCTCATTTTTCACTGTCGCTCTCGGGAGTGTCCCTATAGGGAGTGTTCTCATTTTTCAGTGTGTTCCTCTCGGGAGTCGCCTAGTTTTTCAGTGTCCCTCTCGGGAGTGTCCTTGTTTTTCGGAGTGTCCCTCTTGAGAGTGCCCTCGTTTTTCAGAGTGTCCCTCTCGGGAGTGTCCTCATTTTTCAGTGTCGCTCTCGGGAGTGTCCCTATCGGGAGTGTCCTCGTTTTTCAGTGTGTCCCTCTCGGGAGTGGCCTCGTTTTTCAGTGTCCCTCTCAGGAGTTTCCTTGTTTGTCAGTGTCCCTCTTGAGAGTGCCCTCATTTTTCAGTGTCCCTCTTGAGAGTGCCCTCGTTTCTCAGAGTGTCCCTCTCGGGAGTGTCCTCGTTTTTCAGTGTCGCTCTCAGGAATGTCCTCGTTTTTCAGTGTCCTTCTGGGGAGTGTCCTCATTTTTCAGTGTCCCTCTTGAGAGTCTCTCGTTTTTCGGAGTGTCCCTCTCGGGAGTGTCCTCGTTTTTCAGTGTCCCTTTCGGGAGTGTCCTCATTTGTCGGAGTGTCCCTCTCGGGAGTGTCCTTGTTTTTCAGAGTGTCCCTCTTGAGAGTGCCCTCGTTTTTCGGAGTGTCCCTCTCGGGAGTGTCCTCATTTTTCACTGTCGCTCTCGGGAGTGTCCGTATCGGGAGTGTCCTCGTTTTTCAGTGTGTCCCTCTCGGGAGTGGCCTCGTTTTTCAGTGTCCCTCTCGGGAGTTTCCTTGTTTGTCAGTGTCCCTCTTGAAAGTGCCCTCGTTTTTCAGTGTCCCTCTGGGGAGTGTCCTCATTTTTCAGTGTCGCTCTCGGGAGTGTCCTCGTTTTTCAGTGTCGCTCTCGGGAGTGTCCTCGTTTTTCAGTGTCGCTCTCAGGAGTGTCCTCATTTTTCAGTGTCCCTCTTGAGAGTGCCCTCGTTTTTCGGAGTGTCCCTCTCGGGAGTGTCCTCGTTTTTCGGAGTGTCCCTCTGGGGAGTGTCCTCATTTTTCAGTGTCGCTCTCGGGAGTGTCCCTATCGGGAGTGTCCTCGTTTTTCAGTGTGTCCCTCTCGGGAGTGGCCTCGCTTGTCGGAGTGTCCCTCTCCGGAGTTTCCTCGTTTTTCAGTGTCGCTCTCGGGAGTATCCTCGTTTATCAGTGTCCCTCTGGGGAGTGTCCTCATTTTTCAGTGTCGCTCCCGGCAGTGTCCCTATCAGGAGTTGACTTCCGGTTCCGGTTTTGAGCGGCAAGAGGTCTCCTTCGGGGCTCCCTGCTGACATTCTCAAAGTTAAGTTCCGGTTGTTATTTGTCCCGTTTTAACTGTTTAATTTTCTCACCTACATGTTAATGTGTGTTCCTAGTTCGGTTTTGTTTCAAAAATCGTGCTATTTTGTGAGTATTTATGTCGACGTTCTCACCTGGTGTTTGAGGCCTAGTCCTAGGCTTGAGGCCTACCGGTTCCACTTGGTGTTCGATCGTTTTTTTTTTTTTTTGTTTGTTTTTTCTCCCCATTACCTTCAATTTCTATCCTCCCCATTACCTTCAATTTTCATCCTCCCCACTTTCCAAACATCTTTTCTACCCCCGATAATCCACCCAAGCCCACTTCCTTCAATTCTCCTGCTTTCCTTCCTGAAAGTCCCTTTAATGTCCATCTTCCCCTCGCCATGTTCCCCGTCCCATCCCCATCCCTCTCCTTTCCACAGTTCACCTGTGTCTGTTCCCCAATGTTTTGTCCCTTCCACTCCCGCCCCTCTTGCCTCATGCCTCCTTGCTGTGAGTTGTGTGTTAGCTCTCATACGAGCCTCGACCAAGGTATACAAAAAAAAAAAAAAAAAAAAAATAAAAAAAAAAAAGGAGTGTCCTCGTTTTTCAGTGTCCCTTTCGGGAGTGTCCTCGTTTGTCAGAGTGTCCCTCTTGAGAGTGTCCTCGTTTTTCGGAGTGTCCCTCTGGGGAGTGTCCTCATTTTTCAGTGTTGCTCTCGGGAGTGTTCCTATCGGGAGTGTCCTCGTTTTTCAGTGTGTTCCTCTCAGTAGTGGCCTTGTTTTTCAGTGTCCTCGTTTGTCAGAGTGTCCCTCTTGAGAGTGTCCTCGTTTTTCGGAGTGTCCCTCTGGGGAGTGTCCTCATTTTTCAGTGTTGCTCTCGGGAGTGTCCCTATCGGGAGTGTCCTCGTTTTTCAGTGTGTTCCTCTCGGGAGTGGCCTTGTTTTTCAGTGTCCTCGTTTGTCAGAGTGTCCCTCTTGAGAGTGCCCTCGTTTTTCGGAGTGTCCCTCTCGGGAGTGTCCTCATTTTTCAGTGTCGCTCTCAGGAGTGTCCCTATCAGGAGTGGCCTCGTTTTTCGGAGTGTCCCTCTCGGGAGTGTCCTCGTTTTTGAAAGTTAAATGATGGTGACCCTACCTTAATACTGTTCTCACTCTCATCCTCGTTACCCTCAACCTATGGAGCCTGGTCCTAACACTGTCCACTCTGCTGATAAACTCCATTGCCCTGATCTTGTTGACACCCTTCATTTTCTTCATCAGATCCCCTCATAATCACGCCCTTTCCAAATTAAAAAGATCTGTCTCAAACCGTTCATCGTTGCTTCGTCTTGCTAACCCTGGAATCAATCTTGAAGCTCTTCCCTCTACTCTATCTCTTTCTTCCTGGCAACAATTATTTCCACGTTCTTGTGGAGTTAGCCGGGGGGAAGCTTGTCCCAAGTCTTTCACGGACCGGCTGGCCAGGTATGATGTTCGACTAAGTTAGCGCAGGAATTATATTTTTTTTAAGGGTGCTGGCGATAGCTTGCCCACTCCTCATGAAGGGCATCGTGGG
The DNA here is from genome assembly GCF_056783735.1 of Eptatretus burgeri. Classification (NCBI taxonomy): domain Eukaryota; kingdom Metazoa; phylum Chordata; class Myxini; order Myxiniformes; family Myxinidae; genus Eptatretus; species Eptatretus burgeri. The sequence continues at coordinate 12,638,367 of NC_140968.1, forward strand.
ATCTTCAACCTCCACCAACTAAAGGCAGCAGACGGGACGTCGAGTTTATAACATATATCGGAGGAACGGCTGGGCTTGGCAAGCGCTAGCAACGCAACGCAACGAGTAGTACAATGTCGAGGCTCGTGGAGGAGCAAGAGTGCACACCGTATCAACATGTTGAACATCTCTGACTTTAATATCACAAATACTCCAGGTATGTCGAGTTAACCTTTGTTTGGCTATAGCCTACAGGGAGTAGCCATCAGTTAAGATAACGAAAATTCGTTAAAATGACTGAACTGATAAGCACCTGTGCTGATATGTGGGAGTGACGCCCTGAAGGGAGAGAATACAGGTGTAATTACCAAGCAGATGTTCAGCTGAAGTCAATGGAAGAAAACGGACACCTGCGCAAGCAGTGAACAGATTTATGGACATAAGTGGTCCCCAAACCATTTCTTCCTCCCTCGACCCCTTCACCCACTCCAAGCCGACCGTTTTGGTGGTCGTTTTGCCGAGTTAACACCACCTGGTGTCATCCACAAAAGAACGATACAAAAACCCACAAGGTCATTATTGTCATCGTCTTCAATAGACGATGGGCGCAGGTCATCGGATCCCACGCGTAAGGCTTGCTGGAGATGTTTGTAAGTGGTCCACATTTGGGCTTCTTCAGTAGAGTAAAAACGTACGTCCCATGTAGCTGGAATTCCTTGCACTAAAAATCTCACAAGGGTAAAATAACCCCCATTATGCAGCAGCCGCATGTTTCCATGGCGACTTGGTGCTCGGCCAAAGGATGACGTCACAATGCAGGTTCGGTTGCACGTTATTTGGAACTTTGTGTGCAGTCGTTTATTCTTTATTGGATCGACCAAAGCGTCTGCAATTACATCCTTGCTTATAGAACGAGTGATTCGCAAGATCTTTCTTTGTTTCCTTCCATGCACTGAATCAACAGGATTACTCAATAAAACCCTGGCGACGTGCCATTGGTGAGTTCGGTGGGCAGGGCCGGGGGTTGGGTTGGACCCCCCTTCTTCACATGAATCTGCAAACAAGGCCGAGTTTGTAAAAATAACAAGACGTGGCGATCTGCAAGAGTGAATGAATCTTAAAAGCCACCGCATCTGTGCCAGGGAAGGGAAGCGTGGACATGTGGTTGCGCCGCCCATGGTCCGTGCTTTCATCTTATGAACCATATGACCATTTTCTGCTCCACTCGACTTTTTGCTGATGTTGCGGTTGGATTACGTGATTGAGACCAAGAGCATAGTCTGTAAATGTGGGAAAAGTGTGGTCTTCACCTTTTGTCGAGCTCACAACCCCCGTCGGGCAGAGTCCGCACAGACGACGAGACGATTTCTTAGACCCCATCGCATCGTCGTGGTATCTCCTGCGGTTCTCCCATTTCCAATGAGAGTGTCTTAAGTGGTGAATCCCGATGGTGTACCCACCTATAAAGGGGGGTAGGACAAGAGTTTGATGTGGCATGAAGACCATACCCCAATAATGCCCCAAGCCAAAACAATCCTGTGGTTAATTGGACAGTCATGAGAGCACCAGATGTGCATTGGTCTTACATGCTGCTTAGGTTACACTCTTACAGGGTAAATTGCAGCTCCACGAGATAAGCATTTCCCATATATAAATGTGGTTGGCAAAATGGCCGCGAGAGGCACGCACACTCGCCTCGAAGCTGTTTAACCTGGGTTCGAATCCCAAACCAGCCCCAGCTATAAACTGCCATTCTGGTGTTCCACAAGGCAGGGGGTGATTCAGTGATGTGTACGCCGTTCCTGCCCCTCGGATGGACGTCAAACTTGGCGTTCTAGCTGCGCAGTATCTATCTGCCATGGTGGACGTTTAAGAACCCCACGGTGTCCTTCGTGAAGAGTAGGCAAGCTATCGCTAGCACCATGAACAAATTCCAAATTCCTGCCCGAACTACTGCTGGGAAGGAAACGGCAAACCACCCAGTATAACCCTTGCCAAGAAACTGCTTCGGCAGCACCAATGCTCTGTAACAGAGTAATGTACTGTACTGCACATCAGAAATCAGAATATACTAGAACAACACTCGGTAGAACATGTACCTCCACCAGGCTGAACAGTTCACGTTTTGTATCCCACTGATAGGCCAGATCTGGATTCGGACCGGAACCAAAATCGAATCGGCTTGCTATTGTCGCCTAACCAACTCATCCACCAAGTTTTGTTATAATCCATCTCTAACTTTTTGAGATATCATGCTACATGTTGTTTTTAGCCTGATCTCTCAATGGTGAAGAATCACTTTAAAAATCCTCCTATCCGGATTTGGATCTTCACTAAGATCGAATCAATTCGTCCTTGTCATACACCCAACCTGTCCACCAAGTTTCGTCCAAATCGTTCCATAACTTTTTCAGATATCCTGCTCACAGACAGACAGACAGATGGACAGACGGACAGACAAACAAGAAAGATGTCATGCAAAGCACGTCAAAGATTAATCCTCCGGAGCGGGACCGAATTACCTTCCCCCATTCTTCCTTCCCAGCACCCCTGCAATCATCAGGTGAGACGACGCTTCTCAAACACATGCACAATACAAAGGAGAGAGAGAGAGAGAGAGAGAGAGAGAGAGAGAGAGAGAGAGAGAGAGAGATATTGTTTCCATCTGAACATCATGACAGGGATTTTCCACAGTCCCATTACTGCACCCAACCCATCAGAAGCGCACCGATTGGAAAGATGCTTGCATGAAGATTCCTCCCTTGAAGCCACACCTGGCATGGCATGTATAAAGGTCAGGACTCGGCTCGGTTCGCGGCTGTTTATTGATGCACCGGGGATGCAAGAAGATCTCTGACTACTGACTCAGAGATCGCCTGCTATCATGGGGGTAGAGTTGAATCAGGATGTGCTGGGGAAGAAGGCGAAGGAGCGAGTCGTGCCGGGGCTGGATGCGAGCGGCCCACAAGTCAATGGTTTTGCGAAGTCCCTGGTGTGTCGCGCGCAGCTCTACTTACACTCACACCACATGCTTCTGACACAACACCGACACTCCACTGCTCACCCTCTCAACCTCTCCATCCCCCCTCCCCAACCCCACTTATAATTTGGCCCGACGCAAGTAAGGAGTCAAACCAATACTCCGAAATGCCCCTATCTACTCCACCTGTCTCTTCTTCCCGGATGAATGATGGTGCCAAGTCTTGTGTGTATAAGTAAGTCTGTATAATGGGGGAATACATGTTAGGGGTACATCCACTCTAAATATGCATCGTTGAGTTTAACTTTAAAACAAGAAATCTTGATGCGTATTCCAATGTAGTGTTTTTGGGGGTTCACTCATTTACACCCTATAGACCCCATTACAGCTTCACTCCTTTTAGGTTAGACCCCATTAAACCATTGTCAGATCCTTAGACGCTTTACACCTCTTCAATCTTGACATCCTTTAGATCCCTTCATACCCATTTCGACCCTTTTGAGACATATACACCTTCTTCGCCCCTTTCGACACTTTTCAGATCTATAGACTTCTGAAGACCATTTGGACACTTTAGACCCCTTTTGCTCTTTTTTATGACCCTTAAGACTCTTAAAATGCTTTTAACCCCTTAGATCATTTATGCTGCTTTGATCCCTTCAACCTGGCAGACCTTCAGACTTTTTTGGCAGACCTTTTTGATCTTTTACAACCCTTAAGCCACATTAGACCCCTTCGAAAATCGAAAGCAAATTTCCCCTGAAAAAAGTTTTTCACGACCTATTTTGTACTAGAATGAAATACTGTGAGAAATACCGAATGGAAATTGCCAAAAGCAAAGCTATGGGGAGTATAGAGAGGGGGGGTAGATTGGGGACTGAAGAAGCGATGTGGAGGGGGATAGGTGCCTGTAGGTGGTCGGTTGGCATGGAAAGAACTTCGGTGATCTTCCGTCAGGCGGTAGGCCCAAAACGTGCCGACATCAGTTTCCCAGCCGAGCTTTCATAACATCACCCTCACTCCCAAGCAGTACTTCGTAGGTACAACAAGCATGGATTGGAAATCTTCGCTGGTGGAATGGAACGAGGTTGCCAAGGTTACCAGCTTCACCCACTGCGATACCCGCACACTGAAATCCCGTTTCGACCAATACACACTCAAACAAATCACACATTTCAGGTGAGACATCTACGAACCTGTCCATGACGGGTACCTGCTGGTACAGTGGCCTGCAAAAGTATTCACCCCCTTCCAACGTTTTCACATTTCAATCCCACCCGAGCTTATTCGCCGATGTTAACATCGCCTAACCAATGTTAACAATAAAATCTCTGTCTTTTGACATGAGTACCTGGGTCGATTCCTCCTGGTCAGAGGTGATGCTTTGGTGTGTGCATGTGCAGGACTTACATCCATTGGAGATCGCGGGAGTGCTCGTCGCACTCCATACATGTTGATTCAATACATATATATATATATATATATATATATATATATATATATATATATATATATATATATATATATCGGATGAAAATTAAGGATTTATGTGACCTTGACTGATATTTTGACCTATTGACCTCAAAAACAATACACAATTCTCTCGCTCGTAACTACCTTAACCAGGTGGTTAAGTTCCTGAAGAATGGAGTAAAAATGTGGCATGGAAGTGATTAATATACAAACAGACAAAATATCAGATGAGACCAATCAATGTACTTGCAAATCTTCGACTTCACAAATAACAAACAGGGGTGAAAAGATAACCTCCGTCCACCTTCCGGTAATTAATGTGACCAATCAACAAAAAAATGAGGAAATGACAGAAGCCCCTCACTGCATCGAAGTCATCGTTAGGCGTAACCCTTGTTTTATACCCAGGGCTCTGTTTACTGGAACTTTTTCATCCTCGGCATCTTGTTAGCTTTTAACTTTGCCCAATTACATGCCCGTCCAAATCATCTGCTTACGATTTTATCCCTCTTACAGATGATGTTTGTGTCATTTTTATCTAAACGCTCTAACAATGTGTTTCCTGTTTAAAACTGCTGCTTGCCATCAAAGTCAAAAGACTGCTGAGATCTCAAGCCAATCCGCCTGAGCAGAAAATCCCTTCTTGGAGCCCAGTACTTTACTTTTGTGTAGAAACTGAACCTCAATGTAGAATGTCAAAAATACTCTCAGCTGACGATTCATGAAGTCACGCCGCCCCGTTGTCTTGTGCTCTGAGCGCAAAATATGGCAAAAAATAATTATCCTCGGACAATTCTCATCCTCTGGTTCTCTTTTTATATACCTTGTTGAAAACATAACACACACACACACACACACACACACACACACATGGAGGTGAATACTTTGAGGCCTGGTAGGTGGCCATTCCACCTCTTAAAGCACACACACGTGTGGAGATAGCAGACAATGACACACACACACATTATTATATTTTGTATGCAGCCTGTGGCTGCTGGTCGCATCATTGCTGGGAGCGCGGCTGTGCCGCTGATGCAGTACTCATTTTGCCGACCTCTGAAGGATGGCAGGCTGAATCAACCCACCCGATGTTATTGAACAGCACGACTGGGGCTCAAATTTAAGTCACAAAGAACGTAAGCCACTCACCTTAACCATGAAGCCAACACCAGGCTTTCGTCATACACACATTACCTCCTCAACAGATGCGATCTTCAAAACAACAACTGCAACAACAAAAATAAAAACCTAGCAAATCGTCATCCCTATATTTGAATCACATGCATGGAGGAACACCCTTCTGTATTTTCATACTATTCAGGCTTGACAAGTCGGGCTAAAACCGAAATTACATTAAAAAAAAACCTTCATTTATTAAATAATTTGCTCATCCATATATTTGGGAGTTGTATAATGCCAAAGATCACTGCCAAGATCATCCCAAAAATAATTTTAAAAATAACCCAGCATGCATACATGAACCAAAAACATGCGTACTGCTTATGTGTATCTATATTAATAAATGTCAGTGTGTTTGTGTGTGTGCCAGTAAGTATTGAGTATTTTGACCTATTGACCAATTGAGATGGAGACTTAATTCATCTGGTACCAGGTCTCTTCGGAGAACCCTTGGCTATCGATGGTTGGATTTTGTGTCCAACGAGCGGTTGCTGAGAGAGACTCAAATGAGATTTGTTACCTGCATAGTCCGTGAGCGTCAGCTGCAGCTGTATGGACATGTGGCTCGTTTTCCTGACGCCGATCCTGCTCACCAGATTCTCTCAGTGGGGGAGTCTCGTGAGTGGAGAAGGCCAATGGGCCGACCACGTGCCTCGTGGTTGCAGCAGGTTTACCATCATCTCAAGGAGATGGGAATGGGCCTGGCATCTGCCTGGGGGATGGCCAGACGGAGGCCCCTGGAGTACCGGTGGAAAGTGGACGCAGCGACGCGCTGTTCTGGAACATGCTCCCATACCTGACCTGAACAGTAAGTAGGTCAGTCAGTCAGTGTGTCTCCTCAATAACTCCAAAACCATAAACCGAGTGGCTCGAAACTTTGCATGCATAGCAAGGGAACGCCAAGGGAGTGCATGAATTAAAACTGGGTGTTTGAGTATACTTAAACACCCCTTTTGAAGATAATTTAGAGGGTGCTCATCACAAAAAATTTAAAAAAAAGAATGGTGAACCCTCTGCCACATTGCTGGTTTCTTAAGCCGCCATTTTGTTTGGCCTGCTCAAAGATTCCTTGACTTGGAACAGGCCACAATGGTTTATTAACGATAAAAGTGCTCAATTGTTTTTTTTTTCACTTTCCTCACTCATCTCATCGAATGCCTGATCTTCATTCCTACAAATCGCTGGATACATCACTTTTGTAAATGCCATACAGTTTTCAAAAATCAGGAGCTTGGAGCGAGAAATTTTCCACGATGATCTCTCACGAACAAATTAAAGCATGTCATTGAAATTTTATTTCGGCTTTGAGGATCAGATCTCATGATCCACATAACTGTGAAAATTCTGGAGTGAAATCGGAAAATGTCAAGAAATTAGCGATGCTTTTGTTTTTGCCGGTGTGTCCCATCACCAATCAGCTTGCTATCGTTTGCCAAGCCAGCCGTTCCTGATCAACCGTTTCATTGGAGTGCTTGCTTGAGTGCTTAAGCCACTTGGCGAGCATTCTACAAGCTGCTTGGTTGTTCATTTGCAAGCCATGGTGATACATGGCAAAAGTACCCACACTGTCACTCTGCACTGTCCCTTTGCAAAATACAACCAAAATGCATCGATTGACGGACAAAGTTCAAACCCCATCCGCCTGCGTTGGGCCCTGTGATGTCATATGGTACCTCGGGCAGTGACTCGCCCACTGAAAATGTCGTTTTTTTATACAACATCGCATTGTTTCACCTTTTTGTGCGATCTGCTTTCATTGTGCCACCCGTCACTTGGGCATACAGGGTGAGTCATAAGTCCCAGGACACGGTTTTAACTGCTTGTACTAGATTTGTTTATACCATCTACCAGGGTGAGCTACAATCCCCAGGAGTAATAACATATTACATAATAACAGGAGTAACAATAAAATATGACAGTAATACAACAATTACAATCCCTCCTTCGACATCAAGTGCATCCGTGTGCAATTTCATTGTTTTGTTTGTGTTTCTCCTCTCGGTGGCACCACGTCACTACTCCCAACCTCTCTTCCACTGTAAATGGACTGGTGTCTGCCATTTGGTTTAATGTATTATTTGTATTCTCTGAAAAAAAAAGTATACGAGGTCCATCTAAAAAGTAACGGGACTGAGCCTGCTGTGTGCTCCACTTACACAACTTGAATGAACGGGTTGCGTCACAGTCTTTCGCAACATTCCAGCAATATATATGATTGGTGATGGTTGACTGCACTCATTTTGATTTTTTACAGGTCGTGCTTTGCACCTTGTCAAGTCTGAGTCGTCGCGCTATGAGTCGTGAGCAAACAGCCAATCTGAAGTTTCTTGCCAAGCTTGGCAAAACACCTTCCAAATCCTTTGCAATGCTGCAGCAAGTCTACGGGGAAGAAACGATGTCACGTACACGTGCATTTGAATGGCACAAGAGGTTCAAGGAGGGACAGGAGGAGGTTGAAGACGATGCATGGTCTGGAAGACCTTCAACGAGCAGAACGGCGGACAACATCAAGCGTGTGAAGCAGATGGTGCGCGCAGATCGTCGACTCACGGTGCGGATGATTGCTGAGGAACTTTCCATCAAAAAGGACACTGTCTGGAGCATCATCACTGAAAATCTTGAAATGCGCAAGGTGTATGCAAAGAAGGTCCCCAAGCTGTTGTCCAAGGACCAGAAACAGCGAAGAGTCACTGACTGTCAAGACATTATCGAACGCTTCGAGGATGATCCAGACCTGCTCGGGAGAGTCAATACTGGCGATGAATCGTGGATATTCGAATAAGATCACGAGACCAAATGGTAGAGTCATCAGTGGAAAAGTCCGGCATCACCAAGACCAAAGAAAGTAAGGATGTCGAAGTCAAAGGTCAAGGTGATGCTCATCACGTTTTTTGACATCAAGGGCATCGTCCACTTCCAGTTTCTATCACAGGGTCAACAGTGAATCAATACGTGTGCAAGGAGATCCTCCGGCGCCTCATGAGATCAGTCCGGGACAAGAGGAGGGATCTGTGGGAGAACAATGCCTGGGTGCTCCACCATGACAACGCCCCTGCTCACAGTGTCCTGAGCATCCGACAGTTTTTGGCGGAGAGGAACGTGCCAACTCTGGAGCAACCCCCGTATTCGCCAGATTTGGCCCCTTGTGATTTTTCTTCTTCCCCACACTCAAGGGGGGTGATCAAGAAGACCCGATTTCCTGATGTGGAGGCCATAAAAAGGGCCTTGACGACGGAGCTCCGGAGGATTTCAGAAGAAGCTTTCCGGGGGTGCAACGAAGCATGGAAGAAGAGGATGGACAAGTGTGTGAGACTGGAGTGAAACTATTTTGAAGGGTACAAGCTGTGATTTCAATATATTTTTTGGAAAAAAAATTCTGTGAAGTCAGTCCCGTTACTTTTTCGACGGACGTCGTATATATACATGACATAAACAAATCTTGTGTAAGCAGCTAAAACCGTGTCCTGGGATTTATGACTCATCCTGTGGAAACATGTAAAAGATAACATTCATCGACAACGTGTTCAGAGTTACGCCATGTTGGTTTGAGCTGTGAAGAGCATCAACTGACATTTATGATAATTTTATACTTGAATTCCTCTTGTAAAGAACTCTGTTTCAAGTTAAACTTTTGAGTTTGTTGTTTTGGTGTAGTGTGTGTGTGTGTGTGTGTGTGTGTGTGTGTGTGTGTGTGTGTGTGTGTGTGTGTGTGTGTGTGTGTGTGTGTGTGTGTGTGTTTCGGTGCTTTTGAAAGATCTACATGCCTTTATAGCAAAGACTGGTCATGGTGTGCTTGTGACAACGATATCCCAAGCACTCTACAAGTCTGGCCTGTATGGTTGGGTGGCAAGAAGGAAGCCATTACTCAAAAAAGTCTACCTTGAGTCTCGTTTGAGGTGTGCAAAGAACCACTCCGGAGATTCTGAAGCCACGTGGAAAAACGTTTTGTGATCTGATTAAACCAGGATGGAACTTTTTGACCTAAATGCAAAACTTTACGTTTGGCGCAAACCCATCACTGCACATCGCCCAAAGAACACCATCCCAACTGTGAAGCATGGTGGTGGCAGCATCATGTTTTGGGGATGTTTCTCATCAGCAGGGACTGGGACACTTGTCAGGATTAAAGGGAAAATGGATGGAGCAAAATACAGAAAAATCTTAGAGGAAAACCTGCTGCCCTCTGCAAGAAAGCTGAAATTGGGACGGAAGTTCACCTTTCAGCATGACAACGAACCAAATCACACAGCCAAAGCTACACTGGAGTGGCTAAGGACCAAAAAGATAAATGTCCTTGAGTAGCCCAGTCAGAACCCCAACGTAAATCCAATCAAAAATCTGTGCCATGACTTGAAGATTGCTGTCCATCAACACTCGTCATGCTACTTGACTGAGCTTGAACTGGTTTGTACAGAAGAAGGGACAAATATTACCCAATCAAGGTGTGCAAAGTTGGTGTGCAAACTATCCCAACAGACTCACAGCTGTAATTGCTGTCAAAGGTGATTCCACCAAATATTAACTCAGGCGGGTGGACACTTATCCAACCAAGATATTCGAGTTTTGTATTTATAATTAATTTTCTGAAATTTGTTTTTTTTTTTCATTTGGAAGTATGTGGGTCACGATGTGTAAATAAAGGTGGAAATAAGTCTGGTTTGACGTAATTTAATTCCAGGCTATAAGTGAACAAAAGGTGAAAATTTTGAAAGGGGATGGAGACTTTCTATAAGTACTGTCATAGTTTTGTTTGCAAACGAAGTTCCTGTTTGTTGTAAATGGTACGTGTCAGCTTGTCTTTTGGGGTAACTAGCATTGACCTCCTTTTAACACAAAATTACGAATGACTTCATTTTTGACCAAATTTAAGGTAAACTAATAAGTTATCGCTTTGAGTAGTTTTTTTTAACCCTGCAAGACAGCGAGTTACAAATATCTTGCGGACGCTCTCCATTACAGGGTAGAGGGATGTGTAACTCAAATAACAGCCGCAAGATCCAGCAGGTCAAAGATAATGCCAATAGCCAGGGATAGGAATCTGCTACCGGAGGGAATCCAGGAATGATGATAATTGAGTGACAGTTTGATGATCACATAAAAGGAGCAACTGGTAATTAGGTTTACATCCCGGAGGCAACAGAAAGCTGCATAACAAGGACATGTCCAGCAGATGTGACGTTCCAGATATGTACAAACTCCGTAAGCATCTTAGAATAAACCTAAGTTAATCGTTAGTATATTGTGTGATTCATATTGGAATGCAAGTGACCATCTGTCATCCCAGTATTTAATATGAATGGTGGTTCATCAATGTGTGTGTGTGTGTGTGTGTGTGTGTGTGTGTGTGTGTGTGTGTGTGTGTGTGTGTGTGTGTGTGTGTGTGTGTGTGTGTGTGTGTGTGTGTCGTCCCTCGGATGGACATTAAACTGGAATCCTGTCTGCCAGCATTAGTGGGTGGATGTTAAAGATCTCATGATGCGCTTCGCGAAGAGTCGGCGAGCTCTCGTCAGTACCACGGCCAAATCCCAAATCCCTGACCTAGAAACTGCTTTGGGAGCACTAACACTTTGTAACAGAGAATGGTCCATCAGAATAATCAGAATCAGCCACTGGGGAAAAGAAAAAGACCTTGAGGGCTGAAGTTGATAAGAGTGGCTGGAATTTTGAAACGCCATCATGTCCTGTTTGGTGATGGAGTGGGTAAAGCTTTGTTGCTTTGTTGCATTGTCCTCACCAATGTGAGCTCGATTTCCGTGTCTCCTTAGGGTATAAATTTCCCCATTCTGCAATTTCTCCTTCGGGGAGATCTTCATAGGATTGACCTTTAGCCATGGAAAGGTTCCAGACCTGTTGTGAGTTCTCTGATGGTATGTAAAGATTATGGGCCTCCATGCCACCTCTATGTTTAGAGTTCACATGGAAGAGTAGAAATCGTGAGCAGAAGTTGTCCAATTGGAGAAATTGTGAACAAGGGACACAGAATACTGCAGATAGATGTTCAGTGAATGTGGCATCGGTTTCAAACAGGACTACACACATGCAGAAACCGATCTGCAAAACGTTCGCTTTAATCACCATCACCGAAACTACACTTTATTTGTTTACCTCCGGCACCGAAGGTGGAACGAGCTGATGTTTTCACCCCCTCTCTGCCTGTTTGTTACTTGCAAAATCGAAGATTTTTCAAGTATGTTGGTCAGTCGATTTTGTTATTCTGTCTGTCTGTCTGTTTGTTACTTCCGAAATCTAAAGATTTCGTAAGTATATTGATGACTTCCGTTTCTGTTTGTTTGTTATCTTGCCAAAACTAAGTTTTTGCAAGATATGTTAGTCAGCTTGTATGTTTTATTTATTTATTTTTGTTACTTACGAAATCTAAAGATTTCGTAAGTATATTGATGCCTTCCGTTTTTGTTTGTTTGTTTGTTTCTTTCTTTGTTTGTTTGTAGGCACGATAACTCGAGAATGGAAGAAGCTACCAATGTCAAATTACACCATGTGATTCAGGAGGGTGATGGCTAGTGCTGATTAGATTTTGGTCAAAATCGGTCAACGGTCAAGGTCACGGTGAGGTCAAATATTCGATTTTTGATGGTTTGGTACAGATAACTCGAGAACGGAAGAAGCTACCAATGTCAAATTACACCACGTGATTCAGGAGGCTGATGGCTAGTGCTGATTAGATTTTGGTCAAAATCGGTCAAAGGTCAAGGTCACAGTGAGGTCAAACATCCAAAAAATGATAACTCTAGAACGGAAGAAGCTTCCAATGTCAAATTACACCACGTGATTCAGGAGGGTGGTGGCTAGCGCTGATTAGATTTTGGTCAAAATCGGTCAAAGGTCAAGGTCACGGTGAGGTCAAACATCCAAAACATTAGATTTTTGATGGTTTGGTACAGAATCATCGTAGAAACTTCTGGTTTGCGTTGCTACCTTCTTCAGAGACAGCTTTTATTAGACAAGGTCAGAGGTCAAGTTGATGATTTCGTAAGTACCAGTCTATGACTGCTTGTTTGTTTGTTTGTTTGTTTGTAGGCACGATAACTCGAGAATGGAAGAAGCTACCAATGTCAAATTACACCACGTGATTCAGGAGGGTGATGGCTAGAGCTGATTAGATTTTGGTCAAAATCGGTCAAAGGTCAAGGTCACAGTGAGGTCAAGTATCCAAAACATTGGATTTTTGATGGTTTGGTACAGAATCATCGTATAAACTTCTGGTTTGCGTCGCTACCTTCTCGAGAGACAGCTTTTATAAGACAAGGTCAGAGGTCAAGTTGACGATTTCGTAAGTACCAGTCTATGACTGCTTGTTTGTTTGTCTGTCAATTGCCGACAGGTCACAATTCTAAATCGATCGTCACGAAACTTTACTAAGTTGGAGAGGTAGTCTGAGCTGAGAAGCCTATTGATTTTGAGGTCGAAGGTCATCTTGAGGTCCAGTTTCTAAAATTGTCATTGAACATCCTATTAACTTGAAAGTTGAACAGGATTTGCAGAGTCCATCACTGAATTGGAAAAGCAACAATTTTTGAGGTCAAAAGGTCAAACTTCTAAAATCATCAATTTCAATGTGAAAAAATAATCAATTTTCATCCAATTAAGATTGTCAATTTTAATCTTCATGAAATGGACAGTTTGATGTATCCATGGCAACCTCTGTAGAGGGGGGGTGCATTTTGCAAGTATCGTGCTCTGTACGACGTCTTTTTCTTGTTTGTTTGTTTGTTTGTTTGTTTGTTTGTGTGCAGGATATCTCAAAAAGTTGTGGACGGATTTGGACGAAACTTGGTGGACAGTTTGGGTGCGTGACAAGGACGAACTGATTAGATTTTGCTGAAGATCCGGATCCAGATCTGATGATGTGAATTTTTTTTCAGTAGTTCTTCACCAGTTAGAGATTGGGCCACAAACGATGTGTAGCATGATATTTGAAAAATGTATCGGTACGGGCCCGACATGTTCTCATGGATCAGGCACTGCGTGGCAGAGGTATGCGCTCTACCGAGTGCCCTTGTAGTTCCTTCTGTAAACAAAAAGGTGCTTCTTCTTTGAGGCAAAAAATGATTGACATAGATAACCTGTCACGTGGTTGGACAATTTCACCTGGCTTTGTGCAGATGGAATAATAATAATAGATTAGTGTCAACCCCATTAACTTATATGGAACCCTTCCCAAATTGTTTTCACTTTGCAACTCACTGGAGGTGCAGGAAAGGTATGCGGAATGCATCGTTTGCTTGGCTCTGATACTCTGCTTTCTTTGAAGGGCTCAATTACATCTTGTGAGTAAGGGAGAAGTGTCATTTACGAAATCCCTTTTACGGATCATTTTCCCCTAAATAGAAGTGCTACCTTCCATAATGACAATGCTGCCATCTATGTTATCCATGTGATTTGCGACTAATATCTCGGCCACCACAACTCCTCGACATCAACTTCACTAAGAGCATGTGCGTTGACTTAAAACATTAACTAGAGAGCATCTCAAAATGCAAAGCCCGTCTGGATACGAAAACAACAGTTAAAAAAGAAAATTGCACATTTTATTATTTTGTGTTCTCCATATTCTCGTAATAAAGGGTTGTTGAAGATTTGATGACAAAAGTTCAATTGGTAAAAAAAAAAAAAAATGTTATGCTCCGGACAGACACACTGATGCCATATGAAAAACCAAATAAACAATCCTTTTGTCATGGAAACCGTTGACATGTAAAAACGGCAAAATTTATCATTCCGAGACACACACACACACACACACACACACACACACACACACACACACACACACACACACACACGATTGCAAAACCCCATTTCCCGCTGCGCGGAATACGTGATAACAAGTACGTAGCCTTCAGCTGTAGAAGAATCGCTGGGTCTAATTTCGATTTTGATTGTTCATGGCATGGGTTCACACATGCTTTGTGCAATGTATCTTCGCTTTCAAAACGATTTCTAATGCGACAAGATTTGTGGCTGCTTCACGGTCAAGGCTCATGAAAGGGACGAAATGACAGAGGAGAGACCGAATAGACTGACGGAACGGTAGATGGGAAGAAGCAGACGATAAGTTACAGAAACAATGCTGAGTAAACGGGAATAACAGAAAGGAACGAGAACAGCACTCGGTAGAGCGCATACCTCCGTCACGCAATGCCTGATCCGCGAGAACATATCGGACCCAATACATTTTTGAGATATCGTGAGATATATAGTTTTTGACCCAATCTCTCAATGGTGAAAAATCTATTTAAAAATTCTAGTAGCCGGATCCAGATTCGGATCTTCACCAAAATCTAATCAGTTCATCCTTGTCAGTTTTAACACACCCAACATGTCCACAAAATTTAATCCGGATCCGTCCGCAACTTTTTGAGATATCATGCACACAAACAGACAAACAAACAAACAGACAGACAGACAGGGGTGAAAACATAACCTCCGTCCACCTTTGGTGGCAAAGGTATATAACAAGGAAATTAGATGCAGGAGGAGGCCATTCGGCCTATCATGCCTGCACTACACCAACAGCATATTAAACAAGAAAAAGATCAATCAAAGATTGCAGACTCTTGCCAGGACTTGTTTTGTGTAGTGTATTTTGTGTAGTTTTGTGTGGCGTTTGTGTACTGGTGTGTTACGTAATTCATAAGAGACATAATTAGAACTGCCACTTTATAACTGCTGGCAGTGATGACCGGGTACCAAGACGCCCCGCTTCGATCGGACACCTGACCCTGACCCATGACATTATTATTCAATTGAATTCAGAAAGTGATTAAAATAAATTCAATTCAGAACACATGGAAGACCAAGTCGGTGCAGTCTTGCATTGGAGTCATCAGAAGGAACCCAAACAAGGAAAAAGCAAAGATTAAGTCATCAGGAGGAACCTGGATAGGATTCACATTTTAGCTGCTACTCCTCAACCTAAAAGCCCATCCAGGCACAGCCAAGTGAGCCTTATTCAAAAAAATATATATATAAATAAAAACTCCCGCATCAAAAATCAAATCATTCCGGCTGCCAGACCATGTGTCCAAACAAATTGAAATTTAAAACATGCATTCCCCATCACGACGAGATCACAATTGTGAAGTTTCTTGTCGATTGATTAAGTGGCTCCAGAGAAAACATTATTTAATATTTTCTTAAATCCAGTATGGCTGCCAAACCATGTGGTCTCAATTATTACTCAACAACCTTGTACATGCATGCCTTGGGGAACATTTCTGTGAAGTTTCTCCTCGATCTGTCCATCTGTTCTGGAGAAGAAGATATTTATAAGTTTTAGGGTAAATCCAATATGGCTGCCAAACCATGTGACCTATGACATCATATGTGTGAACCTTTTGTTCCTCATGGATAGGCGGTCATATGTGTAAGGATTTGCCTTGATCGAGTTAGCCATTTCAGAGGTTTTTTTTTTTTTTTTCTTTCTAACAATACGGCTGCCGAATCACGTGACCGATGATGTCAATTTTATTTCTGTGGACCATTTTATCCCTAGATTACCCTCAAAATGTTTCATACTGATCGGCTGTAGCGTTCCATATATGCAATCATGACGTCATAGCGAAGGCACCTTTGCCGTCATGAAAAAAGTGACTTATTCCCCATGAGGAGTAGTTGCCGTGTGCCAAGTTTCAATATTTTCCTTGATGCGGTTTCAGAGATACAGAGGTCCAAACTTTTTTCGTTTTCCAACATGTCTGCCGCACCACTTGACATATGACGTCACAATTATCATTAGAACATTCTACATGAGTAATCGCATCTATGGTGAAAATGTCGTATCAATCTGACAAGCGGTTGCAGAGAAAAACATGAAAGTTCTGTGCGGACAAACAAACAAACAAACAGACAAACAGAGGACCCAAATGCAACATCCTCTCCTTCGGCGAGGGTAATAAATCCGTCAAAACGATTTAATTTAATTGTGGGAATGAAATGAGGAGTGTGGGGGGGGGGGGGTGAGAAAGGTGTGTCAGGCTCAGAGATATCACAAGGGTGTTAAAAATAATAACAATGGGAAAATTGTGTTCGTTTCAATTTCTCAGGCTGAAGAATATATACAACCCCCGACCACACACTACCCCCTTGACGAGACCTTCTCACAGGCATCACACTCTGTACACATGAACACAATCACCCATCAGTGCTCAAACTACTTAAAAGTCCTGCCAACATCCCCATACCCCTCTATCTCCATAACTTCCAGGTACCTATCTAATTTTAATTTTAACTTTTCTACTTTTTCTGCTGCCACTTTTAGCTTTCCATGGAGACCATTCCATGTATTAACGACTCTCTGAGTAAAAGTTCTCTGCCTTACTACTCTCTTAACTCTCTTCGTTACTCTCAGGCTATGGCCCCTGGTCCTTTCACTGTCTACTCTGTTGAATAATTCATCTGCACTTATTTTATCTTTACCTTTCATTATCTTAAATGTCTCTATCATATCTCCTCGTAACCGCCTCCTTTCTAGTGTATGAAGCCGTGTCTCCTTCAACCGCTCCTCATAGCTGAGTCGAGCTAGGCCCAGAATCAATGTTGTAGTCCTACGCTGAACCCTCTCGATGGCATCTATGTCCTTCCTGAGTTGTGGTGACCAGAATTGCACACAATATTCTAGATAACAAGGATTACTTTGGTTTGTTTTTCTTCCACTTTTATTTTGTAATGCAGGCCTAAGTATACCCTCAAACATGTTTAAACAATATACTGTGCCTCATAATGATACATCTGATCTACCAAAAAAAGTTCCCTCCATGGTCAAATATTGAAATCGAGTGATAATAATCAAAACATCTCATTCATTTGTTTTGTTGCACTTGATGTGATTCAACTAATCTTGAAACCCGAGTACTTGTTTGCGTCGTATGTCTGCATCTCCAATTTTTACTGGGCTGTTAGGGTTAGGGGTTAGGGGTTAGGGGTTAGGGATGAGGGATTAGGGTTAGAGGTTAGGGTTAGGGTTGCACGGGCTTCCCAAAGCCTATTTGATGCTTCGGATCTCCATCCGTTGGTGAATATAGTGCGTGCTGTTCATCCTTTGGGAGGGGCACACCAGGCTATTTGGACTTTATTTAAACATCAATGAGATTGTTTTTGGCTGTGATTAAGAAATAAATAAGGAAAGCCATAAATAAACGATAAACACAGTGGAAAGGAGGGAAACACAAAAAATGCAGGGTCAATGGACACAACAGGGGGACACTTGGTAGAAGAATGGGAAAGCATAAGAAACGCCAGAATTTTTTTTTCAAAATAAACAAGTTCGAATTACGAGCATACCGCGTGGGAGTTCATTCGTACAACTCTCAGGTGAGCGACAGCACGGACGACAGATAGTTTTGAAATTTGGTAAGATTTTCATCGCATCACAAAAAGAAACCAGAACACCTGACAAGAGTGAGGCTGGTTTCATATCATCATTCATGACTTAATTTTGCGTTGGGCATCACCCAGCATGTTTAACTTTTTTATACCAATTTTAAGAAAATGGGCCGTAAGGGCCGTTTGTCAGCCCAAAGGGCCATAATCTGACGTTGGGCTCAGTTAATGCCTGGGGAATGGTCTCTAGAATAGACCTGTCAAGTATGGTTCGGTTACGTTCACTAATAACCGAGAAATAACAATTTTAAGAAAATGGGCCAAAAATGGCCCAAAATGAGCCGTTCCTCGGCCCGAAGGGCCGCAATCGCACTTTGGGCTCAGTTAGTGCCCGCGCATATGTGTCTAGTATCTGCCTGTCAATTTTCATCGAATTCTGTTCACGAATAATGGAGAAATAGATGTTCAAATGAACTGGACACAAGAAAAGAGGGAACGCGAGCGGCGCTTCGACCCCGTGGGCTGGAAGACCCCACGGGGTAAAAACCCAGAGCCCCGAAATGGACCTTTTACATCTGGAGCACAAAAAAAAATCTATTTCGGAGTGCAACACGGCAACAATACGCCAAATGGCCTTCTCCTTTCCTTCGTTCAAAATAGTGCGACCACTCGTTACACTCGGCGTCGTCCCGTGAAGACTGCGGACCCTTTGTACATTAATTTCCATTCTGCACACGGAAAATATATATTTAAATGCACAACGGATTTGATTCCCGGCGGAGCATCGACTTTCCGACACACAGGCAGGTAGTCCGAGCTCCAATTTGATAACACCTGTACGTAGCAACAATTACACACTGTACGACATTGTTGTGGAAGGTGAACCAATTCTTGGATACAGAGAGTCCTTTTTGAACTGGTAAAGAAGCTTTCATTAATTATTTCTTTTTGTCCAGTTGAAAACTGCCATGATGAATCGGCTCGAGTTATTGGTTACAGCTGCTGCCATCATGGTTGAGAGACATGATTGGCAAACGAGTTTATAAAACGAGATGGTGCCAATTTACATCCAATTTTGGATCGTTTATGGTCCCACGAGGGCTGTCAGGATGGCCGAGACACAGAGGTATGCACGTTCGCCTCCGAGCGATGTAGCCTGGGTCTGAATCTCGACCTGGTTATTATAGCCTGTGTTTCGTGGGCAGGGTGATTCATCAATGTCTGCGTTGTCCCTTGGATGGATGTTAAACTAGGCGTCCCGTCGACTGGCATCAGTTGGTTGACGTTAAAGATCCCACGGTGCCCGTCGCAAAGGGTACAGGCGACCTATTCCCGGCACCGTGTCCCAATTACAAATTCCTGCCAGCAGATTTCATGACAAATTCAGGAAGGGGGAAGTTGTAAAGCAAGTTGCGTTCAAAAGTTTGGAACACAGCACTTTTTCACATGGGAGAGGCTGAGGCAACAAAACAAGGGGCAGTGTTTAGGTGCTGCCCAATCAATGGTACCTCCTTCTCAATCCTCCTTCACAGAAGCATTCCAGAGGCTTTAAAAGGTAGCATTCCAGAAAGGTGCCTTCCTGCCTATGATGCAGGAATGAGATTCCAAAGAGAAATTCAGATGTTCCATTATTCTGGCTGCTTTCAATCTAAATACAATGTATGTGTGTGTGTATATATATATAGATATATATGTAAAACATAACAAGCAAACTTGTCAAAAACTCCCGCGCTCTGAAATTGCCATGGATTTCTTGCCAGGGATCATCAGGCCATGCGGGCCAGCATTCACAGTAAGCAACGGGGGCGATTTTGACGGCAACGTCCATCAGCAAAAGCAGGACTCCTCTCCGCGGAGACAGTGTACGGGTGTTTGTATGAGTTTGGCAAACTCTGGTTTTTGGGCCTGGTTTTCGCCGTTGGAAAAATTGCGGATTACGGGGTGGATGAAATGATCAGAGGGCGATCCAAAACGGAATTCAGTGTGGGTTTCTCCCACTGGGTTGACCAGATGACCTGCTTCCTGGATAAGTTGCTTGAAGTGGCCAAATCCCTGCCAAAGATGGTCAGATTAACCGTCCCCGTCACAGCTCGGAACGGGGCACGGAGTGAGAGTTCGCCAAGCACGTCGAGCCTGGAGCGCATCACCAAGATGATGAGCAGGAAAGTATTAGTAGAGCTTCTTGAAGAAACTTTTAAAAAACAACCAAAACATTAAAAAAAAATTCTGTAACGGACTCGGCCTCCCTGATGGGCGGCACGAGACCCCCCCAGAGGATTATTTCCCCAAGACCTAGCCTGACTGTGCACACCCACATAATCCACTACAATGCAGTTTTACTAATTTCACCGCACAGCCGTTTCAGCCTGCAAGGTTGGCTTAGCGAAGGTAGTTTGCTTCCACCGCGGCTCAAAATACGCAGCAACTCATTGAAAAGCAAACAGGTTTAATCAACAAACAATGGGATGGAGACGCAGGAAGCAAGACGTAATCAAGAGACTGAGATAACCGGAAGGTTGCACGGGCTTAACAGGCTGCAACAGTCTCTCCGTTATTCTTAGCACGAATCTCGTCACAGACAGACCCAGTCGTGAACACAGGACGGAAGGAGACAGCGTGCGTAATGGTGGTGTGCATCGACCCTGAAGTAGTCAGGCGGCGTAGCTGATTATTCGCCCTGTTCGACTTGATCCGAAACAGGGGCTTATGGATTTGGTCTCGATTTTTGTGTGTGCGTGCATGCATCCGCAACTATATCTCTCACACACACACACACACACACACACACAAACACACACACACACACACGTATGGACGAATTTTATTCGTAGTTTGCTCAAAGACAACAAATGATCGTATACATATGCATGTCATTTTGTTTCGCGATGTGATCAAAGATGGCCGATTGACGGCCATTTTAGTTGTGAAAACCCCAATGTCGAACACGTCCTCAACCATTTCTCGGACATGCACTTACCGGTGTTCAAACTTGGCACACAGATAATGAATGATGGCTTACATAAGCACATCTTTTTTGTTTCTCCAGATCAGATCCAAGATTGCCGACTGGCGGCCATTTTGTTACGTAAATGTGTCCCCAACCATTTCTCAGACATACGTGGCCCGATTTTGTTCAAACTTGGCACACACACACACACAGTGCACGATGGCATACGTGTGCCATTCACTTTATTTTGTGTTCTGATCAAAGATGGCCGACTGGTAGACTGGTGGCCATTTTAGTTGTACATAAATGTGGGCTAGCCCTTTAACTCCGTTCAGCAAAACAACGGGGGCTATGACATTTTATGTTTTTTTTTTTTCCTTGTTTCATGAAGATTGTGCACTCGGTGATAAAAGCACCAAAATTGGTAGACATGTGTGCCAACATATTCAGATACGGAGCCACTCGAACAAATTAAATATCTTCTTGCGCATGCGCAGCAGTCCAAAGTTGATACATATTACAAACTCTCATTTCCTTGAGCTAATTTCTCGAACAGAACTGGAAGCTGTTGGAGACTGGCTGAACAGAAGTGGATGGACCCATGCACCGGTGCAGACTGAGATTTCAACATCTAGAATAGCAAAACACCTTCCTAAAAGGATCACATGTTGTCCGAACAAGAAGGGTGCATCAGGTTACGTCTGCCAAACTTGCTACATGGTTCCTTGCTCTGCACACACAAGTTATGCCCGCTGGATCCCGTTTCACAAAAGAGACACACCATGATCAAACAGAAAGTGTCCAAAAGGCCTTTACGAAAGATGTCCGTTCACTCATATCTGTGATCCAGGAGCTTGTAAATCCGTTTGAAGAGGAGAGTGACTGCCTGCTTGTACTCGATACAAAGGAGATTGCAGACAGCTGTGTGACTGATTTGTTTGTTTTTTCCAATTTTCTGTGCTTGTTTCACAGTGTCAGTTTGGTGGAATGAACCAAGCCAATTGCTCAGATGATCAGTCGCAACAAACTACCCTTATTTGACAATTCAAGGCACAAAGTTACGAACAAAGGCAAACAGCAACTGACCACGATGGAGAACGATGTCACCCTCTTTTTACTAATGTACATTGCTTGCCAGACGCATGAAGGAAATCTGGATTAATGAAAACCAGGCATGTCCACCATCATTATCGGAAGCTGGCGCACTGCGGCTTCGCAATAAGAGTGCCCAGCTGATATGTTTACAGGGTCTTATTGAGGCGGAATCACAGGCCCCACATCACATCATTCAAATGCTGAAGCCTGGTTCTGCAAAGACCTTCATTGATTATGCACATCACGTTTTCATTCCATATATCTTTTCACAACTCTGGAGGTACGACTCGTCTCGATCTGGTTTGGGATGGATATTTAGCGGACGGCCTTAAGGGTGCCATGAGAACAAAGTGGGGGAACAGGCATGCGCAGACGTGTGGTTGGAACCACTGCAATTCCGAGCAATTGGCAAAACGTTCTCCATGTGGACAGCAACAACAACAAAAAACTTTTCAGCTTTTTGTCAAAAGCTATATCACACAGTCATTTCAGGAACAAGACAAACAACTGAGCAGCACTGATGATGAGCAGGTTCTCTGTGTCCCACACTGATGCTGAGCAGGTTCTGTCGGATCGGATCGGACGAAGAGGCAGACAGTCGGATGTTGCTGCATGTTCCAATGTTCCATGCCTTGACTGGATGACATACCATGTCAGCCTTTTCCGGACATGGCAAGAGGTCTGCCTGGGTGACCTGGAACTCTCTGCCGGAACTCAAGTGCACTGGAGAGGTTATCATGCACACCAACTCGTATAACAGAGAAAGCATGCATGTTAGAGGTTTGTCAAACTCCTGTACGAAAGGACAAGTACCTGCTCTGAGGTGAACACGGCCAGAAAGAACATCTCCACAAGGTATACACCTGCACAAGGTATACACCTACCCACGCTGCTCTTGAACAACATGTGAAGAGGTCGGTCTACCAGGGTGGCTATATCTGGGGGAGACACTGCAAACACTTCCTGTCCTACCTTCTCCAACTAACTGGGGTAGGGTGAAGAATGAGAATGGATCATGTGACCCGTTCTGTACCACACCACCAGAAGCATCACAAAGTTGTTATGAGCCAGTCTCCTGTCGCTGCAAGAAAGGGGGTCTCAAGCGTTGCATATGCAAAAAGGCTGCACTCAAGTGTACTGCACTTTGCTTGTGTGATGGAGAGTGTTTGAGGATCTGAATTAACCTCAAACAATCTAAATGACATTATCTGTTGCGTTGTAGCCTGGTGTTGGCTCAGTGGTTAGGGTGGCGGCTTGGGATCCGATGGTCCTGAGTTCAAGCCTCGTTGCCCACTGAATCAATTCACCAGGGGGTTGACTCAGCCTGCCATCCTTCTGAGGTCAGCAAAATGAGTACCAGCTTGCTGGGATGATCGAGTCATTCAAGTATCCTGCGTCGGAGTGGCGACCCGTCCAGGATTGTGCCCAATAGCCAAGGAGACTGCTTCGGCAGCACCAACGCTCTGTACAGAGTATGGTCCCAATGGACAATGGAAAATGTTGCATTGCTATCCAAATCTGGGGTGACCGTTGCTGAGCTGAGGCAAGTGATGAATCGCTTCACCCAATGAACTAGAACCCCAATGGCGCTTCATACAAATCGGCGATGCACATGCAATTATATGACTCCTTGATTGTAAGATAAACCAATCCCTGTGGACATTTTTGGGAATATTATGTCAAAAATAGAGATCAGATCATCCTCATCAACACATCCGTTCATAATTCAACATGCCCTGCTTGATTTCAGGCGATCGTGACTCAGCAGAGTAATTAGCGCACATTATTGGATCGTCTGTTGGGGGTACACTTCTTTTAGCTGGTGTGTGATTTGGCCGAGCAGGTTTTGAAAATTTCTCGAGGCCGCCATTTTCAATATACCCCGAATCTCTTGCTTATAAGATGACGCCCACAATTAGCATCAGTACATGCAGTCAAGCTACCAAAACTGTTTAATTATCTCTGCCACCGAAGGTGAAGGAGGTCATGTTTTCACCTCTTTCTGTCTGTTGAGCCGCCGAAATAGGTGACCCTTATTGTCAGTAATTCTGTCTGTTTGTTTGGATGTTTGCTCGTTTGTCATCAGCATAATTGGTAGTAAACGTGGGCGGATTTTGACCAAACTCGGGTGGTAGGTACATCTTATGACCTAGTGCTTTGGAAATTGTGATGGTTGCTCGGGATGCTTTGGTTCCCTCGCAACAACCGAAAAAGCTTCAAAATCGGTACCGTTCACGCGAAATCGATTCCGAAAGCCATTATCCCACGTAGGGTTATGAAATTTGGCACGAATGATCTACAGGTGATGCTCTATCAAATATATTCCGTTTTTTTGATATATGGAATACTTTACCCGCAGCGCCCCCTACAATTAGGGTATGCGCGAAAATTGGCGAAAATTGAAGGCCCCCTTGCGACCAGGTGAGTGCATCGATACGAATGAAACTTTGCAGGTTCATGGCACTCAATGAGTACTACAACTTTGCCTTAGGACATATTGACCGATTTCGCTTAGGTCAGGGGTCAAAGGTCAATTAGTGCAAAAATCGATAATTTTTGAATACAACATGATATTATATTTTGAAGCTTTAGTACTTAATTTCCATTAATCACAAGGATACATTCAGATTTCTGATGTTTCTCATCCTGTGCTCAGGAAAAATGACTGCGCATGTACACAGAGTAAAATTTTGAGGTGCCTCCACAACTAAAAATGTTCGTAATATAACATTCTATATGTATGTCAAATTTCATGCTTTTGGCACAAAATGCACAGTTGTTTTGCTCTGCTGCCTAACTATTCCTTTCGCTTTGCTCACTCATTCTTACTTCTTCCTTTTGGGCTTTGGAGCGCTTTCCGTTATCATCTTTGGAGCGACTCGATAGCTACGTTCTCTGGTGGCACGACTCCGACCCGAAGTACTTCTTTCTGTCACTTTCCGTCACACTTTATATAGTCATTTCTCACCACTCGCTATCTTTGCTTCACCACTTGTTCTTCGTTCTTCATTCTTTCCTGCGTCTCCTGTCTCTATCCTTTCACTATCTTCCTTATTTCTTCGCCTTCTGCCCGTATGCACCTTCGCCTTCATGTGCCCATGCGTGCCAGCTATGTTGCTGGACCCTCCACCTCATATAGATCACCTCGGCATTCCGCAAAGAGTTGCGTTAAAGACTTGCCGGGAGTGACGTCACTGGCCCACGGGGAAACGCTGGAGCCATGGCTGTACAAGAAGCAGGAGTGGAGCGTGGATGGCTCAGGTTTCAGTCAGGACATGCGAGCCAGAATAAACAGTCAACACCGGCCCCACCAAATCAGCACGAGGTGTTCAGGGGCACGTACTGGCCCCATCTATCTTTCTGTCCTCATCTCATCTTATTTGCCAATCACCCATCTCTCCCTTCCACATTGGATGCATGATACTAGCCTAATTCAGTCATCAGTCACTGTTAAGGTTCTGAAGGTGGGTATGTGATGTTGGGGATAATTTAGGAATGCATGCACTCTGTGATTAATTGTTGTACATATATGCCACTTGATTGCTTTCTCTCCTTGTAAATATTTGCATTTTGATTACTGCCACTAAAAGCCATTTCCTCAAGAAACTGTGTCCTGACTAAATACCTCCGCAACCAAAGGTGGACGGAGATTATATTTTCATTCCTGTCTGTCTGTTTGTTTCTTTGTCCGTTTGACTGTGAACAGGATATCTAAAAACGTTGTTGACAGATTTGGATGAAATTTGGTGGAGAGGGTGTGTGTGTGTGTGTGTGTGTGTGTGTGTGTGTGTGTGTGTGTGTGTGTGTGTGTGTGTGTGTGTGTGCGTGTGTGTGTGTGTGTGTGTGTGTGTGTGTGTGTGTGTGTGTGTGACAACCACTGGTCCGATCTAATTGAAACTTGCCAGGTATATTGCTGGGGACCTGAGTATGTGCCTTTTCAAGGTTTGATATTAATCGGAAAAGTGGTTCCCAAGTTATGGCCATTTATTTACCAAACCAATGACAGGACACGTTGCTGCATAGGCGTGGCCATTGGGGAAGAGATCCTCAGTTATTAATGACAGGACACGTTGCTTGGCGTTTTGCACCCACAGTATCTATCTTCTATCTTTCTATAATTCCAGCAATCTCTGTTTGTTTGCCTTTCAAAAGGTTTCAAATTAATCGGACAAGTGGTTCCCAAGTTATGGCCAAGTTAGAGCGCGTTCCCCATTACGGGTTACAACGTATGGACTTCCGGATAGTGATGACTTCCTGTATTCTAATAATTTCTCGATTTCTTATGCGCATTTATAGATAAACACAATGCCCCAATCCAGTCGTCGTTTATGAGAGCGAAGGAACGGCCTGTGTGGTTGTTTGAAAGTTTTTTTTTTTTTGAGCGAAGGAATGGCCTGTGTGTTTGTTGTTTCTGCCACACGGTTTGAAAGTTTTTATTTTTTTTTTCCACGTATGGCCATGCACGTACGGCCACACACATACGGGCACGTGAGAGCGAAGGAACAGCCTGTGTGGTGGTTGTTTCTGGCATGCGGTTTGAAAGTTTTTGTTTTTTTTGCATGTATGGCCACGCACGTACGGGCACGCGAGAGCGAAGGAACGGCCTGTGTGGTTGTTGTTTCTGGCACGCAGTTTGAAAGTGTTTTTTTTTTTTTCCATGTACGGCCACGCAAGTCCACGCATGTACGGGCACGCACGTACGGGCACGTGAGAGCGAAGGAACGGCCTGTGTGGTTGTGATTTCGGGCTTTGGAAGGTCTCGTGATTTTCTGTAACACTTTTGCATTGAGACATTTCTTATTTAAGGAGATCTTTTCTGCAATGTAATGGCACAACTCATCGCCGTCCACTCCTCCTGTGATAATGCCAAAGGAACGAGGTGGATGATTCAAACCCAGCAGAATAAGTGGGATTCAAATGTCAATGTGCAGCGCAGACCCTACAACCCCAAACCTGACCTAATCTCCCTGAGAAGAGCTTAAGGCTGTGATCTGGCTTTGTGGTGGAAGGATGGAAGTGGGGGGGGGGGGGGAGTGGGGATTTGGAAGAAAGCACTGGGAGGACATGCGGGCTGTCCGTGCTTCCATCAGTTGATGCTTGTGGGCGGTTGTGTGGATGTCAAGGCGGTGGTGATATAAACTCATAATCCGAAAAGAAAAACAGTTGCTGGTGGGGGGTTACAGACGATGATGATGATGATGTTGTTGTCATTCATGGTCAAATATCGAGTGCTTTCCATCTCATTGTAAAGGAATACAGCGATGGAACAGGTGAGGTTCGTGAAGGTGTAGAGAGGGTGGAATGGGAGAGAGCTGAAAGAAAAATATTGCAAGAACCGAACACACACATTTGTATTCGGAGGGCTGTGTTGAGCTTGGATTAATCAAATCCCCTTCAACTTTTTGCAATATACACCCAACTCATAGATTTCAGAATGCAGTCTTGGTATACCTGTAAAGATGAGCAATAAGAGGAATATCTTGTCAAAGCAAAATTCCATCGAGGAAAAAAACAAACATTTATAGTTACTGTCGCCAAGAGACGACGTGTGTGCAATTCAGCGTCGGATAACGATCTCACGTCTTTCGATGGGGGGAAATGATACACGTCGAAAGCGAGTTCCGAAAGCCCTCGAGGCCAATTCCAATGCAATGGGGGAATTTTTGGATGAGACCTGAAATGTGCAAATACAACTGGAAATTTTTGAGCAGGATGACAATAAACAAACTTTTTTTTGTTGAAAAAAGCGACGCAAGTCTTTGGGATGTCTAAAACAAGAAATGTCCTCCTGCATATCCCCTTCCCCAAAGCGTGCCCCATGCCGTCATGGTGTGAGTGAGGGTCATTCCGCAACACAAAGGCAGGACGGACCCGACTGCGCGGGCGTTGAGGTCGGTGAAATGTGGCCGTCATTATGCCTCAGTCAAGCGTTGCTCAGCACAAAGTGCTTCTCGGAAATATTTTCCGCCTCCTAGGCGACCGTGCACGTCCGCAGGGACCGAGCGCCAGTGGTTCGCGATGAATGTTCCAATTGGCTTGAACGCACGTCGGTTTCTCAGACTCTTCAAGGTCTTTCCTTGAAAGACCGGGGATATGCCCCCAGCCCCCAGGGACATGTTTCTGTCAGATTTGGACCGAGCGACGATGGTCCATTACACGACAAAATCATTTTCCATGCACCGTGCGATCTTCGACCATCTACTCCCTCTGTCCTTAAATATGACTAGCAAGTTTCCAGTGTCCGCACGGGGCTCTAAAACGGGGTCGGGATGAAGGCGGCAAAAATTCAAACGGTGTCTTCTGTCATCGAGCTGGCAAGCTGGGAGCAACAATTCACATTTATTGCCACGTAACATCTGAAACAATTTAAATGCTCTGATGGCAGCAAGGTGGCTCTACTTGAAACCGGTTGTTCGATATATGAAGCTTTTTGATGCCGATGGTCAGTAATAAAAATTTGTATTGGTACCAAAAGCCAGTGGCCAATTGCAAATTAATAGTAGGATTTCCTTTCCAAGGAACTTCAATGCAGGAAGAGACCATTAGATCCATCACGCCCGCGACCTTCGACCCCCCGAGAGTCGTCGGGGACACTCGAATCATTACACCACCGAAGTTTAAACTCCTACCCTATTACAAGGTTTTTGTCGACCTCATCGCAGCTGTACTTGCTATGCTCTCCAATTGACACTAATTCAGAGCTGTTCTTTTGATACCTAAAAGGATGTGCATCATTGAAACCAGAAATGTTCGGAAATACATAACATCTGCTGGGAAGATCATGGGAAGATCATGACTAAGCCATTGTGTCACTGCGTCACCACCGTCTGCAGAGTGATCCCATTGCGCACGCATGATGAGTCCTGGTTTTCCATGCAGTGAAACTAAATAAGTCAAAATTAAAAGTTTGTGTCTGCTCGGGGCATCTCTATTGTCGAGTCATTTCGTCTGGAACCGTACAATGTTGGGAAAGTAGGAAGGAAAGAGAAGTGAGAGTTGAAATCCTTGGAGAATTAAATTCACACATCTTTCAACAGTTTCTACTAAGCCACCATTATCCTCCGCCCAGCCATGACAAATATTCCTGCATTCCCTTCAGTGGAAGGTGCAAGCATTCCACAGCCTCATCCACCGTTACTCCACCTTTCCCTTGAGCTTTAAGCTCAACAATAACCCTTTCCACCCTCATGGCACGCCATGTCATTTGAGTTGGTATGTCGTCGAGGGTGTCTTACAGTTGCTTTTTCTCTTGTAGGCACGCGGGATACCATTGCACACCGGACACGAGGAGGTCTCACAAGGTTCGAATTAGCAACAACCCGCTGTCTACCTACCCGTGTGCTTTGTCGTAGGAGGTCGACCACGGCACTTCAGCGCAGCTGTGGGGGTCAAGCGCCTTCCTTCCTGTTTGAAGGTCTCCGGAAAATTGTGTAGACCTACAGCAGGGGCACCATATGGGTTTATTGATTAGTTAGTGGGTATATACAGCACTGCATACCGTTACGGGTCAACCACCTAATTCATTGCCTCTGAGATCGCTGAAAGTATTCCTCTAACACATCACACTTGCGTGTGCGGCACAATGATCAAACCACCAATGTCACCGAAATCGACTACCTGCAAAGCTGGACCAAACTCCTCATTGTATTCCTGATTTCTTGGTAGAAGGAAGCATGTGTATATGTTGGAATCGGCACGTCATGTCCGAGTTGCAAACATCCTCTTGTTCCAAATAAAGGCCATGTCTCGAGAATAACAAAGACCCAGGGGCTATGTCTAAAAGTACATTTATTTATTACGTACACTCCAATTTGGTGCAAATTTTATGCTCCCCACCCTACAAGTAATTAATATATTCCTCATAAGAGGCTTTTTAAAGGGAGTAGTTTGTGTTGATCCGGTAGGATGGCCGAGGAGGTATGAGGTATGCGCACTTGCTTGTGAGCTGTCTAGCCTGGGTTTGAATCCCTACCTGGGTTTGAATCCCGACCTGGGTTAAACTGCCGTCCTGGTGTTCTGCAGGCAGGGCGATTCATTAGCACTTGGGCCATTCCTCGGAATGATGTTAAACTGCCGACATTAGTTGGTGGACGTTAAAGATCCCCCTGGTGTCCTTCTCAAAGAGTTGGCGAGTCATCATTGGCACCCTGAACAAATTACAAGTTATTGCCCTGATCACTACTGAGCAGGCAAAGGCAAACCACCCAGTGTAATCCTTGGTGCTTTGGGGGGACTGGACCTGCCTATGGTCAGGATACCAGGAAGACGAACGGGAGGTAATATGTTATTATGAGACTGATCTCCGTACACCTGGGTTATCCCCTTCCCACTGCGTGGATGCAATCCATAAGAAGTCCTCTTGAACAATTTAAAATTACTTTTACTGCATGCAATATTTTTTATTATCTTTTCGATGTAAATGTAAACATTGAACAATTGGCCTTATATATTTTTCTCCTTCTCCATCAAACTGACAACTGTCCATTTTATCCCGACATTCAAAAAATGTTTAGGTGGAACAGCAACACAAATAGTATGGTCGATGTAAGGACGGTGGAATCATTTTCTCATTAAGAGTATGGACATCAACATGTGCATTCTCATGACTTACAAAGACATTAGTACATTGATTCTACTGAGACTAAATAGAGCTTGTGTGGATGTATGTACCTATGTCACCAATATTCACTCGCTGATTGGTTGCGGCACTGAAATTGGGTGAGCCCGTTTTCCCCCTCCACTCGTCGATTGGTTGCAGCACTGACCAATTCGGTGTACCCATTTCACTCCTTCACTCGTCGATTCGTCGCGGCACTTACCAATTGGGTGTGCCAATTTTTCCCAGCATTGTTTTTTCATGTCTCATGTTATCACTTCTCTCCGCATCAGCAAACAACCACGCGGTGATTTTACAATATTAGTCAAGAAGGTGCAGCGTTTTTCTCACGCTTTCCTCATGATATGGTGGTAATCAATAAAATTTATTTCAAAAATGACAAGAAATTATAAAGTGAATTTGCAGAACTGTGCTGTAGTACATCGCCCACCGAAAGTCGGCCGACACGGGTATTCCCGCCTGGAGGGCTTGAACGTGTGGGATTACAGCATCATGAGACAAGCTTGAAATGGGAGTAACACAGACAGGCCAAGCAAGCTCTTCATCCCTTTGTGTCTTGTTGATTTTAAGTCGAAAAGGCTCAGCCTGAAATTTGACTTTCTCGGCCTCTATTGTGGGAGATTTGAAAGCACACTGACAACTGCAGGATGAAAACTTTGAATCATCTCACCCGGTTGCAATATGCATGGTTCAGGAATAACCATATAAAGTGTAAACATTGCCAGCAGCGAAATGCTAGTTACCTCTGTTAAGAAAACAAAAACGGCAAACATCAGTGGTTCGAACCCCCGGCCGAGTCATACCAAAAACGTTTAAAATGGTACGCGCTGCTTCCTTGCTTGACGCTCAGCATTTAAATAGGATAGAGCACGGACAATCAACCATCGGTTGGCAACCATTGCCTCCTCCTGCATTAAATTTCATCGTCAGGGAGCTCATATTTATGAAAAAATAATTCATTTGAGTCTTCCTCATCTCATGTTGAGTGGCTTGACATGCTCGCCAAAAGCAGGTCAGGAAGAATGGGCAACCTGGCAATCAAAGCAACAGCAGCAATCGGAAAAACAAGCCTTTTAACCACTCGACCGAACACTTAGCTCTCTACCTCTATTAACGTAACTGAACTTGCAAGCTAAACAATGTCACATGATGGCTTTGTGCAGGTCAAGCCATGGTTGTGAGCGTCATTCAATTACTTCCGCCTACATGTTGTTTGCTTTTGTTTTGTCTTCGTGGACGATAAATCCTCACTTGATGGGTTATGATCAGGAAGAAATAATCTGATAGATCGGATTCTGGCTGCAGTTGTGAGCAGTCAGGTTGCCACGAACTGTATGTGTGGTTCGCCGACACCACTTCAACACCGCTCAGTCGGCTTCTGAATCAAAAATTCTTTCTGACTTGCTTTCCACCTGGCCGTTTTACCGAGATGGACACAGTCCACACAATACCTTCCCATTTCTAAACTCGAGAGTGCATAGAAAACCTCACCATATACAATCTGGAGAAAAAGGACGTAGGAAGTTTACCGCCGTTGATGCGGCATCTTTTACACCACCTTATTTACTACGTTAAATTAGTTATTAGTGCCTGTTGTTTGTGTCCTTCATGACTCCCTATAAACACTGTTTCCTGTTTGGAATTATTTTTCAATTTTGTTTGACTGCCAGACAAGCAGAGTGTAAAAAAATTACTCCGCTCCGCAATGTGCATGCGCCATCGGGCCGAGATTCCGTACATTTGGCCAATTTCAGAGCCAAAGTACTGCGAAACTGCAGGTTCGTGTTCCGATTCGTTTTGCACTGTGTTCAAAATCTAAAATTCAATTGAAATCGAGTTCGTCCATCATAGACTAATGTCTGCAGACAGACAGACAGACAGACAGACAGACAAAACGAACCAATTGCTTAACCTCGGTTTTCACTTCACACGTGCGGGGTAATAACCTGTTCTCAGGCCAGTAAGGTATGGGCGCACAGAAAGCAATGACTTGTCAAGGAAAAGAGCAAACAGGAAAATGAACGGAGAAACATTAAATAAAATGAAAACCCACGACCGCCCTGTTATGATCGACCGTGCAAGCATGTTCGTTCAAATAACTCAACTGTTCAACATTCCCACGCTCAAGGGAAACACAAAGTACAGATACAGAATAGACAGACACGTAAATGAACAACTATTCTTCCACATTCTTTGTTCAACCACTTGCGATATTATCGCCTTTCCCCAAATCAAACTTTCCAGCCAACCACAAAATGTTTCCCCCCCCCCCCCCCGTCACCGATTGATCGTCCTCCAGAACTCGTGATCATCTCAGTTGTAGCTCATCAATTTTCGAAATAACTCAGACAAATAGGAATTTATCCTGACGTACAAGTTGAGTTTCGGTCTCCTTTTCTAAATGGTGTCAGAGTCTTCAGCGTTCAAACCCTGAAAGTCGGTTCCTCTTATACAGGGTCCACACCATGATCGCCTGGTGTTGGCTTAATGGTTTGGGTGGTGGGCTTGGGATCCTAGGGTTCCGAGTTTAAATCCCACTTGGCTGTTGAATTAATACCTGGTGGGGTTGACTCTGCCTGTCATCCTTCCGAGGTTGGCAAAATGAGTGTCAGCTTGCTGGTATGCTGCTATCCAAGATTGTGCCCAATAGCCAGGGAGACTACTTACGCAGCATCAACACTCTGCACAGAGTATGGTCCCAATGGATGGATGGATGGACGCTGTGATCCTCATGACGTTCCCAGTCAAAACATCAAACAATAACTCTCTCTTGTCCGCTTCTGCTTCTTCAAAGAGGCTGAAGAACCAATCCTCTTGGTTAGTCTTTTTTTCCTTTTGCAGGCGGGGGAAACTCCCCCCCCCTCTCTCTTTATATGCTTATGCTTGTTCCTTCGCTCCATAACTCATCCTGCCTCTCCCTCCTTGCAGAGGGTCAACTGAAGCTTTTTACTTTCAGCCCCACCATCTTAAATCCATTTCAGGAGCATCACGTGATGCCCCGTGAAAGGCCAGACCCAGGGTACCGGCAGATCGTCATCTGTGGACTCTGGATTTGAACAAATAATTAAATGAGTGCCCGAATAGGCTCAAACAAAGCCTCCGAAAAATGATAGTGAGGGTAAATACTCAATCATCAACAGATTAATGACTAAGGCTATGTCGATAAATGGAGTCGCCACAATCAGAAATGAGTGCAAATGAGATCACCGTTAAATCTGTGTGGCCTGAATTAAGGCACATACATACAACCACACACGCACGACTGATTTACAACAGTATTGAGGATTTATTTTGTTTCCAAAAGAAATATTCAAGTAATACAAGTCTTTCATCTCTTTCCTAGATTTTATACCTGCCAAGGAACACCAATAAATCTGCTTTCTCCTTTGGCACCATAGTCCAAGACTTCCACCTGTAGCACCTGTAGATGTGGGAGGGACCCTCTCAATAGGAAGACTAGGCTGCTGCTCCTGGTACTCAATAGTACCGAAAGAAAATACAAGACCTCCAGGAACATATGTAAATGGTGTCCCAAAAAGATGTTACCACAATCACATCAAATCGTGGTAGCTGTTTTGGGACACCTTGTATTGTTGAGACGTTATCTTGTAGGTTAAGAGAGCCAAGTTCAAATCTGGAGATGGATCCCCCTCAAGGTGACATATTTGCTACCCCTTCCTGCAATGGAGATTCTATTTCACCATCCAAGTGTTTTGAACAGGCTGCAGGCGGCACTGCAGCGGCAAACACGGGACTGCAACTTGCAGGAAAACTTTCGATTTAGTTAGCATTAGTTGGTGAACTTTAAAGTGCCAAAGGTGTCTGTCTTTCGTGAAGAGTAGGTGAGCTATCACAAACAACATGAACAAATTACAAATTTCTGAAACTCCCATGCTAACTGCTTCGTCAAACGTCAGGCGTGTTAAGTCGGTTCATCAAAATTTTGGGCCAAGATCCCCCAAACGTGGCAATAATTAAAGAAGTCCTGCTGGCAAAAAATGATCACGTTACATCTCCCGTCCACCATTTGGTAAAACGCTACTCTGAAGCTCAATCGCCGACATCGGTCTGGCATTCAAAAAAAAAATGCCGACTGAGGTCAGGATAGAAAAACATCGCATTCCCAAAGTAGTTGTCAAACTTTCCAAGGCTTAGTCCAGGTCAGGGGACAAAGGCAACTTGGGTCCCCTCCTTCATAGACTATGGTCTTTTCAGGGGTTTGGCTATGGTAGACATGTTGGGCATTAATATCCCATAAACACAACCCAAACCAACGACACTTCAGACAGAGTTCAGGGTCTGAGATCCGGAAAAGTCCAGGATTGTTTTTAATTGAAGAACGATTTTTCCAAAATGTCTTTGCCTATCACATTCCCCAAACAATGAACCTTG
Source organism: Eptatretus burgeri (assembly GCF_056783735.1). Classification (NCBI taxonomy): domain Eukaryota; kingdom Metazoa; phylum Chordata; class Myxini; order Myxiniformes; family Myxinidae; genus Eptatretus; species Eptatretus burgeri. Next base: position 12,673,371 of record NC_140968.1, read on the forward strand.
GAAGAATAAAAATTAAATAAATAAATAAATAAAATCATCATCTACTAATGGATTTATTTAATTTGCAGGTGAGTGTGTGGCTCACCTTGCACATTAAAACATCTTTTTTTTTCCAAAACAAGTAAGATGATGGTTGAACATCACATCGCACATCACTCTAATTTAAACCCAAACGTCACATTAACATACAAACACACTCCCAAATTACTCTAAACAAGTCTTTCTCTTCCTTCGTCTGTTTGGCATTCGCTTCTGAGCACATGTTTCGTGATTCTCGAGTCCATATTCAAATCTTTTGCATAGTTTTGATTTGTCCGTTGTCAACTAATGACCTTGTCATACATTTACAAACACCTGCATGAACGGGAGACACTAAAAAAAGTGCTGCTGCCATTATATATATATATATATATATATATATATATATACATACACACATATACACACACACACTTTTATTTATTTATAAATATAATCGAGAAATTGCTTGTTCACTTGCAATACAAAAAAAAAAATGCGAAATTGATTGTATAAACCCGTGGTCTCGTTCTTTCAAACAATATTACCTCCGTCACCAGAGAAGGACTGGGCTTATGTTTTCATTCCTTTGTCTGTGAGCAGAATATCTCAAAAAGGTGTGGACAGGTTGGGAGTGCGACAAGGAAGAACTGATTCGATTTTGGTGAATATCCGGATCCGGAAACTGGAACTTTTTTAATTTCTAGTTTTTCATTATTAAAGTGATTATTTTCACCATTGAGAGGGCCAAAAATGATATGTAGCATGATATCTCAAAAAATTGTGGATGGATTATGACAAAAATAGATGGAAGAGTTGGGTTTATTCACGGACGTATTTGCGGTTTTTCACGCGATTTTTTATTTTTCCTCATCAATCACTAACCGCCGGGAACCTATCCCCCCTTTTTCCATTGAAACAATGCCCCGCTATATCGCGGATTTGCTATTCGCGGAATTTTCCAGGAACGTATCCCCCGCGAATAGCGGGGTCCGACAGTACATTTCTTGTGATAGCTCTTTAAGTAAGGACACTCTTTTATCGCTCTGTTGCATATGTTGAATAAATTTGATGTTAAATCGATAAATTGATGTACATCGTTCGAATTAACTTCAAACGCATCATGCACTGAGAACTACATCGGAGAAACTCAGCAAAGCCTTGAGGCCCGTATAAAGCAACATCGTCGTCCAGCTTATGAAGAGGCTTTGAACTCTGCTGTGTATATGCACATGAACCTGCATGGTCACAGCTTTCATAACAGACAAGTGGTCATCTTAGAGAGAAAAAAAGTGGTTTGCTCAAGGTGTGAATATGATGGTTGAAGTGGTGCTTTCACATCGGATCAGGGGCCGTAGCTTGAGGGTAAATAAGATGAGAGTTTGGTGAACAGTTTGAAGGCACGGGTCTTTCAGTCGGAGAGTGGTCAACACATGGAACGGTCTTTCCGAAGAGGTAGTGTAGGTGGAGGGGTGGATAGGTTTAAATGGGAGTTAGATAGGTACCTGGCTGCATTGGAGATAGTCATCGAGGAGTATGGGGGTATTGGCAGGACTTGGCGGTAGCTTGTGTGTGGATGGGTGATGGATGATGGGGTTGGTACAGCACAGGCATGATGGGCCAAATGGCCTCCTTATGCACCAAAGTTCCTTCTGTATCCTTTTGGTTACATCCTTTCACGTCCGCATCACCTGCGGCAATTACACAGGTACGAATGTGCACGTCATGGTAACCAAACAAGTTAACAATAGTTTCATTCATATTTTGCGATTATGTCAAACAACTCTCATAAACAGAGCTGGGCTGTTTATACGATTCTCGAGTCGAACCCGACCTGGGCTGATGAAGTTTCTCCTCGGAATTCGATACATCAAAGCACTGCCCCACTCGTGAGGACCTTTAAGGAAGCATTTGTGAGTTTTTGCTCACATTCTGCTGGACAAAGTGTGCGTGTGTTTGCTAATTGTCTCCAGCTGGCAATCAGCATTCTCACTTTGACTCGTGCTCACACAACTTGACAACCCCACCACCCAACACCGAACCAGCTGGAACTCAGTAGTCAGTTAAAAAAAATAAAAATAATTAGAATGACATGATGATTCCACCACCCAACATAAAACCAGCTGTAGTTCAGTAGTTGGTTCAAAACAAATAAATAATAATGACATGACAACTCCACCACCCAACATAAAACCAGCTGGAGCTTAGTAGTTGGTTTAAAACAAATAAATAATTATAATGACATGACAACTCCACCACCCAACATAGAACCAGCTGGAGCTGAGTAGGTGGTTTAAAACAAATAAATAATAATGACATGACAACTCCACCACCCAACATAAAACCAGCTGGAGCTTAGTAGTTGGTTTAAAACAAATAAATAATTATAATGATATGACAACTCCACCACCCAACATAGAACCAGCTGGAGCTTAGTAGGTGGTTGAAAACAAATAAATAATTATCATGACATGACAACTCCACCACCCAACATATAACCAGCAAGAGTTTGTAGTTAGTTTAAAAGAAATAAATAATAATGACATGACAACTCCACCACCCAACATAGAACCAGCTGGAGCTTCGTAGTTGGTTTAAAACAAATAAATAATTATCATGACATGACAATTCCACCACCCAACATAGAACCAGCTGGAGCTGAGTAGGTGGTTTAAAACAAATAAATAATAATGACATGACAACTCCACCACCCAACATAAAACCAGCTGGAGCTTAGTAGTTGGTTTAAAACAAATAAATAATTATAATGACATGACTACTCCACCACCCAACATAGAACCAGCTGGAGCTTAGTTGGTGGTTGAAAACAAATAAATAATTATCATCACATGACAACTCCACCACCCAACATATAACCAGCAAGAGTTTGTAGTTAGTTTAAAAGAAATAAATAATAATGGCATGACAACTCCACCACCCAACATAGAACCAGCTGGAGCTTCGTAGTTGGTTTAAAACAAATAAATAATAATGACATGACAACTCCACCACCCAACATAAAACCAGCTGGAGCTTAGTAGGTGGTTTAAAACAAATAAATAATTATCATGACATGACAACTCCACCACCCAACATATAACCAGCTATAGTTTGTAGCTAGTTTAAAATAAATAATTATGACATGACAACTCCACCACCCAACATAAAACCAGCTGGAGCTTAGTCTTCTTCTTTCGGCTGCTCCCGTTAGGGGTCGCCACAGCGGATCATCCATATGATCCGCATAGTGATTTGGCACATTTTTTTTTACGCCGGATGCCCTTCCTGACGCAACCCTGGTCTCCTCTTGCGACACAGGGATATGGTACACCTATTTTTAACAGGGGGTATACACCGGCCCAGTACACTGGTACTCATTTCGCCGACCTCGGAAGGATGACAGGCTGAGTCAACCCCCTGGTGTATTAACTCAGTGGCCCAACGGGGCTTGAACTCAGGACCTCTTGGATCCCAAGCCGCTGCCCTAACCACTGCGCCAACACCAGGCTCAGCTGGAGCTTAGTAGTTGGTTTAAAATAAATAAATAATTATCATGACATTGCACAACTCCAAAACCGCCACCACAGTGAACTTCCGAGTAGAAATAAACAAATGGTCTTTTGAAACCTTTGATAAATAAACTTTTGACAAATTATCCGGACGAGCAGAGTTTGAAAGTTAAATAGTTTGCGGACGAATGGCGAAGTCCTCCCGAAAATGCTGATAACACTTTCACTTGCCAGTCGTGGAGGGATCGTTCGACGGCTCATGAGTTTGGGGAGAACGAAGCTGGGGTCGGAGTCTCTGTCGATGTCTCCCTTTTGCGCAGACGAAGGGTAAATGGACGTCCTGTGTCCGCAGACGCAGATCGACACCAGCTTATGGCCTTATTATTTGGAGTGTTTACTTTGCATAAACACACCGGGCGTAGTGGCGTGCGCCTGTAATCCGGCTACTCGAGGCTTGGGTTGGAGGATCGCTTGAGGACGGGAGCTCTGCACTGGGCCGCGCTATGAGAGGGTGTAGGGCAGCCCGGAATCATGGCGAATCCCAATCCTTATCCCTGTGTCGTAAGAGGCGACCAGGGTTGCGTCAGGAAGGGCATCCGGCGTAAAACCTATGCCAAATCAGTATGCGGATCATAACGGATGATCCGCTGTGACGACCCCTAACGGGAGCAGCCGAAAGACGAACAACACAACTTTGCATAAACAGCGTGCGGTGCTGATATCGAGGCGTTACATACACTTATTACGTACGAAAAGTTGTGAAATTGACCCCAAAATTATTTTTTTTCAGAAGGGTGGATAGATAGAGAAGCCGAGAAATTGGAGAAGGCAATTTGGGGGGGGGGAGACGGGGAAAAAGTGAGGTGAGGAAAGACAGAGGAGGAAGAAAAAGTACTTTTGCGTACGTAGTATGTCGACTATAGAAGTATTCGTCGAGCCTGTAGTTTAAAGTTCTGGAATCGCTACTTTGATGTCCACTCTGCCGATATTTGGTGAAAATGCTCAATCATTTGGGTTTTAGTAACCTTCTGGTTAATGAAGCCATTTGTTGAATCGAAAAATCCAGATCAGAAGATAAATGCAAACCTGTTTTTTTGAGCATCACGTCGATGTAAGCGAGTAAAGCGTGCCCTCTGCTGTCGTGTACGTGAATGCGTCTTCGATGAAGTAACCACGCGTTTTTTTAATTACACCATTTTATCAATAATATTTATATTTAGCAGCGTCTCGCGGAGCGAACGCTGCTCCGAGAGAGCTCGGCGTTGTTGTTGTTGTTCTTCTTATTATTCTTCTGAAGACAAAACCTTACATATTGTTGTGGTTACCAAATTCGCAAACCACCATTCAGGTCCCTTAGGTGAGATATCTCCCTAAGTATATGTGTAGTTAGGCCCAAACCCGTTGTCTAGTGGGAATACATGTCATTTATGCGTGCTGCGACTCTTCAGGATAGCAGTTTTTCTTTCTCTATCTTTATTTTGGACCAACCGCCATTGTTACCACCACCAACCACAACATCAACCACCCACCGCGGCGCCGCTTCACGTCACACCTCGCAACCGTCGCATCGCCACCGTTCTTGCGCCGCTTGTGGGTACCGGTGTTGGACTCGTGCAGGGCGCGCGCCGAACAGCGTGTACAAAACCACGGATTTTCCGCTTCAAAAACGGATCAAAAACGACACACGCCCACTTTTGTTCCGTCCAATCGGTGAGCGAGGGGCGATTTGGCCCCGCCTCCAGGGCGTTGGAGGGCGATCGCCATATGCAAATTTATGGATCAAAATGCATTCACGCCCACTTTTTCTCGGGCCAATGGGGAGCGAGGTGAAAGGTCGAAGGGAGGGGGTCAAAGATGAGAGAGCGAAGCCACGGGGCTTATATAAGCGACCGCGTTCGTCAGTCAAGAGAGTTAAGACTTCGCAGCCGGTGGAGTTGGGAAGAAGAAGCAAGAAGGAGTTGGTCGTCGTCGTGTGCGTTGGAGTCGGAGCGAAGGGGACGGAGCTGTGGAGAGGCGGCGAGGGCAGACGAGGGGGTGCTCGCGTCGTGCCGGGAGCTGCACACCAGGGAGGCCGACGGCGCGACCTGGCCGAGGTGGAGACGCTCGTCGCGGGACTCGAGGCAGAGTAGAAATCCTCTATCCCCCGAGCATCAGCAACCCCCTCCTGTTTCCCCCCGCGCTGAGATAGTGCGACCAAGGGGGCCCCTTTCCCACCCCCTACCAGACACTGCCCGCGAGGCCCGCGGAGTTGAGGCACCATCGCCGCTCCGCGTCTCATCACCAGACGGGTAGGCCCGACCCGGTCTCGGCCTCAGGCCCGCCTCATCCTTGAGGGTGTTCTTTTCTTTTCTTTTGGGAATGTGTGTTGTCGGCGCCGTCTGTGAAGTAAAATTGTATAGGTGTTGCCGTGTGCTCGCGTAATCGGTATTAGATCTGCATTGTCGCATTTGCTTTTTGTGTAAAATTGCATTGTGTTTCTTTTCCTTTTCTATGTGCTTTTGGTGGAATTGAATATGTGTGCTTTCCGTTCATCGCGAATGAATGTGTTTTGTGTTGAACTGTTTCCCGCTTCGCTTCGTCATTTCTTTCATTGAATCCTCATCTTGCTTCACGTGAAGGGTTGGTAGTGGGCTGAATACGCCCGATAATTAATCGAACCGTCGAGGCCGACGATAACACCGCTCGGTTATCCCGATAGTACGGAACGGGTCGCTTAAGTGGCCCGTGTCCGAAGTCGACCTGCGGCGAGGTGCGATCGCCCGGTCTACCCTCCGTGTGGGTACTTAGGTAGGTCGAATTTGGCGAGCAACCCTATCCCACGCGGGGGCTGATTGGCTCGATCGCGGTGAGACCGAAAGGTCCACCCGTGACTGGTTCCCGGCGTTAGTCCGAGAGGGTCACGACTGGATTGTCCGTCCGGTGGGCGACGTGCCGCGATTCGAGTTATGTGGCCGTCAGCACGCCGGCGGGCGCGAATCCGCAACACTGGTGTCAGGTCGTGCGATACAAATCCATCGCCCTCCTCGCGGCACTGGTATCGGAGAACAGGAAAACGGGCTCTCCTGTCTCCAATTAAATTCACGGGAATCGGTCCAGGGGTGAGAGAAGCGACCCCCGATTCCCTCCAAATTACGAGCGATTCAAATTAACCCTTCACGAGAAGCAAGATGGCGTCTCGGGGCGGGCGGGAGCCGAGGGTATTAGAAATGGATGTAGAATGTGTGGAGTCCGTGGTCCAGGATGGAATCCCCGAGCAGGAAGTGTTGATTGTGCGGGAACGCGGACTCGCCCAACTGAACCCAGAGCCCGTAATAGGTGCGGCAGCGGCCGCGGTGTATGACACCTCCCCTCCCCCTCTCCACCAAAACCCTTCCCCGATCCCTGCCGAAACGACTCACCCAAGCGCACCCGACATGGCCCAGCTATGCGCCATGCTGGCGGCAATGACAGCGAGAATGGATGCAAATACACAACAAATGAACGAAAAGATGGATGCAAACGCAAATGAATTTATAAACGAAATGAAAAGCATGGGCAAGCAAATGAAAAAAGAAATGAAAGAGCTACGGGGTGAGACGCAGAACATGGGCCGATGCCTGCAGGCGGGCATGAAGGCCGTGACCAGGGAGCTGGGAATGGCGACTCCACGTGTGGGAGCAAACGAGCTGGAAGGGGGTGCAACGGCTGAGAGGCCCGCGGTGGAGGCGGGTAAAAAAATAATTCGGGGGGCGTGTTGGGCGAGGGTCGTGACAGAAGAATCGACGGTGACCAAGAGGGAAAAATTAAATGGGGAGACCAAAACGTGTGAGACGAGACACGAGGTGACGACGACAGAAACTTATAAATGTATAGAGACACGGGAGACAGAAAAAATAGAGGAGAGACAACACGATGAAGACGGGGTAAGTAACACACACACACACGGAGGTAGTGGAGGATAATGGGGGTGAGCTCGCGGAGCGTGTAGGGACCCAGTGCGAGCACCTGGATGGCCTCCTCCAGGAACGAGGGGAGGGAGGATGCCCCCTTGAGGCAAGTCACGACCAGGTGGGTTCGGTCGTGTTTTGCGAGGTTGAGGGGACGAGTGCTGTGGACAGGTGCACGGAGAGCTTGGGGGGTATAGAGGCCCCGGAGACCCTTGTGGGGACTCGAATCCCCAGTGTGGTTGTCCCTGTGTGTGTGGTGCAAGGTGTGAGTGCGTCCCCGTGTGTGGAAGCGACCCCGTGTGTGAGTGGTGTGGTGGCGATGGTGCCAGAGTACGTGCTTCCCAGCACGCTGTGTGTGGATGAAACGGCCAGTGTGGATGAGGCACCGCGGGTGAGTGCCCCCGCGTGTGTGAGTGAGGGACGGTGTGTGGATGAGGCACCGCGGGTGAGTGCCCCCGCGTGTGTGGGTGAGGCACCGTGTGTGAGTGAGGCCGTGTATGTGGATGAAACGGCCAGTATGAGTGAGGCACCGCGGGTGAGTGCCCCCGCGTGTGTGAGTGAGGAACGGAGTGTGGATGAGGCACCGCGGGTGAGTGCCCCCGCGTGTGTAAGTAGTATGGTTTGTGTGGGTAGTGAGGCACGCGTGAGTGAACGGCCGTATGCAAGGGAGACCGTGTGTGTGAGAGAGCGGTATGTGAGGGAGATGTCGGTTGGCATGCGGGAGCACGCAGCCGCGTCTCCCAGTGTGAATGTGATGGAATGGAGTGTGAGCGTCGTAACACGCAGGTGTGCGTGGGTGGAATGGAGGCGACGACGGCGACATGGGAGGAAAGAAAGCCGAGTAGCGGCTGTAGTTGTTTCGGGGACCGTGCCGGGTTCACCCAGCAGTGAGCACGCGGTCCGTGCTGTGCAACGCACGAGACCACCACGTGCTCGCTTGCGAGAGTGAAGTCCCGGTCCGGAAACGCACGCGGTGGATTTGCCGATCCCGCGGACGGACAAAGTTTAGGCAGGATAACGGATTTGGACCGGACGGGTTCTCCACGCGATCATGTGTGTTAGCTCCAACGGGCAAAGCACATGTGTTCGCGTGGAGAACCCCTCGAGACGTGGGGCTTGTGTTTTTTTTATGCGCACGGTGACGCCATGGCTGCACGTGGGGTTGGAATCCGGCAGGAGGGGTATCTCTGCCGGATGGTACCGTCCAAGGAGGGACGAGGAACACGTGCAGCTGCATGACTTCACGGGCAGGTGCAAAGTGCGCGAGCTCTGAGTTGCCGCGCAGGTGTTGCGCATGAAAAAAAAAAAAAAAAAGCAAGCCTCACTTTTGGGTGCAAAGGATTCCTGGGCAAGGGGTGGAAGACCCCCTTACCGGGGCACAGGATGGAAGCTAGTTAGGGGGAAGGGTTAGCTTAGTTAGACCGACTTCATGGGGCAGGGGTAAGTCCTCATGGAGTCCGTGGAATGGATTAGTTAGAGGGATTTAGTGAGCTTTAGGTTGGGAAATAAAATGATTTATTTGAGGACATGGACAGACTTGTGAATGTGTAGAGGGGACGTAGCTTAGCTACGTAGTGTTAAAAGGAACGTGCTACTAGTGTAAGGGACGACGTGGGAGCACGAGTTAGTTAGGGGATGTAGTTAGAAGGATGGCAGAGTTCAGCGGTGAGTGTGTTGAAGAGTTGGTGAGTGAAGTGGAAGCATGTGCTTGGTGGGTGAGTGAGGCCAGCGGGTCTGTGTGTATGGAGCGAATGGGGAATGCATGGTGCGATGAGTGATTGGGGGGAGGAGTGACTCCCGCCCAAGGGACCCCGGGGTCAGAGTAAAGTGAGTGAGCTGGGTTAGTCAAATTAACAAAAATGGAGGTCGTTTTGCTGTTGGTGGGAAGGTAGGCTCGAGACCCATTTGGAGGGGTGCAGGAGCCCTGTTGACGGTCTTGGGAGCGTGGCTGCGAAAGGTGAGTATCTCTGAGTGGGTACCCTGGGCACCAGGCTAGTCGGCCGCGGTAGGCCATGGGCCCATGGGGGGCCGGGATAGAGTAGTGGGCACGGGTGCGCCTGCTTGGTGCGGGGGCCCGGGGCGCCATTAGCCGCGTGGGCAGTGTTGTGGGCACGGGTGACCCTCGGAAAGGGGCCCGGGAAGCCAGCCTGCCACGTGTGCGTTTCAGGGGAGGTGCCATGGGGGGCACTCCCCGGTGTTAGGGAGCTGGTAGGCTCGGAGGCAGTGTAGTGCCCGGGGGTGCCATAGCGGGAGATTCGGCAGAGGGTCGTGCCTGCCAAAGGGAGCCACGTGTCCCAGCCAGGAGACCGTGTGAGGGCACGGAGAGAAAATTGGGGGGCGAGGCCCGAAATTGTGAGGACACCAACACAGGCGACGGGAATCTGGGTTGTTAGAACCAATAGTTTAAGCGAGAGGCGCTTGTTGAAAGCCCCGGGGTAGTTTAACAGTTAAATGGTTAGGGTAGATTAGGAGATGTACCCCTCCGCACCATCCATCCCCTCGCTCTCGTTGTGGGCCGCTGGACCCACTTTGGTTATAGATCGCCGAACTCTGGGGAGGCCATTCTGAGGCTTGAGTTGGGCCTCGACACAGGACGTTAGCTCTCCCTTATTCCCCTCCGGGAAGGGAACATAGGGGTTGGGAGTAGGCTAGGTGACAGGATAGGTTAGCCGAACAAGGACGATAAAGGGGGTTAGGGGACGATTTATAGTGGGGAAGTAAAAATAAAAACAACAAAAAAATAAGTTGGGGCTAAATTGGGGTTTGACAAATTAAGGGAGTGGGTATGTACAGTGACAGGCAAAGGCGATAGGTGGGAGGGAGACAGGTAGGTAGGTCCGAGCCCGCCCTCCAAGTGGCCAGCACCACCGCACTCCCTCCACCAACCTCCACTGAACGGCAAGAGCTGGCCAACTTCATCGGCTGGCCGTGTTTTGCTTCAAGGCGGAGGCCGGCCAACTTCGTCTGCAGCTGCTGTGCTGCAAGGCCTGTGCCGGCTGGATCGTCTGCAGCTGCTGTGCTGCAAGGTCTGTGCCGGCCAGTTCATCTGCTGGCTGTTTTTCTTCAAGGCCTGTGCCGGCCAGTTCATCTGCCGGCTGTGTTTGCCTGCAGCGGCCTTCTTCTGCGGGCTGTGTTTGCCTGCTACCTTTGCCATGCCATGCCCACTGCCCACGTTCACCAGCCCCGTTCAATTTTTGCTTTGCCCCCCCTGTTCAATTCCATGTGCGCCAGGATCCGCAAGGCAACAGTTTGCAAGCTGCAAGAACTGCCCTGTTGGCAGCTACAACACGGGCCTGCAGTGGCGGCCCGTGCACCGTGTTTGTGTTCACCCATCCATTCGTTGTGTTCATTGCGTGTGCCACTTGAGCTGGCACGGAGACTGCGTTTGTGCAGCCCATGCACCGTTGTGGTTCACTGCGTTCAGTTCAAAAAGGAAGGCCTTGGACTGCGTGTGAGCAGCCAGCCACGTTCCCTGTCACCTGCATTGTTTTGAGCCAGAGACTGCATGCGAGCAGCCTGGCTCCCTACTAACTGTTTTCTTTTGCAGAGTTCAGTGATCCTGGGCCATGGTTTAGTGTAAAATTTGTAAATTAAGGTTAAGATGTACTGTAAATATGAGTGCGCCCCCGGCATGTCTGTCCTAGCGCCGGCAATTTTATTTAAGTCGTCCGTGTGAGTGAGTTTGTTTAGGTAGTTACGCAGCCCTCAGGTTATTTATTTTGGGGACACGAATACCATGAATGTCGCACTCAGGGATCCGTAGGTAAAACGTACTCGGGGAAAACTACACATGATGGCACAACGAAAATTTGACGACTCGGGACGAGTCTGTAAAAAGGGGAGGGGGTAGTGTTGTGGTTACCAAATTCGCAAACCACCATTCAGGTCCCTTAGGTGAGATATCTCCGTAAGTATATGTGTAGTTAGGCCCAAACCCGTTGTCTAGTGGGAATACATGTCATTTATGCGTGCTGCGACTCTTCAGGATAGCCGTTTTTCTTTCTCTATCTTTATTTTAGACCAACCGCCATTGTTACCACCACCAACCACAACATCAACCACCCACCGCGGCGCCGCTTCACGTCACACCTCGCAACCGTCGCATCGCCACCGTTCTTGCACCGCTTGTGGGTACCGGTGTTGGACTCGTGCAGGGCGCGCGCCGAACAGCGTGTACAAAACCACGGATTTTCCGCTTCAAAAACGGATCAAAAACGACACACGCCCACTTTTGTTCCGTCCAATCGGTGAGCGAGGGGCGATTTGGCCCCGCCTCCAGGGCGTTGGAGGGCGATCGCTATATGCAAATTTATGGATCAAAATGCATTCACGCCCACTTTTTCTCGGGCCAATGGGGAGCGAGGTGAAAGGTCGAAGGGAGGGGGTCAAAGATGAGAGAGCGAAGCCACGGGGCTTATATAAGCGACCACGTTCGTCAGTCAAGAGAGTTAAGACTTTGCAGCCGGTGGAGTTGGGAAGAAGAAGCAAGAAGGAGTTGGTCGTCGTCGTGTGCGTTGGAGTCGGAGCGAAGGGGACGGAGCTGTGGAGAGGCGGCGAGGGCAGACGAGGGGGTGCTCGCGTCGTGCCGGGAGCTGCACACCAGGGAGGCCGACGGCACGACCTGGCCGAGGTGGAGACGCTCGTCGCGGGACTCGAGGCAGAGTAGAAATCCTCTATCCCCCGAGCATCAGCAACCCCCTCCTGTTTCCCCCCGCGCTGAGATAGTGCGACCAAGGGGGCCCCTTTCCCACCCCCTACCAGACACTGCCCGCGAGGCCCGCGGAGTTGAGGCACCATCGCCGCTCCGCGTCTCGTCACCAGACGGGTAGGCCCGACCCGGTCTCGGCCTCAGGCCCGCCTCATCCTTGAGGGTGTTCTTTTCTTTTGTTTTGGGAATGTGTGTTGTCGGCGCCGTCTGTGAAGTAAAATTGTATAGGTGTTGCCGTGTGCTCGCGTAATCGGTATTAGATCTGCATTGTCGCATTTGCTTTTTGTGTAAAATTGCATTGTGTTTCTTTTCCTTTTCTATGTGCTTTTGGTGGAATTGAATATGTGTGCTTTCCGTTCATCGCGAATGAATGTGCTTTGTGTTGAACTGTTTCCCGCTTCGCTTCGTCATTTCTTCGTCATTTCTTCGTCATTTCTTTCAAACAGCTTCGTCATTTCTTTCATTGAATCCTCATCTTGCTTCACGTGAAGGGTTGGTGGTGGGCTGAATACGCCCGATAATTAATCGAACCGTCGAGGCCGACGATAACACCGCTCGGTTATCCCGATAGTACGGAACGGGTCGCTTAAGTGGCCCGTGTCCGAAGTCGACCTGCGGCGAGGTGCGATCGCCCGGTCTACCCTCGTGTGGGTACTTAGGTAGGTCGAATTTGGCGAGCAACCCTATCCCACGCGGGGGCTGATTGGCTCGATCGCGGTGAGACCGAAAGGTCCACCCGTGACTGGTTCCCGGCGTTAGTCCGAGAGGGTCACGACTGGATTGTCCGTCCGGTGGGCGACGTGCCGCGATTCGAGTTACGTGGCCGTCAGCACGCCGGCGGGCGCGAATCCGCAACAATATACAAGATCCGGATCTCCTTAAATACTGAGCACATGCACACATCCTCACATATACGGTGCCTTTTGAGAGCGTCTATCATGAACTTTTAAATATATTCGGACATTTGCTTTAAAGTTTCGAAAAGTTCACGTTACTATTTAAAGATTATTCCATTTATCCTATTGTAATTTAGTAAATACATTATTTATTTCGTAAATCCACGATATATCGTAAATACGTAAATACATTATGACGCGTTTCGCTATTGGCTTAATCAAGGCACGTGACGAAATATCGGAAGGTGTTTTTTAAAAAAAAAAAATTTTTTTTTTTAGCCGACAAAATCTTTAGGACACTGCTCTTGGACACATTTTCCTTGTTTATCTTAATACCTCCATTATTTAATACAACATATATATATATATATATATATATATATATATATATATATATATATATATATATACACATGTTGAATCAATAATATTAATTAAAGAATTTACCTCACGAAAATATTTTTTTTATCATATCAAATGCAATGCAATAGGAACTTGTTGACATGAAAACCAACCAAACTGAAATAAAAGGTAACGATGGAGTCCCAAAGACATTCTCACAATACCTGATCAAACAATCAGCCAAATATCCTCCAGTTTAACATGATGGAAAACAAGGACAAATGTGTCCAAGAGCCGCGTCATAAAGGTTTTGGAAGAAGAAGAAGAAGAGAAGAAGAGGAGAAGAAGAAGAAGAAGAAGAGAAGAAGAAGACCAACGCGGAGCTCTCTGAGAGCCAGCGTTCGCAACACCACGCCGCTAATAAAAATAAAAAATAAAAAATAGATAAATATATAAATAACAACAAAAACTTCTGATATTTCGTCACGTGCCTTGATGGAGCCAATAGCGAGACCCGTCATGGAGGCTCCTGTTCATGACGAGAAAATCGTGTATTTACGAAATTACAACATATTATATGGAATAATCTTTAAATAGTAACGTGAACTTTTCGAAATTTTAAAGCAAATATCCGAATACTATTTAAAAGTTGATGACAGACGCTCTCAAAAGGCACCCTCAATGCGAGGATGTGTACAGGTGTTTAGTATTTAAGGAGATCCGCATCCTGTATATAAAAGAACCGAGTCCGAAAGGAAGAGGAAGAAGAAGAAGAAGAAGAAGAAGAAGAAGAAGAAGAAGAAGAAGAAGAAGAAGAAGAAGAAGAAGAAGAAGAAGAAGAAGAAGAAGAAGAAATCATCCTTTACTGAACAAATCCAAGTATCAGATGAAAAGATATTTTTAACCCACTTTAATTGGTACTTTGTTAACTGGAAAAGTGTACAAGACGCTCGGGAAAAATTAAATCATCAACTTTATGAGACACACACTTGTACTCGAACCATTCTGTCCAACTCGACCAAACACATCCACATATTGTTGTGGGCCGGGTATCGGCGACAAGCACGACAGCTAGGTGGAGCAGTAGTGTCGGCTGCACCGAACACCCCGAATCTAGATCGTACCTTTCCGATAACTCCGAAGGTACAGGTCCCTTACAGGACCGTGAATCGTCAATAAGTCAACCGCGTGCGTACAAGGTTATTTGCCAAACTTCAAAATACCTAGATACCCATGTGGCGAGCTACCGAGGAATTCACACCCTTGACGGAGCTCGAACAGGATGAGACGTTACCATGCTCGACCCATGCGTAACCCCAGTAAAACAGCATCCTGGTTGCCATGGCCACCACTTTAGATGGTTACCTAGGTCCCGTCGGTCCAAATGCACAACTACGGCAGCAACGGCCTTTTTAATTCCCCCAACATGCACCATGCTAAACCAATGAAGGAAAGGACAGAAACGAGCTGAAACATTCAACAATAGGAATATTTATTTACAATAGGCAGGGAAGGGAACACACAAGAGCAGAGTTAAACCGACTAAGCAATGCAAATAATGTACAGCAAAAAGCACTTAACAATTCCTACTTATAGACGGGCCCATACACAGACGCACACCCAAAAGAAACAGACCCCAATGGTCTTTATTCGGCTCCCCAGCCAAGGAGGATAGTTCGGCTGGGAGTCAGGACGGCTGGCTACCTGGGCCGCGAGCGCGTGGTTGGATGTCCGCACCTTCCCGGAGCACCAGTCGTCAGAGGACGGACCAGGGCAGCCGAATCCAGAGGAGGCGAGACGAGGCGATCTCCCTCGATGAAAAATGGTCACTCGCTGTCATGCGCCAGACGAGATGCCTCGGATGCGTGCGATGCAGTCGGACGCGGACCAGACCGAGACGCGCACTCAACCCGACTCAGGACGCAAAGCTCTCGCAGACTGGGCGCAAATTCTCCTCATGCTCGTCCTGACAACCACTTTTACCTCAGGCGAGAGGGGCTTCCTTTCTGGCCACTCGCCTCCTGATTGGACGGTTGCGTCACGCGATTCGCTCATCGCCCCCGTGATTGGCCGAAAGGGCGTCAAGTCCGCTGATTGGACCGCGGGGGGGGGGGGGGCGTGACGGCCGTCGCAGCGGACTGCCCCTCAGACAAGGAGCATAACATGGTCCTGCGTGGGCTGCCCTCATTGGCCGACTCACGACAACCTTGCTCGCATCCCCCTGATTGGTCGAGAGGCGCCGCAAGGTCCCTCCTTGAACTCCGCCCACCGTGGGCACCATGACATCGGGTTGAGGAAGCGAGGTGAAGGCGTGTTGTTGTTGTTGTTTTAAGTGTAACAAGAGTGCAAGTGAGCACAATATACGCCCGAACAAGAAGGTATATACAGAATTGTGCTACAACATGGAAAACAGCATCCTGGTTGCCATGGCCACCACTTTAGATGACAAATGTATGTCGCGACACACCGTCTCCACAGTGTGTACCTATGTACCAAATATGAAACGTGAAAGTTGAAAACTTTGAGAGTTAGAGTGCGGACAGGAACGGACGGACGACCGGTATCACATAATACGCCCCGATATATATATATATATATATATATATATATATATATATATATATATATATATATATATATATATATATATATATGTTGTTCATCTTTCGGCTGCTCCCGTTAGGGGTCGCCACAGCGGATCATCCATTATGATCCGCAAACTGATTTGGCACAGGTTTTACGCCGGATGCCCTTCCTGACGCAACCCTGGTCGCCTCTTACGACACAGGGATCAGGATTTGGGTTTCGCCATGATTCCGGGCTGCTCTACACCCTGCCCAGTGCAGAGCCCCGGTCCTCAAGCGATCCTCCAACCCAAGCCTCCGAGTAGCCGGATTACAGGCGCACGCCACTACGCCCGGTATATATATATATATATATATATATATATATATATATATATATATATATATATATATATATATATATATATATATATATATATATATATATATATATATATATATATATATATATATATATATATATATATATACACTGTATATCAGGCGTATAAAAATGTAAAAGAAAACTTTGACTATCAAAATAACTCCGCAGCGGATGAACATTTAATTCCCATTGGACTAGGGCCGGGACCCTAACTAGAAACACGTACTTACCGATATAACTGTTCTATATAGGGACCTGAATGTTGAGTGCAGTAAACTTCGACTCGTAAGAATATGCAGCAACTGTACAATCATTACCACTCCTGTTTACAATCAGACTATCTGGATAAATGTTGTGAAGCTGCCTCTCAAAAATATTATCATTAACCACACAAATATCATTGATATAACAACATGTAAGAGATCAAATTTTAGATAATCCAAATTTTTTCTCCTTAATCAGTTTCTACATAAATGAAAATTCACAGACAATAAGAAAAATGTCCGCCAGTAGTGTGACTGCAATTCTCACCCATGGGAATACCCTGAACCTGTTGAAACATTATCCCACAAAATGACACAAAAGTGTTAAATAAAACGAAATTTACAGCATCCTGAAACTTCTGCTTCTCAAAACAATGAAAACTTGAGTATTTCTTTTCAGAAAAGAATGTTCCATCAAACCTGACACATAAAAACTTATTAAAAGAGTTAAAAACCTTGTCAGTTACTTTGAAGAGTGAATCCCTCACGAGAACTAAATGCAAATTTGTTTATAAAGTTGAAAAATCAAAAACTTCATTTGACTTGATATTCCATCCATCTATTGCAAGGGTTCCCAAACCCAGGGTCGTGACCCAAACTTGAAATCTCAGTTTTTGAGGGGGGGGGGGAAGGTTTCATGTCAAAAGCATTTTCTCTGACAATTTTTATCATAGGTACACTAGGTACCAGTATCATTTGGGTTGCGAGGCAAATGTGATTTCAAATTTTGGGTCATGGACAAAAAAGTTTGGGAACCAATGATCTATTGGGATCATGCTCTGTGCAGAGCGTTGGGGCTGCCAAAGCACTCCTTGGCTATTGGGTACAATCCTGGACGGGTCGCCACTCCGACACAGGATACCAGCAAACTGGCACTCATTTTACCGACCTCGGAAGGATGACGGGCAGATTCAACCCCACCTGGCATTAATTCAACAGCTGAGTGGGATTTGAACTCCGGATCCTAGGATCCCGAGCCCATCACCCTAACCATTAAGCCAACACCAGGCATGACTTGATATCGACGTATCTAATTCGATCCAAGACCTCGAAGGAAGAATTAATGCTCCAGAAAGTGTTTATACCAGAATTTTTCTAAATTGCTGAACAATATTTCCTGAACTGTTCCCGAACAACTTGTAAGCCTGAGTTATAACCGATAACTGTTTGGGGGAACACTGCCTGGCACCCAATATAAACCTATACTTGTGCGGCTTCTTATGAAGGAATCCAGAATAGTCGAGGAATACAAAGTTACCTCTTTACATGCAACACTGAAATGATTAACAAAAACTTCCTGATGCTCAGAAATAATATCTTGGAGCGACTTATGATGACGAACATATGTGATATTTCCTATACTAGTGAAACTAACCATATCAATGCCTCACTCTCTTAATAAAACCTCTACATAAAACTTTTTACAAACCACAACAAAATTATTAGCAGCCTTATCCGCTGGAGCTATTACGTAGCCATAATGGGGATCCCAAATGTCTTTACGAACACTCGGCTTGTTCAACACTCGTTTAGACCTACCCGATGAAAATAAGCCCCAACGACTAAAAAAAACAAAAAACAATCCTATTATCCAGGACTTCCACAACTCTGTTAAACCATGCATTAAAACTATTTACAGATAACAAAATGTGCACCAAGTTTAAGTTAACAAAATTAGAGACAGAATCCACAACTGAAGACCTAATGGAGCTCCAAGGTTGAGTTACTGGTTCCCTGTATTTGGCTCCCATTTTCATCAGATCCCCAATTTCACTCTTACTAATTATATTCAAATCCCCAGAAACTACGTGTCCACAAGGACCATATAAAAAAGGGGAAGATGAACATGCACAGTCAGTTTCCAAAATGTCCTTTACCTAAGATTTTAAACAAATTTACCATAATTGAATAAGGACATCATTTAAAAAAAAAAAATTCTTTATGGATCCCGAGTTTCCAAAATGTCCTTTACGAAGATTTTAAACAAATTTACTGTCATTGAATAAGGATTGTCCTATGGTCTTAGTGAAAGCAAAATAAACCTTCAATGGGGTTCGCTCCCTCACTTTATCAGGTAATAAACTCTCTACACTAGTATCCCTAAAATAGAATGAAGCCGAAGCCTATCTACCTGCTTGCTCGAAAAAAAAAAATCACAAACTAAGAACTCGTGGATCCCATTAACTTTGGGACTAGACTTCTTTTCCAGAACCCTGCTACAAAAAGCTTCAACCTAAAACGAGCACGAGTCATATGAACCTGCGAAACTCCAGAGAATACCAGCCAAGACTTGTTTGGAACATGACCTCGGAAGAACTTAAAAATCATGGAAAAAACTTTTCCTTTATAAAAAACCTTTGAGTTTATCAATTATCTCCGAAATCTCCATTTTTGGAGCCGTAGGACACCGACTCCGAATTGGTCTGCCTGTGAAACACCAGGATGCCAGTTTATAGCTGGGTCGGGATTCAAACCCAGGCTAGAAAGCTTAGAGGCAATGGTGCATATCTCTATGGCAGTGATTTTTAAACTTGGGTGGGAGGGGGGGCATGAGATTTCAGTGGGGGAAGGGGGCATGAAGGGTCTGTGGAAAATGCTGGCATGAAGGGCTTACTATACAGAAAGTGCACACACAAAACTATGCATGGTACTGTTTGTGTATATACTGTTACGGCTGTGGAAATTCGCAAACCACCATTCAGGGCCCGTAGGTGAGATATCTCTAAGTACATGTGTAGTTAGCCCCAAACCTGTTGTGTAGAGGGTATTTATGTGATTCATTCGGGCTGCGACGCTTTGAGATAGCCGTTTTTCTGTTCTATCTTTATTTTGAACCAACCACGTCTCAACCGCCATCACACAACAACCACCACGCCAGCCATCGTCACCAACTGCAACCACGCTACAACCCTCAGACAACAACAACAACAACAACAACACCAACAGCCAGGACCTTTACCTTCACAACTCAATCCCGCAAACATCGCATCACCGTCATTCCCAACAGCACCATAACCATCAACCCTCACCACCGAAAACCCTCCACCACCTTCACCTCTCTCCTTCTACGGCCATTCCCGCACCACCTGTGAACACTGAGCGTCGGGCCATCTTGGGCCCGTTCAGCGATACGCACTGAGCCGTGAGCGCAAATAGCGGCCTTTCCGAGGAAAATTCGGATCAGGAACGCTACACGCCCACTTTTGCTCCGTCCAATTAGCAAGCACGGAGCGGCTTGGCCCCGCCTCCAGGCGCGTCTGCCGGAAATCGATATATGCAAATTCTAGGATCAGGGGAGATTCACACCCCCTTTCCTCCGACCAATTGGTGAGCGTGGCTCTGCCCCCGAGGTCATCCTGATCCGGATATTTGCATATTAGCTGCTCCTGTCAGCCTATAAAACGGCAAGCGCAAGGTGAATCAGGGCAGCAAGAGTGAGTCGAGTCATCGGTGTGGCAGAGAGTCGAGTCGGGTGGCGAAGTCATCGGTGTGTCATCGAGTTGGGTTCTGGAGTCGGCTGAGAAGAGTTGCGGGAAGAGGCAAAGGAGCTCGGGTCCGAGGCGAGAAGGATGGCGGTCGGCGACGAGGTCATGGTGTGCGATCGCTCTTCGCGGGACCCAAGCCAGCAAGCCATTCTCCTCCCCCAGGGTATCAACAATTCCCCCTTTCCCCCGCGCTGAGATAGTGCAAAAAGGGGGCCCCGTTCCCACCCCACTCCAAACGTCGTGCCAACGAAACCCGCCAAGGAGCACGGAGTCGGGGCACAGCCACGCGGCCACATCTGCGGCTCGTCCGCCAACGCGTCACGAGGACGCTGGTAGGACCCCCCCCCACCCCGGTCTCGCGGGCCTGGCCGCTCCTTCAGGTCACGCGCGCATATTGGCCTACAGGCCCGTATGACCCCTTGTCTATGAGGGTGGCTTCTTTCGTTTGCTTTTGAGTAAATGTGTGTTGGCGCCGTCTGTAAAGTAGAACTGTATAAGTGTTGCCATGTGTGCGCGTAGTCGGTAGTAACTCTGCGTCGTCGTTGCTTTTGTTTTGATTGCTATATGTGCATTTTGACTGTTTGGCTGTATATGTGTGCTTTCCGTGTGTCGCGTAATAAATGTGCTTTGTGTGAAATGTTTTCGCGTTTCGCTTCGTATTTTCTTTATTGACCCTCCATCCTGCTTCACGTAAAGGGTTCGTAGTGGGATTAATATGCCCGGTAATTAATCGGAACCGTCGAGGCCGACGATAACACCGCTCGGTTATCACTGTAGCATGGAACGGACCGCTCAAGCGGTTCGTGTCCGGAGTCGACCTGCGGCGAGGTACGATCACCCAGTTTACCATCCGCGTGGGTACTTAGGTAGGTTGAGTTTGGCGAGCAACCCTATCCTACGCGGCTGGCCGATTGGCACGATTGTGGTAAGGTTGAAAGGCCCACCCGTGACTGGCTCCGGGCGATAGTTCCCGGAGGGTCACGACTGAATTGTCCGTCCGGTGGGCGACGCGGTTGCGATTCGAGTGACGCGGCCGTTCGCACCCCGGCGGGCGTGAATTCGCAACAATACGAATATATAGACACACACACACACACACACACACACACACACACACACACACACACACACACACACACACACACACACACACGAGTTGAAATTCGCTAATGCATTGCAAAAGCGTGACAGCCGGTCAGAAAAATCATATTCAAATAATTCCGCTCAATTCGTCACTTCTGGAATAATTTGATACATTTTTGGGTTTCACTCATTATAAACGCTTCCAGTCACTTGAAAACGAAGAAAATATAGAATGTTTTCCAAAAAGTGGGGTTAACGTGCGTCTGGTTTGACCGAAATATGAGGGAATAAAATGCCGTTTTTCACATAATAGCAGAGATATCACGGCCATTACGGGCTTCTTCATTGGAAAACAATGACGTGTTGTTTGTGCAGTGCCACATGGCACACATCTATAGCGTCCTCACTTCTGTTGTACCTCGTCCATGTGACCCGCAGACCACTTTCGCGTGCGCAAGAAATTGACAGACCTGCATAATCAGTTTTGTCGGGATTTGTTTTGCACGATCGGCCATCAATTGAGGCGATTCATGCAGATCAGTATACTGTACTACAATTACGATGCAATACATATAATTGATATCTTTATTGCAATGCAGCTAAATAGTAAAGCTTATCATCATTTATCGTCCCCCGTGAAACTTTGACGGACACATATTACGCACGTGAACCGAGGAAACATCGCTCCGTACGAGCAATTCGTCGATCTCTCCGGCGAAACGTGTTGCAGAACAAAGGATTCTGAACATATTCTCTGGGGGAAAGGCGATTAATATTCCAATAGACGTATGCGAGTACGGCTACTAGGGGTATGCAAATGTGTTCTACGCGGACGTCACAAAACTAGTGCATCGGAATCAACGTTTTTCGGAGGATATGTAAAATCGGACAAATGATGAATTTCGATGCCGCGCACTTTATTACGGATGTGTCCTACGATATGTAACTACATAGTGGGAATAGAATATTCGACAGTGGGCAAAGGTATCCAAAAAAAGAGGCAAAATTATAACGTACTGAATTCCATGAAGGCAATGTAATGCATTAGCAAATTTTGACATGTGTGTGTATATATATATATATATATATATATATATATATATATATATATATATATATATATATATATATATATATATATATATATATATATATATATATATATATATATATATATATATATATATATATATATATATATATATATATATATATATATATATATATATATATATATATATATATATATATATATATATATACAGTGGGGAGAACAAGTATTTAATACACTGCCGATTTTGCAGGTTTTCCCACTTACAAAGCACGTAGAGGTCTGTAATTTTTATCATAGGTACACTTCAACTGTGAAAGACGGAATCTAAAACAAAAATCCTGAAAATCACATTGTATGATTTTAAAATAATTAATTTGCATTTTATTGCATGAAATAAGTATTTGATACATCAGAAAAACAGAACTTAATATTTGGTACAGAAACCTTTGTTTTCAATTACAGAGATCAGACGTTTCCTGTAGTTCTTAACCAGGTGTGCACAGACTGCAGCAGGGATTTTGGCCCACTCCTCCATACAGATGTTCTCCAGATCCTTCAGGTTTCGGGGCTGTCGCTGGGCAACACAGACTTTCAGCTCCCTCCAAAGATTTTCTATTGGGTTCAGGTCTGGAGAATGGCTAGGCCACTCCAGGACCTTGAGATGCTTCTTACAGAGCCACTCCTTCGTTGCCCTGGCTGTGTGTTTCGGGTCGTTGTCATGTTGGAAGACCCAGCCACGCCCCATCTTCATTGCTCTTGTTGAGCGAAAGAGGTTGTTGGCCAAGATCTCGCGATACATGGCCCCATCCATTCCCCCCTCAATACGGTGCAGTTGTCCTGTCCCCTTTGCAGAAAAGCATCCCCAAATAATGATGTTTCCACCTCCATGCTTCACGGTTGGGATGGTGTTCTTGGGGTTGTACTCATCCTTCTTCTTCCTCCAAACATGGCGAGTGGAGTTTAAACCAAAAAGCTCTATTTTGGTCTCATCAGACCACATGACCTTCTCCCATTCCTCCTCTGGATCATCCAGATGGTCATTGGCAAACTTCAGACGGGCCTGGACATGCGCTGGCTTGAGCAGAGGGACCTTGCGTGCGCTGCAGGATTTTAATCCATGACGGCGTAGTGTGTTACTTATGGTTTTCTTTGATACTGTGATCCCACCTCTCTTCAGGTCATTGACCAGGTCCTGCCATGTAGTTCTGGGCTGATCCCTCACCTTTCTCATGATCATTGAGGCTCCACGAGGTGAGATCTTGCATGGAGCCCCAGACCGAGGGATATTGACTGTTTTCTTGAACTTCTTCCATTTTATAATAATTGCGCCAACAGTTGTTGCCTTCTCACCAAGCTGCTTGCCTATTGTCCTGTAGCCCATCTCAGCCTTTTGCAAGTCCACAATTTTGCCCCTGATGTCCTTCGACAACTCTCTGGTCTTGCCCATTGTGGAGAGGTTGGAGTCTGATTGATTGAGTGTGGACAGCTGTCTTTTATGCAGATAGTGAGTTCAAACAGGTGCAGTTAATGCAGGTAATGAGTGGAGAATGGGAGGGCTTCTTAAAGATAAAACTAACAGGTCTGTGAGAGCCGGAATTCTTAATGGTTGGTAGGTGATCAAATACTTATTTCATGCAAAAAAATGCAAATTAATTATTAAAAAATCATACAATGTGATTTTCAGGATTTTTGTTTTAGATTCCGTCTTTCACAGTTGAAGTGTACCTATGATAAAAATGACAGACCTCTACGTGCTTTGTAAGTGGGAAAACCTGCAAAATCGGCAGTGTATCAAATACTTGTTCTCCCCACTGTATATACATAGTTACGAATTTCGGTCCACCCGGCGTGCGATCGGCCACGTAACTCGAATCACGACCGCGTTGCCCACCGAAACGGACAATTCAGTCGTGACCCTCCTGGAACTACCGCCAGGAGCCAGTCACGGGTGGGGGTTTAACCTCACCACAACCCAGTCCGCATTCTACCCGTGCGAAATAGGGTGAATCGCCGAATGTCGATATACCTAAGTACCCGTGTGGGTAGCGTACCGAGTTGTACCATGCCGCAGGTCGATTTCGGACACGAACCGCTTAAGCGGCTCGTTCCGTGCTAAAGGGATAACCGAGCGGAGTTATCGCCGACCTCGACGGTTCAGTTTTACTTATCGGGTGTTTCAACCCTCTAACAATCACTTACGTGATGCAAGATGGAAATGTCAACCAGAGGAAAGGACGCAACGAAACGGGAAACAGTTTGACAAGCACTTTTAATTCACACACACACACACACACACACACACACACACACACACACACACACACACACACACACACACACACACACACACACACACACACACACACACACACACACACACACACACACACACACACACACACACACACACACACACACACGGCAAGCACGTATTCACAGCCATACAGTAAGAATGCACATATAACAGTCAAAACAATAAAAGCAACGTACAAGCACTTATTCAGGTTTACTTAAAACTGGCGCCACACACACATTTACACAAAAAGCAAATACAAGCCACCCTCATAGGCAAGAGGGCAGACAGGTGCGTGGACCAAATGTACATGGGACCTGGGTGAGCGGCCAGGTCCACAAGACCGAAGGGGTCTTACCCACGCCCTCGTGGCACGATGGCAGGCTAGCCGCAATGTCCGCGTAACGCGCCTGACTCCGTGCCCATGGTATGGTCGGTGAGCTCCTTTGGCGTGCGTTGCGCAGGCACGTGTTGGTCGGCACCACGGTTGGGTTGGGGAACGGACGGGGTTACCGGCGCTATCTCAGCGCGGATGGGGGGGGGAATTGTTGATACTCGGGGTGGGTAGAGGGGAATGGCGGACGCTCCGTCCCGCGAGCGGGGTCTCGGGACCACCCCGACTCCGGCAAACTCTCACCCTTGATCCCTCTTCCGCGTCCCTGCTTCACGCCGCGACTCGTCCCACGACCTCAACTCCGAGCTCCGTCCCCTTCGCCGTCCGATTCCCGCAACGACAAACTCAACGATGACCTTCGTCTTGACTCGACCAGCCCAGCCAGCACAGCACCGTACAGCTCAGCTCAGCTCAGCTCAGCTCAACCCAACACACGCCCAAACTCGACACACGCGAGTCGCCTTGTGCTCGCGTCTTTATCGACCGGAGGAGGAGCGTGTATGCTTATTCACGGATCAAAACGCCCTTGGAGGCGGGGCCACGCCACCCGACGTTCAGCCATTGGTCGGGCAAAAAGGGGCGTAAGCCTTTCTTGATCCGAATTCCTTCCTTAAAGGAGTCCACATGCATCGCGCTTGGGGGCGGGGCCACGCCACCCGACGTTTAGCCATTGGTCGGGCAAAAAGGGGCGTGAGCCTTTCTTGATCCGAATTCCTTCCTAAAAGGAGTCCACATGCATCGCACTTGGGGGCGGGGCCACGTCACCCGACGTTCAGCCACTGGTCGGGCAAAAAGGGGCGTGAGCCTCTCCTGATCCAAGTTTCCTCTCCTGTAAAGGCATCCATTCGTCCTCGTGGCTCGATGCGTTCGGCAACAATCGCCGAACGGGCCCAGAACAGCACGACGTTCGCTGTTGGCAGGTGGTGTGATTGATGGTTGTGGAAGGAGAAAGGCGAAGGTGGTGGGGGGTTTGCTGTGGTGGTTTGGTTGTTGGTGGGTGTCGTTTGAGAATGGCGGTGAAGCGATGTTTGCGGGGTGGAGTTGTGGAGGTAAAGAGGTGAAGGTGGTGGTGTTTGAGTTGTTGGCGGGCTTATTGGTCCAAAATAACGATAGAGAAAGAAAATGGCAAACTCAAAGCGTCGCAGCCCGAATGAATCACACATATTCCCTCTAAACAACAGGTGTGGACTAACGACACATGAACTTATCGATATATCTAACCTGAGGACCTTTCTGGTGTATTGCAAATTTCCACAGCTGTAACAAAAATATATATAAATATATATATATATATATATATATATATATATATATATATATATATATATTTATATATATATATATATATATTTCGGCACGCCCCTTTCTTTGTTCCACCATCAGATTTTTGTTACTGCATGAAATGAAACAAGATTTGGCACATATACTCATGATATTATTGTCTTCCTTAAGAGGCCCCTCAAAATTCGTTTTGATGTATTTTCACAAACTCCAACGGGTTCCATTCAAATTCGGTACGATTATGGCTTTTGGTCCAACTTAGGTCATTGGCTATAATTTTTTTCCATAACACTTCTGATATTCGAAAAAAAATCGATAAATCGATATCCCTTATGGGATTTTCCATTCAAATCCACTCAAGTTTAAGGCCTACGGGGGACGCAAATTTCCACTTTGCCCCGGGCACTGTTTACCTCCGCTACGCCAAGCTGTTAGGGTTAGGGTTAGGGTTTGGGTTAGTGTTAGGGTAAGCTACCCTAACACTAACCCTAACAGCTAACGCTAACCGCAAACAGCTATTCAGGAAATTTGCAAGAAAGCCCGGGCAACACTGGGCTTTATTGCTAGCCCGAGCAACGCCGGGCATTACTACTAGTATATATATATATATATATATAGTTACAGACCGGGGGGTCAGCCGCCAACCGACCGCTCTGAACGGAGCCGCAAGTCGAGTCGGCCCGACCGATCGCCCGGAATATAGATCACCGCCAGGATAACTCCGAGCGACGGGTCCTTGTACAAGAACCGAAATACACCAATCGGCAGATCACGTGGGGTAGGGTCGATTGCCAATCTTCAATGTACCTAAATACCCACGTGATCCAACTACCGGGGTATTCCACCCTGGGCGGATCTCGTACGGAACAAACCGCCGAGGCGAGCTTGTCCGTGCGCGATTCCGAGCGGCGTAATCGCCGAGAACCTGAGTCCAAATGTCTCCCTATTACGGCAAAACAACGGCTTTCTAACTCCCAACACACGAAATGTTCAGTCAATGAGCGAATGGACGAAACGAGCAGGTTGACATTCACACAAGGACATTTATTACAATGAAACACTTATGTAATTATACAAGCAACAAAAGAACTACAACAGTCTATAAGCAATTATTAATGTACAGTCACTTACACAGTTTTACTTACGGGACTCGGCGCCACAACATTCATTCGAAAGAAAAGCAGGAAAAAGACCCCATCAAAGGCAATGGGGTCAGAATGGACCTCTTAGGTCTTTATGGCGTGGGACTTGGCAGACCGAACGAGTCCCACGAGACCGTTGCAGGTTACCTGCACCCTCGTGGTGTCTGGCTTGGGCGACCCGTGACGTCCCGTCCCCACAGCAGCTAGCGTAGCCGCGGTCGAGCTCGGGCCTTCTGTGTGGCAGGCAAGCTCTCTCCGGCTCTCTCCACACGAACGCGCTTGGGCGACCCGCGATGCTCCTTCCCCACGGCAGCTAGCGTAGCCGCGGTCAAGCTCGGGCCTTCCGTGTGGCAGGGGAGCTCTCTCCGGCTCTCTCCACACGAACGTGCGGTTTGCGCGACACAGCAGGCAAGGCTGCGCCTCCAGCTCGCGTCTCCATCGCGACGCCCAGACTTCCACGCAGCTCCTTGGCTTCTGGCTTCCTCCCGACTCCCCCAACTGCCGAAGCAAAAAGCTTACTCCTCCCACGGGACTTCCACGAACTCAGCCCTACCACGGGACTCCCACAGGACTCTTTACGAACTCCTTTCACCGCAAACTCTTTTGGGATCCTTTTCACCCCCTCCCCCGCACCCGGCGTGACTCGTGCCCTCGTGATCCACCCCCCGCTCAACCACGGGTGGAAGGGGGTTGTTGACGTCATGGGATGGCAGGGTTCTTCTTCCTCTTTGCAGAAGAGGGGGAGGGACGTCTCCATTGTTTCGTTCCCCAACTATTAAATCGATTTCAAAACATTTAAACAATGGAAGGTGAGCTATATAGGGAACATGCACTTATCGACATAGCTGACTAAGGGAACCTGTATGTTGTGTGCAATTGAATCCCAAATTCGTAAAAAAAAATATATATATATATATATATATATATATATATATATATATATATATATATATATATATATATATATATATATATATATATATGCGACGTGTGCTTGCACATTGTGTAAGCATATGAACCATGCTTCCCCATTGTCTCGGGTCGCTCACCAGCTTTACATGATTTGATTTTTCATTTATTTATATTTTCATTTACAGATGCTTTCCGACAGTTCTGTGATGTTTCCTGATGTATCGGTTTTGATGTCCATTGGCATGCAAAATTACCGTGCTTCCTCATCGTCTCGGGTCACTCACCTGCATTTTCTTCTCTATTTTTTCAGATATTTATATTTTCAATTACGGATGTTGTCCGACGATTACGATTTTTCCTGGTGTGCCGGCTTCAATGTCCATCGGAATGCAAAATTTCAGCTTTCCACATCACCTGAAAGATACCGGTCTTCAATATCAGTTAGTGCACGAGTCAGTGGTTGGAAAGAGCTTTATATACTGAAACACAAAAGAAACTTACCACTTGTTTGAAATGGAAAAAAATTGTCACAGTTCAAAATAAAACAAACCAACAATTGCTAATTGAAACATTGGCATTTTATTGATGACATGTCAAGTTTTTGACCAAGATACACCATCTCATAAGTTTGTTCTACAGTACAGAACAGCACAGGGTGCAATGTCAGTCCCCTTTCAATAGCGTGTGTGGCCACCATTGTTTTGGATACAGGCAGTGTATCGTCGGCGCATACTGCCTACCAGTCTTTGGATGGATTGCTGCTGGATTCTGTCCCACTCAGTCCTCAATGTCTGAAGCCATCTGACTTAGGACCATCTGCCTGTCCTGCCCTGCAGTGGTGACTCTTGGCCTCCCTGATCGAGGTCTGTCATCTGCAGAGTTGTGGAGGGTGTCTCTGTCCACCAGGGCCGATATCGTCTGCTGTGAACAGCCAAGGCGACATGCCACCTCACGGTAGCTCAATCCGCCTTGCAGTATGCCCAAGGCACACTGCCGTTGATCCCTTGACAATCGTGGCATGTTGATTGAAATGCCCATTTTGCACTGGCCTTTTTAAAGCAAATATCAAGACATCACGTGCAGCTCATTAAAATCATCCCGTACCCCTTGGCTAATCACTGACAGTCAAAACGGCTGTTCAACAGCTGTGCTATGAAGTGACCATTGAAGGTTCAAGTGACCATCCGTGACCGTTTTGTCTGACAGTGAGGACACTATTGTCCACAAATAAGTTCACACATTTACTACACGCAGTGTTATTGTTGATATTTGAAGGTTTAATAGGTGGTAAGTTTCTTTTGCGTTTCAGTATATATTAGATATATAGCATCTGGATGTCATATATACATATATATTTTGTAGGTATGAAGAGAGAGAGAGAGACACAGAGAGTGAGGGAGAGAGAGAGAGAGTGAGAGAGTGAGAGAGTGAGAGAGTGAGAGAGTGAGAGAGTGAGAGAGTGAGAGAGTGAGAGAGTGAGAGAGTGAGAGAGTGAGAGAGTGAGAGAGTGAGAGAGTGAGAGAGTGAGAGAGTGAGAGAGTGAGAGAGTGAGAGAGAACCTTGAGGAATTGACTCATCCCACATGTCGAACACGCCTTGGCTGGTTCTTTAACGTTCAAGGTGAGCTTCGGTTCTTTCACGTGAAGAGCTTGTGATGATTATTTTAGAAAGTACTTGCTTGTGATACGTCTTAATGTTCATAGCTTGTTACACAACAACTGGCTATATGTGGGTTAAGAATTACAACTGCAAATGGAATACGGGTATGTCTGTTTTGTTACCTGTGCCCACCGAAGGTAGAAGGAGGTCATGGTTTCACCACTGTCTGTCTGTTTGCCTGTGGCAGTTATAGTTTTGATTGTGTTGCAAAATGCAAGTTAAAAAAAACTCAAAAAATGAGCCAGTGTAATCCATTTCATTAATATGTACCTGCTTGTGCTACCTTCAAATATCTTCTGCACTGTTTTGCACAACAGCTGATTGCATATGGATGACTAAATAAAATTGTAAGTGGAAGATGTCTGTGTCGTTCTTGCAATGATATCACATTTAATAAACTGCAATAATATGCAGGACACTTAAACATCAAGGGGTGGAGTGTTGGGTCAGATATTGGCTCGTTATCGAAGCAGCGAGCAAAAAAAAAAACCCCCCAAAAATATCAAAAAAAACCTTCAAGAACCACTGTTCGAGGCCATCCCGCAAGCCCCAAATGCAGAAAACATGAAAAAGAGCAATCAGACATTGCAGACACTCGCCAGGACTTGTTTTGTGTGGTGTATTTCGTATGGTGTTTGTGTTGTGTACTGGTGTGCTACGTAATTAATAAACATAGCTAGAACTGCCACTTTATAACTGCTGGCAGTGATGACAGGGTACCAAAACGTCCCGTTTTGATTGGATACCTGACCCTGACCCATGACGTTTATTATTATTCAATTGAATTTAGAATGGGATAGAAATAAATTGAATTCAAGTCAAATGAAAGACCAAATAGGGACAAGTCCTTTGAATCATTGGAGTCATCAGAAGGAATCAAAACAAGCAAAAAGCAAAGATGAAGTCATCAGGAGAAACCTGGATAGGATTCTTGCTTCAGGTGCCACTCCTCTACCCTCAGAGCCGTGGAGGAACAGCCAAGTGAGCCTTATTCAAAATATTTTTAAAAACATCAAGAAGAACCCAGATTCAAAAAATTAATTCTGGTTGCCACAACATGCATAAGATCAGGTTGAAATTTAAAACGTATTTCCCATCACTACTCGATCATAATTGTGAAGTTTCACGTCAAGTGATGAAGCGGTTCAAGAGAAATATATATTTTTAACATTTTCGCTGAATCCAATATGGCTGTCAGACCAAGTGACATCAATTATTCATGAATACCCTGGTATCCCCAAGGCTTGGGGAACACTTGTGTGAAGTTTCCCCAAGATATGTCCAGCTGTTCTGGAGAAAAAGATTTTTTATGGGTTTTAGGGTAAGTCCAATATGACTGCCAAACCATGTGACCCACGACGTCATGTGTGTGAACGTTTTGTTCCTCATGGATAGGCGGTCATACGTCTCGTTTCACTTCGATTTGTTCAGCCATTTCAGAGAAGATTTTTGAAGGGTTTTAAAAAAACACAACAAAAAAAACAAACAGTACAGCTGCTGAATCACGTGACTGATGACTTTATCAATTTTTTTTTTTTCTGTGGACCATTTTATCCCAAGATGACACTCAAAAATTTTCATTCTGATCAGATGTAGCATTCTACATATGCAATTATGAAGTCAACACAAAGGCATCTGTGACACCATGAAAAAAAATCACATTCCCCATGAGGAGTACTTGCCAAGTGCCAAGTTTCAATTTTTTTCCTTGGTGCGGTTTAGGAGGAAAATTTTATCTCAATCCGACAAGCGGTTGTGGAGAAAAACACTTAAGTTCTGTGCGGACAAACAAACAAACAAGAAGATGACGGCGTGCAGAGCACGAGACTTACAAAATCCAGAAAACAAATTTGACCTCAAAAATAATTGGTGGTTGAATTCAATGACCTGAAATATAAATCCTCTTCAAATTTCAAATCAATCGGATGAAAATTGAGGATTTTAGAAATACCACCCAAGTTGTTGACCTTGGGCCTGTGTTGACCTTTTGGTCCATGTTGACCTCAAAAATAATTGGTTGGTTGAATTCAGTGACCTGATATGAAAATCCTTTTCAAATTTCAGGTCAATCGGCTCACTAATCTTCGATTTTGCAACTAACAAATGAAAAAAATAAATCAATCATTTGGTGTGACAACTGGCGAAACGGAACGGCACTCGGTTGAGAACATACCTCTGCCAGGTTGAACAGTTTAAATTTTGTATCCCACTGATAGGTAGGATCTCGATCCGGACATTAACCAAAATTGAATCGGCTTGTTCTCGTCACCTCATCAACTCTTCCACCTCGTTTTATCACAAGTCGTCCACAACTTTTAGAGATATCGTACTATATATCGTTTTTGGCCCCATCTCTCAATCGTTAAGAATCACTTAAAAAAATTCTCGAATCCAGATCTGAATTCGGATCTCCACCAACATTTAGCCTTGCCATCCTTGTCTAGTCACCTACACACACAAAAGAATTTCAGAACGATTGATTGAAAACTGTGCCCAAAAATCGTGTTACAAACAGACAGACAGACAAACGCGACAGACCAACATACTTGGCAAAAAAAAAATCTTCCGCCAAGTAACAAAAGGACCCAAATGCAATAACCTCCTCCCGCGAGGGTAATAAAACAAAATTGAGGCACGTTGTTCCGCTTCAGTGATTTTAATGACATCTACATCAGAACTGGTCGGTACAAAAACTCAGCACTTTACAGGCAACAGCTGCCAACATCGCCATGACCCAAATCCTAACAGGCAATGGTGCAAACGGGTCAGCTGGAACTATGTACAGTTTGGTGCATCATGTAGCCACCAGGAACCACATACGCACACCTCTCAATCAAAAATAGACAAGGTAGAAATGGGAAGTGAGAGGTGAGAGAAATGAGCAGCAAGACAAAGCCTCCATGTATACAAAATTACCCCAATATGAAACTTGGATAAGGATGACAAACAAAAAGGCGACAATGCCTTTGTGTGTGGACAGATAGTATAGGGACGCTCCAAACGTTGTCTCCACAACAGCAAACTTGAATCTGGTAATGAAGTCAAGGTAAATAATTACTCGGTGTGTCGCGTGTCAGTTTGGGGTTCATCACAGGACTGCAGGGTGAACCTCAAATTAACTGTGCATTCCTCATTTTAAAGCAAATGCTAATTGTTCCGCTTTCCTGATTATCGTCAGATACCAACCCTATAGAATGAGCTGGAAATAAAAATGAGTTTACAGGAAAAAGTAAATTTATGGGGAGGAAAGGGGGGGGGAGAGGCTAAGGATCATTTCTTTGAGAACAATACACACACACACACACACACACACACACACACACACACCCCTCCCACCTCCAAAAACTTTGTTTACTCTCCAGTGTAGACACAGCTTTAAAAAGCCAAGAAGGAGTAAAGGGATGGGAGAACGCTTCAAGGCCATACAAGTGGACCACAAACAGACAGACTGCAGTTAATATGCACAGAGACAATGGAAACCTGTCACTTGCACAATTTCAGCCTGAGACAGACAGAGAGAGCGAGAGAGAGAGCGAGAGCGAGAGCGAGAGCGAGAGCGAGAGCGAGAGCGAGAGCGAGAGAGCGAGAGAGAGAGCGAGAGAGAGAGCGAGAGAGAGAGAGAGAGAGAGCGAGAGAGCCAGAGAGAAATAGAAAGAGAGAGAGAGAGAGAGGGAAAAAAAAAAGAAAGGACAATAATAACAACAACAACAACAACAAAACAAAAGCAAATGTAAAGAGGTCACCTTTGAAATTTGTAAACAACAAGTCTATCTCCTCGCTTTACATAGGCTTTCTCACAGGTCGACGTTCAGAGCAGTCAAGATGATACCAAAGTTCTTCCTGACAAGTCTTTCTGCCATATATCCTTCCATGGACCAGAAACAGTGGCCACAACTTGTTAGAACTTGTGGAAACTCAGTGCACCAAGGCCATCCGAATAATCAGCGGCCTTTGCTCCGGCCCAGCGACGACTGCTTTTTTGGCGTCTCCACACGCTGACGACTCCGATCGTCCAACCACGGCAACTCAAAGTCTCTGTGGGAAACAACAGCAGCCAAACCGATGGAAATTCATGAAGAAAAAAAATCAGAAACGTGTAAATAATTATATTCCTGTTCACAGGTAAAATCCCACAAATGGTGAAACAGGAATACTTGAATAAAATTAAATAAATAACGTGAAAGGGGAGAAATGGACACACACACACACACACACACACACACACACGAAAAGGGGGGTGGGGAAGGTGGGAAGGAAGGTATACATTGATTGTTTAATTCCACAAACAATTTTGAGGAAAAAAGTGGAAATATGTTAACGCGTCTACCTTAAAGACAACATTTTCACACATCTGCATTTACTACTCATCAAATTGCAGAAAAATCTCATTAGTTGATTTGGACGTTTTACAAGACAGTCATCGATTGCTCAGCAACATAAAAACAAGAGGCATTGGCCTGAGGGGCCACAATGAACGGACATTCCCGAGCCTGGGTGGTGACTCGAGCAATGCGTCACCCACGACGAAAGGAGAGAAAACCCTCTAGGTTTCCGTACATTCAATATTCACTCAAGAGCAAGACCGGGTCATCATTTGCAGATGACTGAGAAGCCCTCTTGCAGTAGATGAATGTGTTAAGTGCAAGGATATCAATTTTGAGCCAAACAATGTAAATTATCCGGCAACCTCAGAATGCAAATACAAATGCAGAAAATGGGAATAGCAGGATTAATTGTGGGAGCAAAAGAGATGGGAACAATGAGGACCGGAGGGAAGAAAAAATAATTAAAACGAGAACGAGCAAAGATAACAGACCCTCACCCGGTAGGCCATGAGCCAGACCCGGTAATTTTTGGCCACTATCCGGTACCATCCGAGGGGAATAATGCTCGTTGTAATTTTTGGCAGGGTATACATCTCTATCGTCAGAAACTATGTGATAACATTAGATTGGTGGTAGCCTTTTGTGCGTTATTAGCCGTTTAGTAACCCCATCCCAAAATAAACTTTTCTGAAAGACTGAAGAAGACATTCTATTTAAAACTAATGGTTCTCTCTTATTAGAGGCTTTTTCTTCTTGAAAATTGTTAGGCATTTAGCTCGTGTTATTTGCTTTTCAAAACAGTTGTTAAAACTAGCCGAGCATTTAGTGTTTGTAATTACAGGCACTGATAGTCCAGTGCTGATACATTGCAGAACATATGATTTAGTTTTCATAAAAAGTGGTAAGGAAGTTTTTTGCCCATACCCTAATTAATGGATACCATGTTTAAATACGTGAATTTGAAGAAAATTTAATCATAAACTAAAATAACAAAATATATTTTAAGTTAGATGTACATTATATATATATATATATATATATATATATATATATATATATATATATATATATATATATGTTATTGTTATTGTTACCCCCCCCCCCCCAAAACGAAAAGTAGCGCAAATCAAGGAAAATTTGCAACTTTTAGTTTTTCTTGCATTCAGGTGACAAATAGATTGATAAAAACATCTTAAATGATTTGAAGGTTCATGATTTTATGTATGAATATAATGTATAAATATAATGTATAAATCATCAACATACGAGGTCTGTCTAAAAAGTAACGGGACTGAGCCTGCTGTGTGCTCCACTTACACAACTTGAATGAACGGGTTGCGTCACAGTCTTTCGCAACATATATATATATATATATATATATATATATATATATATATATATATATATATATATATATATATATATATATATATATATATATATATATCTCCTTCTTTCGGCTGCTCCCGTTAGGGGTCGCCACAGCGGATCATCCGTATGATCCGCATAGTGATTTGGCACATGTTTTACGCCGGATGCCCTTCCTGACGCAACCCTAGTCGCCTCTTACGACACAGGTATATGGCACACCTATTTTAACCGGAGTATACACCGGCCCAGTATACTGGTACTCATTTCGCCGACCTCGGAAGGATGACAGGCTGAGTCAACCCCCTGGTGTATTAATTCAGTGGCCCAACGGGGCTTGAACTCAGGACCTTTTGGTTCCCAAGCTACTGCCCTAACCACCGCGCCAACACACCAGGATATATATATATATATATATATATATATATATATATATATATATATATATATATATATATATATATATATATATATATATATATATATATATATATATATATATATATAATTGGTGATGGTTGACTGTGCTCATTGTGCGATTTTTTACAGGTCGTGCTTTACACGTTGTCTAGTCTGAGTCGTGAGCAGAGAGCCAATCTGAAGTTTCTTGCCAAGCTTGGCAAAACACCTTCAGAATCCTTTGCAATTCTGCAGCAAGTCTACGGGGAAGAAGCAATGTCACATACAGGTGCATTATAAATGGCACAAGAGGTTCAAAGAGGGATGGGAGGAGGTTGAAGACTATCCACGGTCGGAAAGACCTTCAACGAGCAGAACGACGGACAACATCGAGCGTGTGAAGCAGATGGTGCATGCAGATCGTCGACTCACGGTACGGATGATTGCTGAGGAACTTTCCATCAACAAGGACACTGTCTGGATCATCATCACTGAAAATCTCGAAATGCGCAAGGTGTGCGCAAAAATGGTCCCCAAGCTGTTGACCAAGGACCAGAAACAGTAAAGAGTCACTGTCTGTCAAGACATTATCGAACGCTTTGAGGATGATCCAGACCTGCTCGGGAGTCATTACTGGCGATGAATCGTGGATATTCGAATACCATCCCAAGACCAAACGGCGCAGAGTCGTCAGTGGAAAGTCCGGCATCACCAAGAGCAAAGAAAGCAAGGATGTCGAAGTCGAAGGTCAAGCTCATCGCGTTTTTTTAACATCGAGCATCGTCCACTGAGTTTATACCACAGGGTCAAACAGTGAATCAATACGTGTACAAGGAGATCTTCCGGCACCTCATGAGATCAGTCCGGGCCAAGAGGAGGGATCTGTGGGACAACAATGCCTGAGTGCTCCACCATGACAATTCCCCTGCTCACAGTGCCCTGAGCATCCGACAGTTTCTGCCGGAGAGAAACGTGCCAACTGTGGAGCAACCCCCATATTCGCCAAACTTGGCCACTTGTGATTTTTTCCTATTCCCCAAGCTCAAAGGGGTGATCAAGGGGACCCAATTTCCTAATGTGCAGGCCATAAAAAGGGCTGTGACGACAGAGTTCAGGAGGATTCCAGTAGAAGCCTTCCGGGGGTGCATCGAAGCATGGAAGAAGAGGATAGACAAGTGTGTGAGACTGGAGGGAAACTATTTTGAAGGGTACAAGCTGTGATTTCAATATATTTTTGGAGTAATATTTCTGTGAAGTCAGTCCCGTTACTTTTTCGACGGACCTCGTAAATAATCATGTATAAATATAATTATTTTTGTGTACGGTGTTTTTACCAAATATGTTAATCTGATTTTATTTTCTGTGTTAGGTATTTTGGTGGTGGTGGTGGTGGTGGTGGTAGTGGTAACAGTTTTGCACCAGAAGTGGCCTAGCTAACTCCTTTGCTTCAGAATGGAAAAGCCACAGTACAAGGCATCTGTTAAAAATCAGTGCATCATACACATGACAGCAACCAAAGAAATGATGAACATTTAGTCAGTCCTCAAAGCTATGACTCATGGCTGACCTTACTTGATGCAGCCAAAGTGAGAAACCATGCACCTATTTTAGACATTTCCAAGCAGCTTGAAGATGAAGAAATCCCCAAATTCTTCAATCACCAGAAATGCCAAAGCCTCTTCACCATGAAGAGAGATGTGGAGACTCTGAAAAGGAAAGCAGCTGAAAGCCTTACTGATGACGCTGGCAGTATTGGCAGGACATCAAAAAGACCCAGTAGAAGATCACATCAGAAGGAAGGGTGTACGATCCGATCTGCATTTTCTGTAATAAGGTCAAGTTTCAAAAGCACTCCAAATTACGTGAAAAGCTTACACAAGCTGTACAACTAAGAGCAGACCAAACATTACGAGAATGTGCCATCCAAAAGGGAGATGAAAATATTCTAGCAGTAACAAGTAGAGACGTTGCTGCAGAGGCACACTATCATGTTTTGTGCTATAAGAATTATACAACAGTCAAGAAAATAGAACATGAGTGCAAAGATAAGAATGAGAAAGAAAACGAAACAGATGGTGATGAACTGTATCAAAGGTTTGAAAGAGAAGCTTATGAAGACCTTTTCAAGTATATCAGAACTGATATCATTTCCATCAAGAAGATTGTACCAATCACTTCTTTGACCACGAAGCCGGAATCCTTCATGCGGTCTGGTGGAGTTGAACACCTGCATGATTCCACGCGGAAGCATATTCGCAAAAACTGGAATCTGAGCTTGGAGAATCAGTAGATATATTTCCAGATGACAAGGGAAAGTTGTTGATGGTTCCTGACAGTGGATCATTCAAGGATGTTGTCTTGGAAAATCAAATGCTTCACAGGGAACTAAGAGTTTGGAAAGCCAAATCGACCAATATTATTATAGATCAGACTTCATCACATATCCGATCAGTCATCAGACAGGACATGACACCCACTCCCTGGCGTTTCCATCTGTCCAATGTGAATACGAGTGCTCTAGGGTGCTTCATAATAGGGGGTAAAAAAATAAAAGTATGAATATTCATGCTCCCTGGGTTTGCCTTTGTTCTATTTGACAGTAGAAACATACACACCAAATATGAAGCAGATTGGAGGATGTTTAGGGGTTCCTCAAGTTGGCACAATATTGTTGAAATTTGCCAAACTGTAACTGATAACTTGCTGTCGAATATGCACAACGCAGTACACTTCACAATTAATATGGTTGTTTGATATTTTCAAAAACCACAGCAGTCATATAGGATGAAAGAATAGTTTTTTTCCAAGGAGACCTAGATGAGCTTTTTGACATTGCAGTGCAAAATGCCCTCTCCATAATGGAAATAATTGTGCCAACTTGAGGAACCCCTAAATATCATGGAATTTTGTTCATTTTTGACCTATAAGTTCTTATGGGGTATTAGAACAAAGGCAAAATCAGGGAGCAGCAAAAATCAAACTTTCATTTTTTTGGAATACCCAAGAGTGCTCACATCGCCATACCAAATGAACGAGAGCAGTTACTTGTTGGGCTTCTCACAGTAGATCCTGACACAAAGATTCAAGCACAAATAATCAGCACTCTGGTCCAGTCATTTAGCCAGGACCTCATATATGCTGTGACATGTGGACAGCATAATCTGTGCATTATCGAGTATCTAAATCCCTGAAATTCTATATGTTTTGAGAAATTACAGGGAAAAAACATTAATCTTGTTTATGAACATGCTATCATTTACCTTTGTTTGATTATTGGAAAGTATCCTTCAATAACAACAAGGAAATTATCATGACATTGACCAAACTACATAAATCCGTCCAAATTAGGGATTTTTTTCATTTGGGGGGGGGGGGAGGGTGGGGTAACATTGTCTGCGATACTGATCTTAATATACAACATACAAAAAAAACCAATTTAGATTTTTTCGATTTCTTAATCGAATTTGCTAAACACACATGTAATTATATTGTTCCAGAACTTTTATTTACTTTCCACAGTAAATGACAGACAAATACTTTTCTGAAGGTGGTATGATTTATCACACAGGAAATAGACACTGATATTATATACAAGTGTCACCAATGACATACCTTTCAACCTAGGCATGTTTAGCACTTTTTGTTGAGAAGCAAATGATCCTAGCAAAAGGTGAGAAATTTCAATGTTAATGTTTGACTGATAAAAACAATTGTTAAGTTAAAGAAGGATGTCTTACCTTGTAATGGCCATTTTGCACAAAAGCTTATTTTAGGGTAGGCATATAAACAGGGTGATAACATACAAAACGCAACCCCCAATGCAATGCTATCACATATTTTCTAACTCTAAGGTTGTAAACCTTGCCAAAAATCACGAGAATTGTTCCCCACAGATGGTACCGACCAATGCTGTACAGACTTTATAGACGTACTCTCATTATAATTGTACATACTTTGTGGACGTACTCTCATTCTCATTGCGCATACTTTATGGACGCACTCACATTCTATTTGTTCATACTTTATAGACGTACTCACATTCTAATTGTTCATACTTTATAGACGTACTCACATTCTAATTGTTCATACTTTATAGACGTACTCACATTCTAATTGTTCATACTTTATGGAAGTACTCACATTCTAATTGTTCATACTTTATAGACGTACTCATATTCTAATTGTTCATACTTTATCGACATACTCATATTCTAATTGTTCATACTTTCGACGTACTCACATTCTAATTGTACACACTTTAAGGATGTACTCACATTCTAATTGTTCATACTTTCGACATACTCACATTCTAATTGTTCATACTTTCGACGTACTCACATTCTAATTGTACACACTTTAAGGACGTACTCACATTCTAATTGTACATACTTTATGGAAGTACTCACATTCGAATTGTTCATACTTTATAGACTTACTCACATTCTAATTGTACATACTTTATGGAAGTACTCACATTCTAATTGTACATATTTTATGGAAGTACTCACATTCTAATTGTACATACTTTATGGAAGTACTCACATTCTAATTGTACATATTTTATAGACGTACTCACATTCTAAATGTACATATTTTATAGACGTACTCACATTCGAATTGTACATATTTTATAGACGTACTCACATTCGAATTGTACATATTTTAGAGATGTACTCACATTCGAAATGTACATATTTTGTAGATGTACTCACATTCTAATTGTACATATTTTATAGACGTACTCACATTCTAATTGTACATATTTTATAGACGTACTCACATTCTAATTGTACATATTTTATAGACGTACTCACATTCTAATTGTACATATTTTATAGACGTACATTCTAATTGTACATATTTTATAGATGTACTCACATTCTAATTGTGCATATTTTATAGACGTACTCATATTCTAATTGTACATATTTTATAGACGTATTCACATTCTAATTGTACATATTTTATGGACGTACTCACATTCTAATTGCACATACTTTATAGACGTACTTGGTTGGGGGAAAAAAAAAAGAAAAAAAAGAAAAGGAACGTGCACTACTGGATACCAAGAGGTGACGTTTGTTCGTCTGACTGTCTGCACATTCTGAGCACATGCTGTACAGACAGAGTCAGACGAAAAAATGGATGCAAATGCCATTTCTTCTACTATGCCGCGGGTAATAACAGGCAAAACATTTGGAGGGGGGGGGAGGGGATTAAAACAGGAGCAAGGTATGACAACATGGCCACTTCCAGGATAATATTCCTCCATCTTTTGGGGTCTGAGTCGAGGGGCAAGGATCATTTTAACTGCAGTCAATTTATTTTCAATTGCATCCTCTCTACAACAAGGGCAAGCAAAAACAAATAATGACAACATATATATGTATAAAGAAAGTGATGCAAAGTGAAGGAACATTTACAAAAAACCTCCAAGCTTGGGGCAAAAAGCCTTAAATAAAAGTATCAATTACCAGACAAAAAAAACACCCTGATTCAGTCAGATCCTGTCTGACTGTCTCAGAAGAACTCCTTTTGCGTCTTCAGATGCATGGGACTACCGAGACAGTTTTTCCACCGGTCCTGGACAGGACACCATTCCGACGCAGGACACATGAATAGCTCATTCTTCCCAGTAATTTCGTACTCATTTTGCCGACCTCGCAGGGACGACAGGCTGAATCAACACATCTCGTGTTACTTTAACGGCACGACAGGGACTCAAACTCAAGATTCAAATATCTTAATGCAGCCACCTTAACTGTTTAGCCGACACCAGGCACGACTGTCTCTGACAATCTTGTTTTGGGGCAGCCTTTAGGGTGGCGCCAACCAGCTTTGGTTGGATTGAAATGATACATCTGGTAGGACGGATGGTAGGTTAGCCGGTATGCGATGAAGGAGCCCATACCAATCAAGCACAAATACGTTTGATAATACATGCATGGGAAATGAGCTGGCGAACTACGGACGAAGCTCGGGGTGAATCTGCAAGTTTGCAATGCGTTGGTACCAATGGACATTCTCCAGATGTCTAAAGCATTTCA
The DNA here is from genome assembly GCF_056783735.1 of Eptatretus burgeri. Classification (NCBI taxonomy): domain Eukaryota; kingdom Metazoa; phylum Chordata; class Myxini; order Myxiniformes; family Myxinidae; genus Eptatretus; species Eptatretus burgeri. Next base: position 12,715,424 of record NC_140968.1, read on the forward strand.
TGTTGAATACATCCAGTCCTTGCAGGTCTCTGGCAGTGGTTGCTCATGCCTGACCCATGGAGGACGACAGATAGCGCCAGGGCACGGTACATCTTGCTTTTGTTGTCTTCGGATGCACCTCTTTGTGGAAAAGTGGTCCAAACAGACGGCTGAGAGCAACTGTTGTTCTGGTGATATGAGAAGGAAGAAGCACAGTTGTGAAAACGTGTACGTGCTTGCTGAATGTGTGACGAGTTTCTGGTGCATTTGAAGGAGGTTAGAGGGTGCTGTATGTGGAGTACTGCATCCAGCAGAAGTTCCACATCATGTGCAAGTTGCCTCCTTGATGGCAGCATGGGAAATCAGAACTCCCCGTGTATTAATGGCTCCGACGGACAAGACCCTGTCTATAATGCACGACCAATATGCAAACACCTTTAAATGCCCACATGCAAGAACCTCTGCTCAGATTTTGCCTGGGGATATGCAAAAAGCAAACCAAACCTTTCACCATACGGAAAGGTAGTTAAAGGTAGACATTTTCATTGTGAAACACAAAAAGAAAAGAGTTCAACTTACAGAATGAAACGTGTGTGTGTGTGTGTGTGTGTGTGTGTGTGTGTGTGTGTGTGTGTGTGTGTGTGTGTGTGTGTGTGTGTGTGTGTGTGTGTGTGTGTGTGTGTGTGTGTGTGTGTGTGTGTGTGTGTGTGTGTGTGTGTGTGTGTGTGTGTGTGTGTGTGTGTGTGTGTGTGTGTGTGACAACACATTCAAAACAAGATGTAAACACCAATCTGCATTCATGTGCACAATGCTATACAACCCCATGCCATGATGTTACACCATAATTACCAACCGAGACCAAGCTGTACCATTCCGGGTTGCACCATGGTGCCGTTGAGTGGGTAGCAGTGATCAGTGACAAACAACAGATCATATATCCCCAAATATTATGGTTCCTCCTGATGATGGTTCCCTCTTCATAACCACAGGTTCCTCCTGATGACTCCATCTTTGCTCTTTACTTCTTCGGATTCCCTGTTGGTCTTCCGTTTGTTTTTGGTTGTACCATATCCTGATGCTGCATGGACTGTGCCTTTCTCACTCACGGACCTTTGGTAGCTTGTACATGATGCTGTGTTTGAGCCTGGGGAGTAGCTGCTGAAATCCATCTGTCTGGCTTCTTCGCAACATCTTTGTTCTTTTCGCACTTCTTTCCATTAAAAAAAAATTCTTATTTATTTATTTGTCACAATTCTCCTTTCATTCTAATTCCGGCTTTTTCTTCTCTTTCATGATCTATCTCTCTCATGAGAAGTGAATTCTTGCAGAAATTTTTCTGTAAGGCTCACTTGGCTGTGCCTGGATGGGTTCGAGGGTTGCGGAGTAGCGGCTGAAACCCGAATCCTACCCAGGTTCCTCCTGATGACTCCGTATTTGCTCTTTACTTCTTCGGGTTCCTTCTTGGTCTTTTGTTTGATAATAATGCATGCTGTGCTCAATCAAAACAGACAATCGTGGTTTATCCGACATCTACAAGTACACTATAAAATGTGTTCAGGTGGTTATAAATGCTGGAATATATATATATATATATATATATATATATATATATATATATATATATATATATATATATATATATATATATATATATATATTTTTTTTTTTTTTTAAGTTGGATGTCTAGCTCGTTATTGCATATTGTTCACCTGACTAGTTGAATGCCTTTTGAATCTTCCTGATATATTTAGCAGAAATTATAATCGCTCGAGTTATTAACGAATGGTAGCAGACTTGGACGAGAAATATAATCCCCTACCTCAACGTCAATATCCAGACTTTCCCTTGTTTTAGTGGGGTGTATATAAAGTGAGAACACTTCCATTAACTTTATTGTCTTACTTGCTTCATTATACCACCACAGTATTGGCAAACAAGAAGTGTTTTGAACTGAAGTTCAGCACAGAACCCGATTGCACTGCAGTCAGATTAGACAATATGTCCAATTGGTAGCCAAATGTTCCAGGAAAGGGTACATTCTTACAGTAACCCCCTCCTGAACTCCAAATCCAGACTTTCCACCCGCCTCCAGGTCTTCCTCATCCAACTCAATCATCTTCCTTGCAAGGTTACCATGTTTCTTCCCCTCCTCTTTTGTTACAAGCTCATTCCCTTGCTTGTTACACACAAATATGGCCCCACTGTCATTACATTAACTTATTCACCTTCTGTCACTTTGCTCTTCCATGAGCCTCGATTTTTGGACAAAAATAATAATAATAAAGCACCAGTATGGAAGTGGGACATCATCCCCGTTTTTAAGTGACAGAATGCTCAATATCAGTTTGAATGGATATGCATGTTTAATGGAAAAAAAAGGACCACTGGACCTGTAGGTTGTCTCGGCCCTGGCCTAATGTCGTAACCCAAATTTGGTAGCGTTCTGACTCGTGGGTCTGGAGAGGAAGGTTGTTGAAGGAATTTGCGTGATTTCCCCAAACATTTACCAAGTACGCCATTTTGACACAATTCTAGTCACATGATCGGCATGACCTCCGCAATTTAACATCACGACCCTGTACTAATGTTGTAACCCCAATCAGATAGCATTCTGACTGGTGAGTCTGAAGGAGAAGATTTTTAAAGGAATTAATGCGATTTTCCCAAAAGCTGACAAAGTCGGCCATTTTGACACACTTAAGGCCACGTGATCGGGGTAACGTTAAATTGCTGAAGTTCTGCACCCTGTTATGTTGAAACCCAAATTTGGCAGCATTCTGACTGGTGGATCAAGAGAAGATTTTTGGAAGGAATTTAAGCGATGGACGCCATTTTGACCAACATGAAGTCATGCAAGAACGAGCTTTGCAATTCCTGTTAGCATTCAGGAGGGAAACGTTGCTGCCAAATTTCAGCTGGATCGGCCCAGCGGTTTCACCAGAGAAGTCAAAATAGGAGACGGGTGGACGGACAGACGGTACACGATGACAATACCTTAGGCCAAAAAAAATTAAATGTTGCATTGGCGTAACCCGCCCGACCCTAAAAATTCCGCCGACCCTACGTTTTTTTTTTGTTGTTTTGCTATCGATTTCAAGTATCTTGTTGATTGCGATCGCGATCGCAAAAACCTGGAAGTGTTTCGGACAGAACCCGCCGACAAAAAGGGTGGTACTCGAGCCGGGGGAGATTTTGGGAGGGATTTATTAGGATTTATTAAATTTTTGGATTTATTATCCAAAAATTTTGGGATTTATTAGGAAAAAAAAAAAAAAAAATATCCCGACCGACCTACCCTATTTTTCAGTGACCCGTTACGCCAATGCAACATTTTTTTTTTTTGGCCTTATCTGGAATTTAAATTCCAGATAAGGTAAAATTAAAAAAAAAAATCCATGAAACCACTGATCTAGTTCATATTTGAAACTATTTTTTTTCTTTTTCCAAACAAAAAGAGGAAATAGTTTTCCATTTTTCAATCTCGGCAAGAACAGCCGTTGACGTGCTGTTCAGAAGGTGAATATAAACAACTGCATTTTATTGGGTACACTGCACTTGTGGTTAATAAGTAAAAGTTATTGGCTACAGCATGACATCGTGCCATCGTGCATGACACGATTGGCAGCGAGTTTAGTTTACTCTTCAAACATACAAAGCATAGTGTGCAAGAATCCTGCAAGGGTAAACCCATACGTTATCTTCCCCTATAGATAACCCATGGCAATAGTCAATGTGCTGCTAGTATCGGGCGAGAAAGCAGACATACTGTGGTGAGAGGCGAGGAATTGGCCGACCAAATGCCACCACAGGTAGCAGGGGTGTAACTTCCAGGATCTCAACTACAACACAATACAGACACACAAGAAAGGATTAGGTTAAGATCTGAAAATGAGGGGTTTATTGAACCCATACACAGTTGATAAATTATCCCGAAACATAAGCAACAAGAAAATAATAAAAAAATAGCACCCCACATCATGAAGCTCACCTGGATCAGAAGCAACAGTCACTCTTACCCCCACCCCCGCAAACTCCCATAGACCCTGATTTTTTTTTCAGGTGAACAAACTTTATAACATCACAGGTGATGAAGGTTGTGGTCAAGTTTCATCGAAATTCCATCCATCCATCCATTGGGACCATACTCAGTGACCATAGAGCGTTGGTGCTGCCTGAGCAGTCTCCTTGGCTATTGGGTACAATCCTGGACAAGTCGCCACTCCGACACAGGATACCAGCAAGCTGGCACTCATTTTTGCCGACCTCGGAAGGATGACAGGCAGAGTCAACCCCACCTGGTATTAATTCAACAGCCGAGTGGGATTTGAACTCAGGATCCGAGGATCCAAAGCCCACCACCATAACCATTGAGCCAACACCAAGCATATCGAAATTGGGAGAGCGAATATCTATTTTTTTGGGGGGGGGTCAAAAAAAACCCTCTTTTCCTCCCTCATTGAGCACAAATTTTGATGTGGTCAATATACCTGCGTTAGGCATCGGGTATGAAGCTTGTGGCCAAGTTTCATCAAAATTGTGTGTGGTTCAAGCGATAATGACTGAAGTGTTTACAGACTGATTGACTGACTGGCTGGCTGGCTAGCCCTGCTCGATCGCATAAGCTCAGCGGACTAGCGTACAGGTTCCCATCGTGTGCTGCCTCTTTTTGCTGCTGGTTGCATCATTGGTTTGGGGCAGAGCTGTGCCGCTGCTGCAGTGCCCAGATTACAAGTATACTGGTGCTCATTTCACCGACCTCGGAAGGATGACAGGCTGAGTCAACCCGCTGGTGTTAATTCAGTGGCCCATGGGGCTCGAAATCAAGACCCTAGAAACCCAAGCCACCACCCTAACCGCTAAGCCAACACCAGGCTACAACGTCCAGGTGAGCTAATAATATTAAAACACCTACTTTATAGTTTTTCTTGCCTGACTTTAAGAAGGCTAATTTTAAAAGAATGAAAGAGGAACAAGGTGAAATAAATTAGGATTTGTACTTTTCACAGTTAGATGCTTAACGATACTGAACTGGAAACACCTACTCCCTAAGGGAGCGGCAAGCAGGGTCATGTTATTATCTTTATGATCATCAATACCATCGCAGAGTACCTCCCCATTGGGCGATCTTGTTCAAAGCATGCAACACATTCTGACGTGTCCCATTGTTTGGTTGGGCAGTGTATTGTCAACAGACAGTTGCCTCAATCACTCCCGAAAATAAACATAACCTGGGTCACGTATATGAAGCAAAACCATGCGTACTGTCGATGTGCATGTACAATATATCATGGTTATATTGCTCGGATAATTAAGCCTCCCCCTATAGGATATGAGAAGGCTTACACCTGTTGTAGGGTTTGTTTCTACCATTAGTGCCCCCAATTTTTAATGGTACCACAGAGTTTATTAGATCATGAGGGGGTACTAAACCACCATTTAGAACAGAATTAAAATAATAATAAATGTTTTATATTTTTATTTTTTAACCTTTACCTTCACCACCGAAATTGTTTTCACGCCTGTGTTTGTTCTGTGATCGGGATATCTCAAAAGGTTGTGGACGGATTCGGACAAAATTTGGTGGACAGGTTGGGTGTGTGATGAGGACAATTTGATTAGATTTTGCTGAAGATTGGGATCCGGATCCGGCGATTACAATTTTCTAAATGATTTTCATCATTGAGAGATGGGGCCAAAAACGATACATAGCAAATCTCAAAAAGTTCAGTAACGGATTCGGATGAAACTTCGTGGACAGTTTGGGTGTGTTACAAGGAAGAATCGATTCAATTTTGGTGAGGATCCAGATTCAGATGTGAGGATGAAAATTTTTTTAAGTGATTCTTCTCCATTGAGAAATAGAACCAAAAGCGATATACAGCATATTTCAAAAAGTTGTGGATGAGTTGGGACAAAACGAGGCAGATTAATTGCTTTGGTGACAAGAACAAGTCGATGAGATGTTGCTTTGGGTCCGGATCCAGATCCGGCCGATCAGTGGGTTAAAAAAATAATGTAAACTGTTCAGCCTGGCGGAGGTATGCGCTCCACTGAGAGCGAGTGCCATTCTCGTTTCTTCCTGCACTCCCAACACTCCCAATTTCCGAACCGTATCTCGGAGCTAGCAGGGTCTTTCGGAATGAAATGTTGCATCAATAATGGGAATAAAAAGTATCGCGGGTGGGGTTGACAATATTTTTGAACCTTGACCTAATTTTAACATTTTTCACCAAAACTCCATTGAGGTTTGTCCGATCAGAACAGAATTGCCCTCCCCAGATAGCACAGAGTACGATGCATTTTCATCATACCCCTCCGGGTTAAAGATCAAGGTCAAATGGTGTTCTGCAAAAAAAAAAAAAAACATTTTTAAAGAAGCGTTTTTGTCCTCACTCAATTTTGCCAATTTGGAATCTCAAAGACCGCTTGGCCTTCCAAGATGTTCTTGCATCACAATAAAGGACGTGCATTTAAGTTGTGCACCTGATATTTGATTTGTGTCCTTGACCTACTTTTTTAGTGTCCTTGACCTACTTTTTTAGGATTGTGACCAACTTAACAAAAAACACCTTTTTGATCACAAGTTGAACAATTTTCCTGATTTTCGTGGTGTGGAGGTTTATGGACAGATTGTAGAAGGGGGCACATTCTTATTTGCTGAACTTTGAAGGAAAAACAGATACATAAAACAACTAAAGGAGGCAGGTAATCTGAAGAAATCATTTTTTTTATTTTAAACCCAAATTGTCATTTGCAAACTCATAATGTCATCCACAACATGAATGTCTTACAATCCACACCAAGAAAACACACACACACACACACACACACACACACACACACACACACACACACACACACACACACAATAAGACAGGGTGCTTGCCATTAGCACAACCTCCACAGTAATAAAGCCCAACCTGGTCATATTTCATCCCATTTCTCAGTTGAAGGACAAACACACTTGTTAAACAGCAGGTGTCTAAACATACATTTCCTTTTCTCGAACCCTGCTCACCATCTTCCGGCTCAGGGAAGAACGAGAGCATCTCTGGTTCTGGCTCCGGAACTCCCTCCTTGCGGAATGTTCGCTCCCGCAACTTCTGCAACTGCCGTTGCTCCCGAATCCGCTGTATGTCCCACCTGGAAAAGAACAGTAAACAAACCTTTTAAGTTTTGCTTATGTATCCATCTTGTCTACCCTTTGAGTTCTCTCTTACCCCTCATCATTTCCTGCATCCCTTGTTTGTCAGTCTACTGTCTTTCTCTGCCCTGCTGTTGGTGGTTTCCCCTTTCTCCTACCGTTCCTTTTGTTCGAAGTAATGAATACACTTTAAACTAGAAGGGCACTCGGTGGAGCGCATACCTCTGTAAGGCTGAACAGTTTACGTTGTGTATCCCACCGATAAGCTGGATGTGAATCTGAACCAAAATCAAATCAGCTTGTTCTTGTCACCTCATCAACTTATCCACAACCTTCTCATATATCGTGATACATGTAGTTTTGACCCCATCTCTCAATGTACACCTGGTGTTGGCTTAATGGTTAGGGTGGTGGGCTTTGGATCCTAGCGTCCCGAGTTCAAATCCCACTCAGCTGTTGCATTAATACCAAGTGGGGTTAACTCTGCCTGTCATCCTTCCGAGGTCGGAAAAATGAGTGCCAGCTTGCTGGTATCCTGTGTCGGAGTGGCGACCCGTCCAGGATTGTGCCCAATAGCCAAGGAAACTGCTTAAGCAGCATCAACGCTCTGCACAGAGTGTGGTCCCAATCTCCTCCTCCTCCTCCTCAATGTTGAAGAATGACCAAAAAATTATTTCATCCGGATCCGAACCTTCAGCAAAATCTAATAAGTTTGTCCTCGTCACACACACTCAACCTGTCTACCAAGTTTCGTTTGAATCGTTCCACAACTTTTTTTTATATCCAGCTCACAGAGACAAACAGACAGAGATAAACGAACGGGAGAAAACATAATCTCCGTCCACCTTCAGTGGCAGAGTTAATGAGTTGAGATGTTTGCAACGGCAGACAGACTCATTTCAATGAACAATTCAATGAACGTTGAAATGCAGTTTGATTGTTCATTTCAAATCAAAACTTCAGCAATTTGGTGAAATATTACATGATGACAAATCCATTAAATGCCATTGTAGAAAAACGGAACGTGCAAGTTGAATCACAGGAGGCAAAATGTAGACATTTACATTTTATGGGCTCGTAGTGTTGTAGCACTCGCACACCCTGAATGCTCAGGGGCAGTCGTAATTATACATTTTGGTGGGGGTAGTAAGGGAGTCCCTAATTTTTAGCCGCGTTGCGTAGCTAACGCTGGCTCTAAGAGAGCTCCGCGTTGTTCTTCTTCTTCTGGTGAAGACAAAACCTTTCTGGGGATGAGAATAGGGAGTGAAGCAGTCAGGGAGGCTACATGGAGATACCTGATGCCTTGGAGGCACTTGATGCCCTGGAGGCACCAGATGCCCTGAGGGCACCTAATGCCTTGGGGCCACCTGATTCCTTGGGAGCCAGCATAGCAAGGAGATTGACTGGTGGAATGACGCGGCTCTTGGACACATTTGTCCTTGTTAATACAACGGCCAATCCACAGGACCAGTCCGTTCATTACGAGATCATTATGCACGTTTGAATCAAAACACCTTTATGCAAAGCAATTTCCTTCTCATATGGAAATGTTTTTGTTGTGGGGGAGGGGGGTGGTCTCAGTTTTATTTTTTTTTTACCAGCATGAACGAGGATGTGCTCTGCATGTTAAACGCAGGTCTAACGAACACTCGGTTTAAATATGAAGATGTTTCCAGGTCCAAAAGGGGCACAGAACTGGCACGGATGAAAATATAATCAAAGAGTGGATTATTCAAGGAATAATCCTGAGCAAAGAGAACCAATGTTGTGGCGAAAGAATGGGCTGGGAGCGCAAATTATGTATGCATACAAACACACCTCTTTCTTCGCTTTTCATCAACTTCTAACTTTGCGTGTCTCTTTGCATACGTCTCATCTTCTGTGTTCTGCAAGGGGAGGAACAGAACCAAGTCAGCATCTGTTCCAAAATTTGTGCCAATCACCATAGATTATTAACACCATTTGAGGGGAGTGGTGGGGTGGAAGGGAAGAATGAAAAAAAAAGAATAAAAACAAAAAATAAAGATGTCAGCATGGGAAAAAGAGGCAATTTAGAGCAGAATATATAAATATACCTCAGCCTCATCAAATGGCAGCTTATCCAGCGGCTCGTAGACCTTTTCCCGCCATGATGGAACTGCAACAAGTGGAGAAAAACGATAAAAGTGTGGCACATCATACATCAACTAGAAGGGCACTCGGTATAGCGCATACCTCTGCCAGGCAATGCCCGATCCACAAGAACATATATCGGACCCATTACATTTTTGAAATATCATGCGACACAGTACGATATCGTTTTTGTCCCCATCGCTCAAATGGTGAAGAATCACTTAAGAAATTAAATAATTATCGTATCCAGATCCGGATTCGGATCTTCACCAAAATCGAATAAATTCTTCCTCATTACACACCCGACATGTCCACCAAGTTTCGTCCGAATCCGTCGACAACTTTTTGAGATATCGTGCTATATAATCAATTTTGGCCCTATCTCTCAATGGTGAAGTATCACTTAAAAAAAATTCTCGTAGTCAGATCCGGATCAAGATCTTCACCAAAGTCTAACCAGTTCGTCCTTGTCACACACCCACCCAAGCTGTCCACAACTTTTTGAGACATCCTGCACACAAACAAACAAAGAAACACAACCAAACAGACAGAAAGGGGTGTAAACATAACCTCCTTCCCCTTCAAGTGGCATAGGTAACAAATGCTATCTTGCCATGGTGGACTAAGAAACAGATGACACCGCGCAAGCACAAAGAGTACAAACGAGGATCGCAAATCGTTTGGTCATGACAAGATTATTTGGCGAAATATAATCTTACCACTTAGCACGAATATCGATGAGAGCTTCGATTTTGAGGACAAGCCGATAACATTTAGAAGTTAATGTTGAAAACAATAATAATTTAAAAATAAAAACCACAAAGACATCCAATGCCAATTTTAATAATTATATTTGCTTTCTCAGCCATGCTTCCTCTTATACACAAACCTGCTCTGTAAACCGATTGTAATCTGTGCAATGATTAGCCACACACTAAAATAAACAAATAACTGTTCATACAATGAAACAGCATTACAGACAATCAAATTTAAGTTATTTCCACATCCAGCCTTTAAGACAAAATTCATTGAGCAAATGTTGATTCTTTAAACTAGTCCGTTCTCTAAATTAAATAAAGGGAGTCGACACAGAAAGCTTTTGCAGGAATCCCCCCTTAAATTAGCCTCCAAGATGGTTGATCAATGCCTCGTTGCTAAATTGGACCGATTTAAACCACCCAGTTTCCCTGCACACCAAACATCAACATTTCCCCCCCGCCCCCAGCCACTGACTCATCACTGTCTCATCCTTGTCCGTGATGAAGTCGTCGCCACCAATAGATGCCGGCTCAAACTGGTGGCACAAATACATCTCACTCGTACGCAGGAATGGTTCGCCATCATCATCATTGTCATCCTCATAGTCATCATCATTGTCAATGTCTTCTATCGCAGACACCAGACCCTGGGTCCTGCTATTAGAACCGGTCCCAGGACGCCACTTTCCACGCTTGCCACGCCGGACCCAGTGATACGCAGCACGTGGAGAACCGGCAATGTCCTGGCCGGCTTCCTCTGACAATTCCTCAGAATCTGCAGGTGTTCGCTCGGCTAACCCGCTGTTGCCGGTCCCCTTGCGACATTTTCCCAAAGAGGACTTCGTCAATGCATCAGCCACTATGCGTGCATGGTCAGGCTGCTCTTTGTTGGCTGTGATGGAATAGGTGTTGGAATTACAGCGTCCATGTCTCTGTCTAGCCCGAGCAGTTGTTCGGGCAGACCGAGAAGAGTCAACCGGCGATGCCTGCAGCTCTGCAGGCAGCAAGCCTTTGGTCCTTGAGCGGCCTTTCTGCTTGGAGCCCTTTGTACTTCGACACTTCTCTGCCAAGTGCTCCGACGTCTCAGCTTCCAAGCTCGAATCTCCGTTGTGCCTTTTTGGTGGTGGGTCATCCAATGAGTCCGGGGAGTGGCTCCTGTTATGTTGGGACGTACAGGCAAAAGTTTATTGCAAAGAAAAGCATTTAAATTTGAAGCAACAAAGATGATCACACCAATAGCAGTGAAAGAGAAAATTAATTCCATACAAACATTTTTACATCAAGCTTCCTCTTATACACAAAATGAATGTACAACACATGTTTTTAGCATCAAAACACCGTGCCTGGAGGAAGCATGGCATTGAAAAGAAACCAACCTTTTCCTACTACCGGCATCCCGAGCACAATGATGAGAAGCCGTGGACAAGGGAGAAACCGGTTCCTCTTTCACCCGTTCTAACGATGCTTCTTCTGGGGTAAGTTCACAGTTGGCGTCTAGGCCATCGTGCACAATGCTGCTTGCCCGTGTTGCTGCATTGCGTTCTCGCTCCCTGTCAGTTTCCCTCTTGGCAAACTCCGCTTCTTGCACTGCACTTTCCAAACGAGACAGGAGCTGCAAAGACAATGAGCCCACAGGTGAATGACTCGCATTTGTACCTTGCAGTGCTGTTTGCACAGCAAGTAGAGCACGAAGCAACAAAGCACATACCTGGGACAACTGTTTGGGTGTAGCAGCCACAAACTCTGCAGGCATATTAAGGGAACTCCACGGTAGTGCATGAATTTAAAATGGGTGTTTGGGTTAATTTAAACAATCCTTTTGAAGATTATTTAGGGGGTGCTCATCACGAAAAACCAAAATAAGCCGAACCAAGACAGCAGCACGACATTTTGGTGAGCCCTGTTAGCTCCAAAAAGTCTTAAGCCACCATTTTTTTGGGCCTGCTCAACAATGCCTTGGCTTGGAACAGACCTCAATAGTTTCTTAACGATAAAGTTTTTTTTCTTTAAACTTTCCTCACTCGTATTATTGAAGGGCTGATCATACCTACAAATCGCTGGATACATTGCAAAAATTATAAACGCCCGGAGACGCCAGCGTTCGTGGCTTTATTATATTTCTGCAGATGCCATAACCTCGAGAATCTCTTAAACTAAGCCAAATTACAAAATTTAAGCTCCACGATTGAACTTAGCAACAGTTCCGACAGCTTAAAAACAAACAAACAAGTGTTCCTTTGTCAAATTCGGACATATTTGACATTTCGGCATCGATGGGAGATGTGTGTGTAATATGACGGACAACCGTTCCTCATCAACCGTTTCGGTAGAGTGCTTAAGCCACTTGGTGAGCGCTCCACAATATTCGCACTGTCACTGAATACTGTACGGGTGACCCTTGTATAACTCGCGTTCTGATGACGAGTTTTTGCTACAGCCCAGATTTAATACTACAACAACAACAACAAAAACAACGCCACATCATCCTGTGCCAGTCGTTCGTGCTCTGTCATAAATACATCTAAAACTAGAAGGGCACTTGGTAGAGCGCATACCTCCGCTACGCAATGCCTAATCCATGAGAACAAATCCGGTCCAATACATTTTTGAAATATCATGCTGTATATCATTTTTAGCCCTATCTTTCAATGGTGAAGAATCACTTTAAAAATTAAATAATTCTCATAACGAGATTCAGATCTTCACCAAAATCGAATCAATTTGTCCGTGTCACACACACACAATGTGTCCATCAAATTTTATCCGAATCCATCCACAACTTTTTGAGATATCGTGCTATATATCATTTTTGGCCCGATCTCTCAATGTTGAAGAATCACTTAAAAAAACTCGAGTAGTCGGATCCGGATCTTCACCAAAATCTAATCAGTTCGTCCTCATCACACACCCAACCTGTCCACAAAATTTCATCTGGATCCGTCCACTACTTTTTGAGATATACTGCACACTGACAAACGGACAAACAAACAGAGGGGCGAAAACTTAACCACCGTCACCTTCGATGGCAGAGGCACTAAAACGTTAATCAGGTTGAGCTGTGATGAGGTGTCGGTGCTGCATTGAAAGAAAACCTCAGTGAATTGTCCTCACTGCTTTCACCGGCATGACTGCCCAGTTGACAATCTCATTTGGAAGCAGAATGGGGATTTTAAGATTCTTGGTAAAAGTGATTGTTCATGGGAATGGTAATTCCAGCAGTGGATTCCCATTACCCTTCTTGATTGGGTACTCAGAATTCCTGAACGTTTCTCAGACTAGTTCATGCACACCGGACAGGTCTTCACTCTCTCCACTCCTCTCAGCGGTGCACTGCTCCAGGTACGAGGACTACATTGACCGCAAGAAACAAGCAACGGTGACAATCTCAAAGCACCGGCTGGTGTTTCATACAAACAGTAACAAAAACAATGGTATCGTTCGGAAAATAAAACAAACTAAGCACAACCACTCAGCCACAGCTCCATCCACACAATAAGCCCCTCCCACAACCCGCCCAACACCACGCCCAACACCACACCCCCTCAACACCACACCCCCCCCAACACAACACCCCCAACACCCCAACACCACACCGCCTCAACACCACCCCCAACACCACACTCCCTCAACACCACAACACCACACAACACCACACCCCCACACACCCCACAACACCACACCACCTCAACAACACACTTCAACAACACACTCCAACAACACACTCCAACAACACACTCCAACAACACACCCCAACACACCGCCTCAACACCACACCCCAACACCACACCGCCTCAACAACACACACCCCACCACCACAACACCACCCCCAACACCACACTCCCTCAACACACCACACCCCTCAACACCACACCCCAACACCACACCCCTCAACACCACAACACCACACCTCAACACCACACCCCAACACCACACCCCCTCAACACCACAACACCACACCCCCTCAACACCACACCCCTCAAAACCACACCTCAACACCACACCCCCTCAACACCACACCCCCTCAACACCACACCCCCTCAACACCACACCCCCTCAACACCACACCCCCTCCCACTGCCGCGTCCGGAATCAAACTGATTCGAAAAAGACAGTCCTCCACACAGGACGAGGTTTTAAACCCGTGCCCCTCTCTTCAGGAATAAGATCGCCCGACGTTCGGACACGTTCTTTTTCCCCTCACATCCATGGAGATGGTAAAACATCGGGTCTTTTGAATAGTAGACCCCGAGCCGCCCAAATAACGAGGGTCGAGCAAGCGTAGCACAAATACCTGCATCAACCGCAGGAGGCCATGACGGATCAGCCGATACCACAAGATAGGAGGAGAAACAATAATTTATCGTTTGTTTTATGAGAGGGTGGAACTACTGACGTGGAGCGTGGGGACAAGGGCGCCCTCTGGTGACATCATCTCACATCAACTAGCGGTGCGACGCAGCGCACGAAGGTCAGCAAGAGAGGACGTGCATGCAATGAGGGGAGCCGTGCATCCCCGTGCAGGCACGGCGAAGGGGCGTCTACAATGGGAGCATGGTCGGAGCACGTCGACCTCGTTTATATATATGTTGTGCTGGTGTTACCTTCGCACAGAGCCACCTGCACACCCGTCGCATGGCGCAGGCGGTCTGCTCCTCCAGACACATTTGAAGCGGCCACTCACCATGGCGGGGCCTCCGGGCCTATCCCTCCACAGGTGGCCTCTCCCATTCCCCGCGAAATTCTACCCACCATGGGTCTTCGCCTCCTACGCACTTCGAACACGGTCACGAGTACGGAGAGTGGACCGTCACGCAACACAAGCTATGAAGACCAGCCACAGTTGGATTCGTCTGAAACGGCACCACGACGGACAGGAGGCCGCACATTGGCACCCTGCTCGCACGGCCAACTGCCGCCACATCTCGACCGACACGACAAACGCAATGCGAGCGTCGTACCCCCCACCCTCACCCCGCCATTCACATTTTCCTCAGCGAGCATGGGTATCGCGAAAACGGGCGCGGCCTCACACCCAACTCCCCCTGTCCCCTCTCTAACCACCCCCCCCCTCCTCTCACCAAATCCTCCTCCAGCTATCCCCACCCCAACTCCGAGCCCTCCTCCCACCACCCCCACTCCCCTCCTCCCACCAACGCTCTTATTCCTGTCACTCCCCTCAACACCTCTCATCCCTTCACTCCAACCCCATCACTTTTCCTTCTCTTCCTCCTCCTCCTCCCCACAACCCCTCATTCCCCACTCACTCCTCCTCACTCCCCTTCCTCCCACTCCTCCTCATTCCCCCTCCCACTCCTCCTCCTCCTCAATCCCCCTCCCACTACTCCTCCTCCTCCTCAATCCCCCTCCCACTCCTCCTCCTCCTCCTCAATCCCCTCCCACTCCTCCTCAATCCCCTCCCACTCCTCCTCAATCCCCCTCCCACTCCTCCTCCTCCTCCTCAATCCCCCTCCCACACCTCCTCCTCCTCCTCAATCCCCCTCCCACACCTCCTCCTCCTCCTCCTCAATCCCCCTCCCACTCCTCCTCCTCCTCAATCCCCCTCCCACTCCTCCTCCTCCTCCTCCTCAATCCCCCTCCCACTCTTCCTCCTCCTCCTCAATCCCTCCTCCTCCTCAATCCCTCCTCCTCCTCAATCCCTCCTCAATCCCCCTCCTCCTCCTCAATCCCCCTCCCACTCCTCCTCCTCCTCAATCCCTCCTCCTCCTCCTCAATCCCCCTCCTCCTCAATCCCCCTCCTCCTCCTCAATCCTCCTCCTCCTCAATCCCCCTCCTCCTCCTCCTCCTCCTCAATCCCCCTCCTCCTCCTCCTCCTCAATCCCTCCTCCTCCATCCCCCTCCTCCTCCTCCATCCCCCTCCTCCTCCTCCATCCCCCTCCTCCTCCTCCACCTCAATCCCCCTCCTCCTCCTCCTCCATCCCCCTCCTCCTCCTCCTCAATACCTCCTCCTCCTCCTCCTCCTCAATCCCTCCTCCTCCTCCTCAATCCCCTCTCCCACTCCTCCTCAATCCCCTCTCCCACTCCTCCTCAATCCCCTCTCCCACTCCTCCTCAATCCCCCTCCCACTCCTCCTCAATCCCCCTCCCACTCCTCAATCCCTCCTCCTCCTCAATCCCCCTCCTCCTCCTCAATCCCCCTCCCCTCCTCAATCCCACCTCCCACTCCTCCTCCTCCTCCTCAATCCCCCCTCCCCCTCCTCAATCCCACCTCCCACTCCTCCTCCTCCTCCTCAATCCCTCCTCCTCCTCAATCCTCCTCCTCCTCCTCCTCCTCAATCCCCCTCCCCCTCCTCCTCCTCAATCCCCCTCCCCTCCTCCTCCTCCTCAATCCCTCCTCCTCCATCTCAATCGCCCTCCTCCTCCTCAATCCCCCTCCTCCTCCTCCTCCTCCTCAATCCCCCTCCTCTTCCTCCTCCTCCTCAATCCCCCCTCCTCCTCCTCAATCCCCCTCCCACTCCTCCTCAATCCCCCTCCCACTCCTCCTCAATCCCCACCTCCCACTCCTCCTCAATCCCCACCTCCCACTCCTCCTCAATACCCCCTCCCACTCCTCCTCAATACCCCCTCCCACTCCTCCTCAATACCCCCTCCCACTCCTCCTCAATACCCCCTCCCACTCCTCCTCAATACCCCCTCCCACTCCTCCTCAATCCCCCTCCCAATCCTCCTCAATCCCCCTCCCAATCCTCCTCAATCCCCCTCCCACTCCTCCTCAATCCCCCTCCCACTCCTCCTCAATCCCCCTCCCACTCCTCCTCAATCCCCCATCCCACTCCTCCTCAATCCCCCCTCCCACTCCTCCTCAATCCCCCTCCCACTCCTCCTCAATCCCCCTCCCACTCCTCCTCAATCCCCCCTCCCACTCCTCCTCAATCCCCCTCCCACTCCTCCTCAATCCCCCTCCCACTCCTCCTCAATCCCCCTCCCACTCCTCCTCAATCCCCCCTCCCACTCCTCCTCAATCCCCCCTCCCACTCCTCCTCAATCCCCCCTCCCACTCCTCCTCAATCCCCCCTTCCACTCCTCCTCAATCCCCCTCCCACTCCTCCTCAATCCCCCCTCCCACTCCTCCTCAATCCCCCCTCCCACTCCTCCTCAATCCCCCCTCCCACTCCTCCTCAATCCCCCCTCCCACTCCTCCTCAATCCCCCTCCCACTCCTCCTCAATCCCCCTCCCACTCCTCCTCAATCCCCCTCCCACTCCTCCTCAATCCCCCCTCCCACTCCTCCTCAATCCCCCCTCCCACTCCTCCTCAATCCCCCTCCCACTCCTCCTCAATCCCCCCTCCCACTCCTCCTCAATCCCCACCTCCCACTCCTCCTCAATCCCCACCTCCCACTCCTCCTCAATCCCCCTCCCACTCCTCCTCAATCCCCCTCCCACTCCTCCTCAATCCCCCCTCCCACTCCTCCTCAATCCCCCCTCCCACTCCTCCTCAATCCCCCTCCCACTCCTCCTCAATCCCCCTCCCACTCCTCCTCAATCCCCCTCCCACTCCTCCTCAATCCCCCCTCCCACTCCTCCTCAATCCCCCCTCCCACTCCTCCTCAATCCCCCTCCCACTCCTCCTCAATCCCCCTCCCACTCCTCCTCAATCCCCCCTCCCACTCCTCCTCAATCCCCCTCCCACTCCTCCTCAATCCCCCCTCCCACTCCTCCTCAATCCCCCTCCCACTCCTCCTCAATCCCCCCTCCCACTCCTCCTCAATCCCCCTCCCACTCCTACTCCTCCTCCTCCCGTCCCCTCCCACTCCTACTCCTCCTCCTCCCGTCCCCTCCCACTCCTACTCCTCCTCCTCCCGTCCCCTCCCACTCCTACTCCTCCTCCTCCCGTCCCCTCCCACTCCTCCTCCTCCCGTCCCCTCCCACTCCTCCTCCTCCCGTCCCCTCCCACTCCTACTCCTCCTCCTCCCGTCCCCTCCCACTCCTACTCCTCCTCCTCCCGTCCCCTCCCACTCCTACTCCTCCTCCTCCCGTCCCCTCCCACTCCTACTCCTCCTCCTCCCGTCCCCTCCCACTCCTACTCCTCCTCCTCCCGTCCCCTCCCACTCCTACTCCTCCTCCTCCCGTCCCCTCCCACTCCTACTCCTCCTCCTCCCGTCCCCTCCCACTCCTACTCCTCCTCCTCCCGTCCCCTCCCACTCCTACTCCTCCTCCTCCCGTCCCCTCCCACTCCTACTCCTCCTCCTCCCGTCCCCTCCCACTCCTACTCCTCCTCCTCCCGTCCCCTCCCACTCCTCCTCCTCCTCCTCCCGTCCCCTCCCACTCCTCCTCCTCCTCCTCCTCCCGTCCCCTCCCACTCCTCCTCCTCCTCCTCCTCCCGTCCCCTCCCACTCCTCCTCCTCCTCCTCCTCCCGTCCCCTCCCACTCCTCCTCCTCCTCCTCCTCCCGTCCCCTCCCACTCCCACTCCTCCTCCTCCCGTCCCCTCCCACTCCTCCTCCTCCCGTCCCCTCCCACTCCTCCTCCTCCCGTCCCCTCCCACTCCTCCTCCTCCCGTCCCCTCCCACTCCTCCTCCTCCCGTCCCCTCCCACTCCTCCTCCTCCCGTCCCCTCCCACTGAAAATAGTCACACGGTTCAAAGTTCACTAAAAAAAACTCACACTGCTTAAAGTTCTCTAAAAAAAGTCACAGGTTCAAAGTTCACTAAAAATAGTCACACGGTTCAAAGTTCACGAAAAATAGTCACACAGTTCAAAGTTCACTAAAAATAGTCACTCGGTTCAAAGTTCACAAAAAAATAGTCACACTGCTTAAAGTTCTCTAAAAATAGTCACATAGTTCAAAGTTCACTAAAAATAGTCACAGGGTTAAAAGTTCACAAAAAATAGTCACACGGTTCAAAGTTCACTAAAAAGTCACACTGATTAAAGTTCTCTAAAAATAATAACACAGTTCAAAGTTCACAAAAAAAATAGTCACAAGGTTCAAAGTTCTCAAAAAAGTCACACTGTTTAAAGTTCACTAAAAATAGTCACAGGGTTCAAAGTTCACTAAAAATAGTCACACTGCTTAAAAAGTTCTCTAAAAATATTCACACGGTTCAAAGTTCACAAAAAATAGTCACACGGTTCAAAGTTCACGAAAAATAGTCATACAGTTCAAAGTTCACTAACTATAGTCACACGGTTCAAAGTTCACTAAAAATAGTCACAAGGTTCAAAGTTCACTAAAAAAGTCACATGGTTCAAAGTTCACTAAAAATAGTCACAAGATTCAAAGTTCACTACAAATAGTCACATGGTTCAAAGTTTACTAAAAAATTTAAAGGTTCAAAGTTCACTGAAAATAGTCACACTGCTTAAAGTTCTCTAAAAATAGTCACACGGTTAAAAGTTCTCTAAAAATAGTCACATCGTTCAAAGTTCACTAAAAATAGTCACAGGGTTAAAAGTTCACAAAAAATAGTCACACGGTTCAAAGTTCACTAAAAAGTCACACTGATTAAAGTTCTCTAAAAATAACACAGTTCAAAGTTCACAAAAAAAATAGTCACAAGGTTCAAAGTTCTCAAAAAAGTCACACTGTTTAAAGTTCACTAAAAATAGTCACAGGGTTCAAAGTTCACTAAAAATAGTCACACAGCTTAAAAAGTTCTCTAAAAATATTCACACGGTTCAAAGTTCACAAAAAATAGTCACACGGTTCAAAGTTCACGAAAAATAGTCACACAGTTCAAAGTTCACTAAATATAGTCACACGGTTCAAAGTTCACTAAAAATAGTCACATGGTTCAAAGTTCACTAAAAAAGTCACATGGTTCAAAGTTCACTAAAAATAGTCACAAGATTCAAAGTTCACTACAAATAGTCACATGGTTCAAAGTTCACGACAAATATTCACACGGTTCAAAGTTCACTAAAAATAGTCACATGGTTCAAAGTTCACTAAAAAAGTCACATGGTTCAAAGTTCACTAAAAATAGTCACAAGATTCAAAGTTCACTACAAATAGTCACACGGTTAAAAGTTCACTGAAAATAGTCACACGGTTCAAAGGTCACTAAAAATAGTCACTCTGCTTAAAATTCTCTAAAAAGTCACACGGTTAAAAGTTCACTGAAAACAGTCACATGGTTCAAAGGTCACGAAAAATAGTCACACAGTTCAAAGGTCACAAAAAATAGTCACTCTGCTTAAAGTTCTCTAAAAATAGTCACACGGTTAAAAGTTCACTAAAAATAGTCACACGGTTCAAAGTTTACTAAAAAATTTAAAGGTTCAAAGTTCACTGAAAATAGTCACACTGCTTAAAGTTCTCTAAAAATAGTCACACGGTTAAAAGTTCACTAAAAATAGTCACAGGGTTCAAAGTTCACTAAAAATAGTCACAGGGTTCAAAGTTCACCAAAAATAGTCACAGGGTTCAAAGTTCACCGAAAATAGTCACACGGTTCAAAGTTCACTAAAAATTAGTCACACGGTTCAACACCACACCCCTCAACAAAATAGTCACACTAAATTAGTCACATGGTTCAAAGTTCACTAAAAATAGTCACACGGTTTCACTCCACCAGTGGCAGAGAGATCCCGTCGGGCCCCAAATGATGAACATGCTCAAAGCCTCGCCCGAAGCAAGTGAAGTGTTCAAAATGACACTCCGCCGGTCGAGGCACACAGATCTCAGGGGAGCCAATGAAGACTGTGCACATTTTGGGTCGGTGAAAGTACGTAATGGTTCGCGAACCACCATGATTGTGTACGTCAGTCACGCCGTGATTGTGTACGTCACGCCGTGATTGTGTACGTCAGTCACGCCGCGATTGTGTACGTCAGTCACGCCGCGATTGTGTACGTCAGTCACGCCGCGATTGTGTACGTCAGTCACGCCGCGATTGTGTACGTCAGTCACGCCGCGATTGTGTCCGTCAGTCACGCCGCGATTGTGTCCGTCAGTCACGCCGCGATTGTGTCCGTCAGTCACGCCGCGATTGTGTACGTCAGTCACGCCGCGATTGTGTCCGTCAGTCACGCCGCGATTGTGTCCGTCAGTCACGCCGCGATTGTGTACGTCAGTCACGCCGCGATTGTGTCCGTCAGTCACGCCGCGATTGTGTCCGTCAGTCACGCCGCGATTGTGTCCGTCAGTCACGCCGCGATTGTGTCCGTCAGTCACGCCGCGATTGTGTCCGTCAGTCACGCCGCGATTGTGTCCGTCAGTCACGCCGTCATTGTGTACGTAAGTCACGCCGTCATTGTGTATGTCACGCCTGATTTGTTTTGATGGAGAGGAGCATGACTTACATTGTATATCACGTTCGTCCGAGTCCCTCAGCGAAAGGAATCTTACATTGAAACATTGCAATAGCCATGGCCCTGGTTCAAGATGACACCTCAGAATGAACAAAATTCCTTCAATGTACATTTAATACTTTACACATATGATACTGTACAATGCATGACAACGCAGTGCAGTACACTCTCAATGCAATGCAAGTCAAAGCGGACAAACCTCAATGCACTGTACTTTTATCTGGACCAGGGTGGAGGGTAGTGGGGAAGGGGAGGGAGGGTGATTTAACCCCATTTTAACGTCACCACCATGAAGGAACTTTACGAGAGTGAGCAAACCGAAATAAAGAGCAAAGAAATCAAACACAGAAAGACACTTCCTCCTCATTTTATGGTCCTCATGGAAGGTGAATGTTGGCACGAGGTTTCCATGACAACCATGCATATTTAACTGGTTTTGAAATTGTAACAAAAAGTGTAAACGGATTTAAAAAAAAAATAAATAAGTAAAGGTTTGTTTGGCGAGTGAAGAACATTTACAGAATGTCATGTAGATATTCGATTTAAACTTATTTCTCTCCAGTGTCCACTATCAACAAGAGGAAGGCAAACAAGGCCAGAAAATTGCGATTATCCCCAATCACAGCGTTGTAACAAATTTTAATGATACAAAAACAAATGGTACACGTTAACCTGTAAAGAACAGCGTGCCATCTGTGTACTGTAAAAGTTATCCTGTAAACAACAGCGTGCCCACCTGTGTACTGTACACATTATCCTGTAAACAACAGCGTGCCCACCTGTGTACTGTACACATTATCCTGTAAACAACAGCGTGCCCACCTGTGTACTGTACACATTATCCTGTAAAGAACAGCGTGCCCACCTGTGTACTGTACACATTATCCTGTAAAGAACAGCGTGCCCACCTGTGTACTGTACACATTATCCTGTAAAGAACAGCGTGCCCACCTGTGTACTGTACACATTATCCTGTAAAGAACAGCGTGCCCACCTGTGTACTGTACACATTATCCTGTAAAGAACAGCTTGCCCACCTGTGTACTGTACATGTTATCCTGAAAAGAACAGCGTGCCCATCTGTGTACTGTACACGTTATCTTGAAAAGAACAGCGTGCCATCTGGGTACTGTACATGTTATCCTGAAAAGAACAGCTTGCCCACCTGTGTACTGTACATGTTATCCTGAAAAGAACAGCGTGCCCATCTGTGTACTGTACATGTTATCCTGAAAAGAACAGCGTGCCCATCTGTGTACTGTACATGTTATCCTGAAAAGAACAGCTTGCCCACCTGTGTACTGTACATGTTATCCTGAAAAGAACAGCGTGCCCATCTGTTTACTGTACAAGTTATCCTGAAAAGAACAGCTTGCCCACCTGTGCACTGTACACGTTATTCTGAAAAGAACAGCTTGCCCACCTGTGCACTGTACATGTTATCCTGAAAAGAACAGCTTGCCCACCTGTGCACTGTACACGTTATTCTGAAAAGAACAGCTTGCCCACCTTTGTACTGTACAAGTTATCCTGTAAAGAACAGCATGCCCACCGATGTACTGTACATGTCATGCTGTAAAGGAGAGTGTGCCTACCCATGTACTGTACATATCCTGTAAAGGAGAATGTGCCTACCCATGTACTATACATATCCTGTAAAGGAGTGTGTGCCTACCCATGTACTGTACATATCCTGTAAACGAGCGTGCCTACCCATGTACTATACATATCCTGTAAAGGAGTGTGTGCCTACCCATGTACTGTACATATCCTGCAAACGAGCGTGCCTACCCATGTACTGTACATATCCTGTAAACGAGCGTGCCTACCCATGTACTGTACACGTCATCCTGTAAAGGAGAGTGTGCCGACCCATGTACTGTACATGTCATCCTGTAAAGGAGAGTGTGCCGACCCATGTACTGTACATGTCATCCTGTAAAGGAGAGTGTGCCGACCCATGTACTGTACATGTCATCCTGTAAAGGAAAGTGTGCCGACCCATGTACTGTACATGCGATCCTGTAAAGGAGAGTGTGCCGACCCATGTACTGTACATGTCATCCTGTAAAGGAGAGTGTGCCGACCCATGTACTGTACATGTCATCCTGTAAAGGAGAGTGTGCCGACCCATGTACTGTACATGTCATCCTGTTGACGAAATGTGTCCCACCTGTTCTCTCTCCACACGTAACGCCGCGATCTCCTTGTCCCTTTTCTTCAGCAGAAGTTCTTGCTTTTCGATCAGTTCCAGGTTCTGCAGGAGTAACTTCTTGAGCGGGATCACCTGCATGCTCGGCTTGTTGACGCGAGACGTCCGGATACCCCCGGGCCCAGCAGCGCCGGCCACCCTCCGTCGGGCCTTGCCCGGAGGCCCGTCGAACGGCCCCAAATCGCCGACGCGCCCGCCCTCCATCGCGCTGTTGGGAGGGAATCTTGCAGTCTGGGGGGACCCGGCATGCAGCAGTTGGTGCCGGTGCTGCTGCTGCTGCTGCTGCTGATGTTGCTGCTGATGATGATGATGATGTTGTTGTTGTTGTTGTTGATGCCGCGACTGCAACAGCCCGTGAAACGTGAGGGAGGCCCCGCCGGCCTTGCTCGCCACCGGAGTCGCCGCAGGCTGTTGCTGCTGCTGTTCGCCGACCGGCCGCACCATGGCCGCGGACATCTTGCCAAGCCCGAAGCCTACGCCAGGCGGGCAGCTCGCCCGGCCGAGCGGAGTCGAGCTGCACTCATTGTGCGCCGCTCGCCACCGACCCCGCCAGCTCTCCCGGCCACCCGCCCGGCCGCGCCAACCTTTTCCGCTTCCTTTCCGCACGATCTCCTCACCTCAGTGCGCGCGCGGTTGATGCTGCACCGGAAACCCGCGGCCTGTCCGGCGGACTCACGAACGAACGTACAGGCCGCGGAAGTAAACAAAACGCGTGTTGAACGTTGCGACCCGTCTGAGAAGCAGAATTTCGGCCGCCATTGGACCAGGCGCAAAAAAAAAAAAAAAAAAAACACTACAAATATATACATAGGCCGCGACCATCGGCAACACTGTACAATATTGTGTCTGATCGCGTGAAAATAAACACTCGGTCACTTTAAAAGTTATCGCTGTGTGTGTCTCTTATGAACTACTGACGTTGTTTGTACGTGCTGTGTTTTCGTGCGTACGTTTTCGTGCGGCCGGCGGTAATCCCCCCCCCCCAAGTACCTCAGTCAAGGAGAATGGTTCGCTCCGTTGTGACGTCACTTCCTGTTTCTGGTACCCACGTGGGCCCCCGGAGCCGAAAATGCACCGGTCTGCCCGAGGTTTGATTGGGGCCTTCGGGGTGACGCAGCAAAAACAACACCACAACTCGCAAATCAGCCGAATATTGAACAACACGTCATCGAAATGCGTGCACGGCCTGGTCAGACATTTTAACATTGTAGGATCATTCGATGCAACAAGAATGGCCCTCGTCGGGATGGAAAGGGTGTGGGGTTCCTTCTACACAAGCATGGGTTGTAAATGGCTGACCACAAAATATCCGGAAATATTCCCATGTTTTGTTGCCTTTTTCCCCCATTGGAAAGTATATGGCATGTTAAGGTGTATATGGAGAAGCTTGAGTCGTCGTTCCACCTTTTCGTGACATTATACCAAGGCTGATTCAAATGATAAAATTATTAATAACAACAATAATGACAACACAATAATAATATTAACAATTGTAATTGGCAATAATATGAGGGATAATAAGGTGATCCCAGAGACGGTCTCGTCACGCAAATTAATTCCAACTTATTTTCTGCGATTACAATATCGGTGACAACTTAATCTGAACGTGAGGAGTAAAAAAAAAATTCACGCGAAAAGCTGATACAGGGGTGTGTTCAATGACCAATCAGCTTGCTCTCCCAGGGGTGTGTTCAATGACCAATCAGCTTGCTCTCCCAGGGGTGTGTTCAATGACCAATCAGCTTGCTCTCCCAGGGGTGTGTTCAATGACCAATCAGCTTGCTCTCCCAGGGGTGTGTTCAATGACCAATCAGCTTGCTCTCCCAGTGGTGTGTTCAATGGCCAATCAGCTTGCTCTCCCAGGGGTGTGTTCAATGACCAATCAGCTTGCTCTCCCAGGGGTGTGTTCAATGACCAATCAGCTTGCTATCCCAGGGAGGTGTGTTCAATGGCCAATCAGCTTGCTCTCCCAGGGGTGTGTTCAATGACCAATCAGCTTGCTCTCCCAGGGGTGTGTTCAATGACCAATCAGCTTGCTCTCCCAGGGGTGTGTTCAATGACCAATCAGCTTGCTCTCCCAGGGGTGTGTTCAATGACCAATCAGCTTGCTCTCCCAGGGGTGTGTTCAATGACCAATCAGCTTGCTCTCCCAGTGGTGTGTTCAATGGCCAATCAGCTTGCTCTCCCAGGGGTGTGTTCAATGACCAATCAGCTTGCTCTCCCAGGGGTGTGTTCAATGACCAATCAGCTTGCTATTCCAGGGAGGTGTGTTCAATGACCAATCAGCTTGCTCTCCCAGGGGTGTGTTCAATGACCAATCAGCTTGCTATTCCAGGGAGGTGTGTTCAATGACCAATCAGCTTGCTCTCCCAGGGGGTGTTCAATGGCCAATCAGCTTGCTCTCCCAGGGGTGTGTTCAATGACCAATCAGCTTGCTATCCCAGGGGTATGTTCAATGACCAATCAGCTTGCTATCCCAGGGGTGTGTTCAATGACCAATCAGCTTGCTCTCCCAGGGGTGTGTTCAATGACCAATCAGCTTACTCACCCAGGGTGTGTTCAATGGACAATCAGCTTGCTCACCCAGGGGTATGTTCAATGACCAATCAGCTTGCTATCCCAGGGGTATTTTCAATGACCAATCAGCTTGCTATCCCAGGGGGTGTGTTCCATGACCAATCAGCTTGCTATCCCAGTGGGGTATGTTCAATGACCAATCAGCTTGCTCTCCCAGGGGTATGTTCAATGACCAATCAGCTTGCTATCCCAGGGGTATGTTCAATGACCAATCAGCTTGCTCTCCCAGCGTTGTGTTCCATGACCAATCAGCTTGCTATCCCAGGGGGGTGTGTTCAATGACCAATCAGCTTGCTATCCCAGGGGGGTGTGTTCAATGACCAATCAGCTTGCTCTCCCAGGGGTGTGTTCAATGACCAATCAGCTTGCTATCCCAGGGGGGTGTGTTCAATGACCAATCAGCTTGCTATCCCAGGGGTATGTTCAATGACCAATCAGCTTGCTCTCCCAGGGGTGTGTTCAATGACCAATCAGCTTGCTCTGCCAGGGGTGTGTTCAATGACCAATCAGCTTGCTATCCCAAGGGGTGTGTTCAATGACCAATCAGCTTGCTATCCCAGGGGTATGTTCAATGACCAATCAGCTTGCTCTCCCAGGGGTGTGTTCCATGACCAATCAGCTTGCTATCCCAGGGGGGTGTGTTCAATGACCAATCAGCTAGCTATCCCAGGGGTGTGTTCAATGGACAATCAGCTTGCTATCCCAGGGGTGTGTTCAATGACCAATCAGCTTGCTCGTTGCAATGCTTGAGAGCTTAAGCCACTTGGCGAGCACTCTCCAAGGTCATTTGTCATGAAACATCCCAGTACTGTCCTTGCAGTTCCCACGTTTCTTGTGGAGGACTCGCCAAGTGTTTTGAGCTCTCAAGCAAGCACTCCGTTCAAAAGGATTGATAAGGAACGGGTTGGTTTGGCAAGCGCTGGCTCGCTGTCTTCGTCACCCCTCCTTCGTATGCAGCACAAGGCTGCTGGAAGCATCATTGGCCACTGATGCAGTGCCCCTATTACCAGCACACTGGTACTCATTTCACCGACATCATTGGTATGACAGGCTGAGTCAATCCCACCTGGTGTTAATTTAACGGGTAACAGGGGTTCGAACTCGGGACCCTAAGATCTCAAGCCAGCCACCCTCACGTGAAGCCAACATTAGGCTTCCTTGGTTACTGAACACACCCCACATGTGCTTGGCAGTTCGGCAGAGGATCCTTTTTTCTGGTTCTATCACTTGTGTAACACTTAAAGTTAATGTCGGGTGATTTTAAACCCTTTTCGCCTTTTGTTGAATTATTTTTCACTTTTCAGCACCGTTTGGGTAGTTTCTCATCCCTGGGACAGTTTGCTTCATGACGCATTTCTTATTTTAAAAACGAGCAACGTTCAGGGTGCACACGGGTTAGTCCATTTATTAATGAGGGGTGTTCATGATTATACAATGTGGGTTAGTCCATTTATTAATGAGGGGTGTCAATGATTATACAATGTGGGTTAGTCCATTCATTAATAATGGGTGTTCATGATTAAACAATGTGGGTTAGTCCATTTATTAATAATGGGGTGTTCATGATTATACAATGTGGGTTAGTCCATTTATTAATGAGGGGTGTTCATGATAATACAATGTGGGTTAGTCCATTCATTAATAATGGGGTGTTCATGATTATACAATGTGGGTTAGTCCATTTATTAACGAGGGGTGTTCATCATTATACAATGTGTGTTAGTGCATTTATTAATGAGGGGTGTTCATGATTATTCAATGTGGGTTAGTCCATTCATGAAAAATGGGGTGTTTATGATTATACAATGTGGGTTCGTCCATTTATTAATGAGGGGTGTTCATGATTATACATGTGGGTTAGTCCATTTATTAATGAGGGGTGTTTATCATTATACAATATGGGTTAGTCCATTTATTAATGAGGGGTGTTTATGATTGAACAATATGGGTTAGTCCATTTATTAATAACGGGGTGTTTATCATTATACAATATGGGTTCGTCCATTTATTAATGAGGGGTGTTTATGATTATACAATATGGGTTAGTCCATTTATTAACGAGAGGTGTTTATGATTGAACAATATGGGTTAGTCCATTTTTTAATAATGGGGTGTTTATGATTGTACAATATGGGTTCGTCCATTTATTAATGAGGGGTGTTTATGATTGTACAATATGGGTTAGTCCATTTATTAATAATAGGGTGTTTATGATTATACAATATGGGTTAGTCCATTTATTAATAATGGGTGTTTATGATTATACAATATGGGTTTGTCCATTCATTAATAATAGGGTGTTCATGATTATACAATGTGGGTTAGTCCATTTATTAATGAGGGGTGTTCATGATTATACAATGTGGGTTAGTCCATTTATTAATGAGGGGTGTTTATTATTATACAATGTGGGTTAGTCCATTCATTAATAATGGGGTGTTCATGATTATTCAATGTGGGTTAGTCCATTTATTAATGAGGGGTGTTCATGATTATACAATGTGGGTTAGTCCATTTATTAATGAGAGGTGTTTATGATTGTACAATATGGGTTAGTCAATTTATTAATAATGGGGTGTTTATGATTATACAATATGGGTTAGTCCATTTATTGAGAGGTGTTTATGATTATACAATATGGGTTAGTCCATTTACTCATGATGGGGTGTTTTTGATTATACAATATGGGTTAGTCCATTTCTTAATGAGGGGTGTTTGTGATTATTCAAGATGTGTTAGTCCATTTATTAATACTGGGGTGTTTATGATTATACAATATGGGTTCGTCCATTTATTAATGAGAGGCGTTTATGATTTACAATATGGGTTAGTCCATTTATTAATAATAGGGTGTTTATGATTATACAATATGGGTTTGTCCATTTATTAATAATAGGGTGTTTATGATTATACAATATGGGTTAGTCCATTTATTAATGAGGGGTGATTATGATTATACAATATGGGTTAGCCAATTTATTAATGATGGGTGTTTGTGATTATACAATAAATTGCAGTGTGGATTTGCTAAACAATATCGATATGTATTAACACTAGGAATTATACATATATTATTGTGATAGTTGTTGCATTTGTATACATTAAACGTAGTTATGATTGCACTTGCTTTCTCCACCAACACTAACCACACCCCCTAATTTTGTAATCGTCCTGTCTGGGTAAACATCAAGGTTTTTAATCGATTCATTACGTCACAGTGATTCATTTCCTTGAGATGGAGAACTCCCGTTGTGTCGTGTTTATCACCACTCACAAAGTGATATGTTTCGTCTGCAGAGTGAGACCCAACCCTCGGGGGCCCGTCTGAAAAGATTGTGAACCACGATGGGTCGGGTGGGGGCCCCTCGTTGTCTCAGGGCCCCATGCAATAGCACGGCCCTAACTCCTTCCCTGGTCACGAGTAATAAAGAAATCAAGAGAAACTCCGTAAATCCATTCAACGTGAAGAGGAATCTTCACTCAGAAACAACCTCTTCATGTATCACCCGGTTCCTCTCTGACGCTCCGTTACCATGTCACGTGATGGATTGTGTATTAGATTTAATTTCATTTACAACTAAGCTGGCGAGACACCACACAAACCGGAGGAAGGGCCAGACCGGAGGAAGGAAGGGCCAGACCGGAGGAAGGAAGGAAGGGCCAGACCGGAGGAAGGAAGGAAGGGCGAGACCGGAGGAAGGAAGGAAGGGCCAGACCGGAGGAAGGAAGGAAGGGCCAGACCGGAGGAAGGAAGGAAGGGCCAGACCGGAGGAAGGAAGGAAGGGCCAGACCGGAGGAAGGGCCAGACCGGAGGAAGGGCCAGACCGGAGGAAGGAAGAGCCAGACCGGAGGAAGGAAGGGCCAGACCGGAGGAAGGAAGGGCCAGACCGGAGGAAGGAAGGGCCAGACCGGAGGAAGGAAGGGCCAGACCGGAGGAAGGAAGGGCCAGACCGGAGGAAGGAAGGGCCAGACCGGAGGAAGGAAGGGCCAGACCGGAGGAAGGAAGGGCCAGACCGGAGGAAAGAAGGGCCAGACCGGAGGAAAGAAGGGCCAGACCGGAGGAAAGAAGGGCCAGACGGGAGGAAAGAAGGGCCAGACCGGAGGAAGGAAGGGCCAGACCGGAGGAAGGAAGGGCCAGACCGGAGGAAAAAAGGGCCAGACCGGAGGAAAAAAGGGCCAGACCGGAGGAAAAAAGGACCAGACCGGAGGAAAAAAGGGCCAGACCGGAGGAAAAAAGGGCCAGACCGGAGGAAAAAAGGGCCAGACCGGAGGAAAAAAGGGCCAGACCGGAGGAAAAAAGGGCCAGACCGGAGGAAAGAAGGGCCAGACCGGAGGAAGGAAGGGCCAGACCGGAGGAAGGAAGGGCCAGACCAGAGGAAGAGCCAGACCGGAGGAAGGAAGGGCCAGACCGGAGGAAGGAAGGAAGGGCCAGACCGGAGGAAGGAAGGAAGGGCCAGACCGGAGGAAGGAAGGGCCAGACCGGAGGAAGGAAGGGCCAGACCGGAGGAAGGAAGGGCCAGACCAGAGGAAGAGCCAGACCGGAGGAAGGAAGGGCCAGACCGGAGGAAGGAAGGAAGGGCCAGACCGGAGGAAGGAAGGGCCAGACCGGAGGAAGGAAGGGCCAGACCGGAGGAAGGAAGGGCCAGACCGGAGGAAGGAAGGGCCAGACCGGAGGAAGGAAGGGCCAGACCGGAGGAAGAAAATCAAAACCAGAGGAAGAGAATCCAAATCGGAGGAAGAGAATCCAAAACAGAGGATGAAAATCCAAAGCAGAGGTTGATCCAAAACAGAGGAAGAAAATGTGAAGCAAAGGAAATCCAGAGCAGAGGAGGATCCAAACCAGAAGAAGATTCAAAGCAGAAGAGGATCCAAAACAGAGGAAGAAAATCCAAACCAGAGGAGGATCCAAACCAGAGGTGGATCCAAACCAGAAGGGGATCTAAACTCGAGGAGGATCCAAACCAAGGAGGACCCAAACCACAGGAGGAGAATCCAAACCAGTAGAGGAGCCAAACCAGAGGAGGAGCTAAACTCGGAGAGGAGTCAAAACAGAGGAAGAGAATCTAAGGATCAAATCAAAGGAGGAGAATCCAAACCAGAGGAAGATAATCCAAAATAGAGGAGGAGCTCAACTAGAGGAAGAGAATCCATACCAGAGGAGGATCTAAACAAGAGGAGGAGCTCAACTAGAGGAGGAGTCAAACTAGAAGATAGAGTCAAACAAGAGGAGGAGCTAAACTAGAGGAGGAGTCAAACTAGAAGATAGAGTCAAACAAGAGGAGGAGCTAAACTAGAGGAGG